>NC_088979.1:105983864-106291364 GCF_963932015.1 Anas acuta | reverse complement strand
TCCACCAGTAAATCAGGTCACTGTAAAAATCTGAATCAGTCTGCATTGTATGCTTAGTGTTCAGGCTGCACGTTTCTTTCATTAGCACTCCCCTTTCCTTTTCTAGAGAGACCTGCTTTTGATTTACAGTAGTAACCTTCTGTCCTGTGCCGGGTTAGCCTTTGAGCTATTACTTTTTCATTTTTAGCCTTGGGCCAGTTGTTTGTAACCTTTCTGTCTTGCATCAGTGGTATTCAGCTTCTTGTAGTTTACAGCAATCATGTAGCAATGACCTTATAAACTTTCTGTACCTTTCTCCTTCTTGAGTGTTCAAATCCGCACCTCGTGTGGCAGTGTATTGTTCAGCTACGTGCGAGGCACTCGGTATTCAACCAGCCCAGGTTCTGCTTCAGCAGTCTCTGGCCTTTTTCACTTTGGTTTCTAAAACTGCATTGGGACCTGCTTTACTGAGGCAGCTCTCTTAAACGCGTTTGTTTGTAGGCTGTGCTCATGCTATTTCTGTACTGAAATGTTACATCCTTTTTAAGAATGTCACCAATCTTCAAAGGGATTTTTACACTTGTTTCATTTCAAGCTTTCTGTGGACTCTTTCAGGTAGGGGAAAGGTGAAAACTGCTATCAGTTGGGTTTTCTTTGTTTGTTTGTTTTAAATGAGTAAATTAGTAAATGCACTCAATCCTGATAGAAGAAAGTAAGTGGCAACAAACTGGATTTTTCTTCTATGCTTGTTTCATACATACTCAGTTTCACAACTTTTACCATCGCCGTGTTAACTTCAGATGGTATCTGATTCAGGTTTCTCCTTTCCTAGCTGATGATAAATGGACTTAAATATCAGGGAGATGCTTAGCACCTGCTGGACTGACACCATATGTTTCTGTCTTGGAGAAACAGACCTTTTCTCAGCAGAAGGAGACACCAAGATGATCCATAGAGGAAAGCCATGCCAACGCATCTGTATTGCCTGGCACGCGTAGGTATAAGGACTTGCGCATTTTGTCCAAGAAATCTGTCAGGGATCCATCACACTGCTAGCAGGACTGTGAGTTACAAGCAGCATATAAAGCTGGTGGACGATGACAGCAGGATGAATGCACTCTCTTGGTTTTACCACTTTCTTTAACCTAGGTTTCCTAATAAGGAATAGTAGAAGAAAACAGCATTGCAATGATTTTTTAGCTTAGGTGCTATATAAACAATTCATGTTAAAAGCTAGTTCAAAGTTTTTCAGTACATATCTATAAAATTATGAGGTAAATTATATTACTAGATGATTTATAAAGTGTAAACAAAGCCTTGAAAGTCTGTTTGTCTCAAATCTATACTGAAATGATGTTGCAATTGAATTTGATGAGGTTTTTGTATCTGTTGTGCTTTTTAAAAGATATCTGGACGTGATCTCAAATCTTGGAATTTTACTTTACTTTGTAGTTGAGCTGTAGATTTCAGGAAGTACTTACTAAGGCATCTGCAGTGTGTTAGGTCTACTAATTCAACCTACAACTTCAAAAATCCATTATTTCCATTTGGGTTTAGGTTTTCCTTAAAAAAAAAAAAAAAAAAAAAAAAAAACTTAAATGAAGAATCTTTTTCTTCAGTTGCTGACTTTAAGGATACTCTGGGCTTAAAAATCCTGAACAAAACATTATTCACCTGATGAAAAATGGCTTGATTATATTTTAATGCAAATAGATTAAAATAAATGTCGTTATTCCACTCCTCCTTTAGTAACATTTTTACTGCAGTGCACTTATACTTAGTAGTTAGAGTGAATGTTTACTCTCATGAATTCATGACACTTGACTTAACATTTCTTTGTCATTTTTTTTTTTTTTGCAGACTTCTCTATGACTCAGTGTATTTGTTAGCAAAATCTATTGACACTTTGCTTCATATTGGAAAATTTGAAAGGAGGAAGCACATTGTCATTTTCATATTGCTTTGAATAGTTGATAGTATGAAGCAAAAGACTGAAATTTTATTTGTTTCTTGTTTTGTGATATTCTCATTAGTATTTGTTGTTTTGTTTTTTCATCAGTTGTTATTCTTTGCAAAAGGCCTTCTTGCATATTCATTGCTTGTTTTATGGGCTTTTTCATTAAAAACCAAACCAAACCAAAAAAAAACCTTGATATACATCCAGTCATGTTACAAGAATTGGAATCAAATGATTAATGAGTGTAAGTATTTCCAGTCTGGAGGACTAAGTCTACAATATCCATGGATCTAAACTTCAGGGTGTCACCGCACATGCATACAGAAGAAATCAACAGTTTGTAGCTGAAGCTTTGCCAGTAATTCCTTTAAACTGTGGCTCTTCTGATGTTACATGGAAATTATGAATAAGCTTCAGAAGTAGGGATGGCAGATCAAAGCACCTGTGCAATTCTTTTGGAAGAAAAAACCCACACCTTATACATACATCAATATCTGTATCTACATGCATATATATAGTATATGGGATTATATATGTATGGGATAGTATATATATTTTTGTTTTGATTAAAATCTTTGTAATCCCATCAAAAACCTATCATTAGGCTTGTTACAAGGACACACTTCCAAAACCTGTAGCATTGATAGAAATTGACTCAGACCACGCTTCTTTGTGTCTTAGTTGTTTGTCCCTCTCAGAGTAAGTCAAAGAGGATTGTGGTAAATCATGAGAGATCTTCACCAGGAGGAGAGGGACGTGATGTCCTCAACACCGATTTCCTCCTACTTACTCCTCTAGGGTCTGCTGGGAGCTGTGTTATGTTTTCCAGAATGGTATGGTTTTGTTTTTAATTCATTGACCTGCAGTTCTACCTCACTTGCCCTATATGGTATGTCTTACTTATATTGAACGTATGTTCTTTAGTATCCCTAAAACTGCTT
This sequence comes from Anas acuta, assembly GCF_963932015.1. Classification (NCBI taxonomy): domain Eukaryota; kingdom Metazoa; phylum Chordata; class Aves; order Anseriformes; family Anatidae; genus Anas; species Anas acuta. The sequence goes on along the minus strand of NC_088979.1, from coordinate 106,288,487 downwards.
TTACCTGGTATCCCAATGCATCTTTCCTTTAACGGGCAGTACCTGACCAATGAAGAATGTATCTAGCTGAGGTTTTGTGATTTCATGCTGTGTTGGTACTTTCAAGGCCTTTGCGATTACCCATCACTGTGCTTTCCTAGACTGCATTTTTATTCTAGGGTCATAGTTCAGTCTGCATGGAAAGACTACTTATTTCTACTATCTGTTAATTACAGGTAAGTATCAAAATTACTATAACAGCTGGCATTATACAACTCAATTGCTCAAAGCTAAGATAAAACTAAAACAGATAAGATAATATTTACCTTGTCATTAAGCAATTGCCCACACAGCTAAACAAGTTAAAATAAAAGCTTCAGTCAAGCCAATCCAAGTGAAACCTGACAGTTCCTAAGTCTGAGACCTTGCTGAGTTGATGCACTCCGTGAATCCTGGTGCTAACAGTAATATTATATTTACTGTGCTTACAGGCTATAATGGAGCATGAAAAGGAATGGGTGTGCTGTTGGTAATTAGAAAATTCAGAAGTGGAATCTTACGTAGTCTTGTCTACAGCCTTTTCAATGCAAGGAAGGTGCAATTCATCATTCAGAGTAGAAGGATTGGCACATGCTTAACTAGTCAAGCTTCTACATTTTCAAATAGGGATGCTTTTCTGTTTCATGAAAATATGTAAGATGTCAAAAATATCTGGTGTGTAGGGTATGCGTTCTCATTTAGAACACTTCTATGAACTGATTTGTTTAATTTGACAGACCATATCAATTTATTATTTTTTTAAAAGTTTAAACAGTATTTTTGCAATAATAGTACAGAATTTTCTTTGCATTAGGAAAAAAAATCACTTCTAAATGAAGAAAACTGATTGATTTAATAACTTTTGACAATATCTATTAAAGATAAAAGATCTTTGTGAATTTTTGGAAAATTCAGAGAATTGCCATGAGTTGGCTTGTTTTATTAGCATATTAACTACAATTTGCTCAGGCAGTCCATCTGAAATAGATGAAGCCAAACCCAGCACAACCCCATTGTTCTGTTGTTGTGCCTGGTGTGTGATGTCTGTTCCCTACCACCTGATAAGAGAAGGGACTCACAGTGGTGCAGTCTTCTGCATCCAGTGCCTTCATAGTCACATGAAAATAAGGTATGGATAAGAAAAGCAAGGGAGCTAACAAATGTGGGTTTAGTGATTTTTGGAAACATGAAGGTGTTTCTCTTCATGGAGTGTTATAGTGCCAATGAATGTTAACCTTGAAAGGGTATTAGCTAGGGCTGTGATCTTTTATTTTACTTCAGACAGAAGGAACAGCCCATTTCTGTAATAGAACATGTAAGTTAAACTTTATCTCAATTTGGGTCTACAAGTAAAGTACCTGTAATCTTGTTTTTTAAAGATAGTTTGTACACAGTTTTTTAATTTGTAAAACACTGAGGTGGCTATGTTCTAAAATACCTGCATTACCTATAGATGCTCATAAAATTCTTTCTGAGATACACCCTTGAATGTGTAATTAGACATGCAAAACTTTTGCATCTACTTCATTTAATTTGTAGGATGCCCAAAGGACAGGTGGCTTTAAAAATCTTTTTTCATCTCAACAGAATGGATTGTAACTAGCATCAATGATTACTAAATGTGTTCACTGCCTGGGAAACTGCAACAAGAATCAAATATTTGCTAATTATCCCCTACACTGACACACAATTTCTTAAGTAAACTGGATTTCAAAATCACATCAAAACTTAATGGAACTCAGGACATCTTAAAAATGAAAGGACTGTACAATTCCTTGCTAATAGAGAGAATCTAGTTAAGTCGGGCATTTTCAATGGATGTGCATTATCTTTGTAATTTGAAACAATACAAAAATGGTTGTAAAAAATATTTGGGGAATTAAATTTTTTCTACCTCAAGAGTAGAGCATTCATTATGGTAGCAGAAATTTTATGGTGGTGGAAATTGAAATGCAGATCCCATTGCAGATGCTATCTTTGTGAAGGCTGGATCAAAGGAAAATTTATCTGTTTCATAGGAATTGCCTGAAATAATTTGATCAAAGGATATCTAGTTCTCAGGCCACACCCAGTCAAGTCTTGAATTTCTCTAAGGATAGTAATTCCCAGGCTCTTTGAGTACCCATTCCAGCATTTGACTTCCTTCATTAGGGAAAAAATTTTACTGAATAGCCAATAGGGCTTATTCTAGTTGCAACTGGTTTCTGTTCCCTCTCATTCTGCTCTGGTGTACCTCTGGAAAGAGTCTGGCTTCACCTACCTCATTGGACAGTGTGGAGAAGAGGGAGATGACAAGACTATCTTTCCTGAGCCTTCTCTTCGTGTTGCTGAACTAACACAGATCCCTTTGCTGCTCCTTGTGTATCTTGTTTTCAGGCTTGACTGTCTTGGTGGTCCTCCACTGGACTTAATCCAGTCTGCTTCTGTCATCTTCTTGGGGAGCCTAAAAATAGGCACAGTACTTGAGATGTGGCCTCACAAGTGCTCAAGAGGAGGGAAGGATCACTTTTCTAGTCCTGCTGGATACACTTACCCTAATGCAGCCCAGGATGCTGTCTTTTGTTGGGATTTCTATTAAAGCCATCTTTTGTATTTCAGGTCCATGTTAACATACATTAGACACAAGAACAAATTATCACATTTATATGTTATGTGGTATGTCACATACATTGCCTTTCTGTTTTATGACCAGACCTATCTGGATAATACATTTTCTGATAACTAGCATTCATAACTATGTTTTCATATATATCCTGCAGCTGTAATAAAGAAATGATCAAGTCAGATTCTGCAGACTCTTCAGAGGTTTGATAAGTTGATACTTCAAGAGGCGAAAAAGGGACGTGCAAAGAAGCTATTTTACGAAAAGTGGTACTGATGGTCAGTACAGATCAATATTTATTCTGAGTTTCTGTTTAGTCACTGCTTTTCCATTGGGGTTTCATGGGGCGGAATGCTACTGAAAGCCTTCAGATAAGGTTAGAAGTCATGTTGCAGGTAGTTTTATTCATTATTACTCTGTCGTTTTCCACAGTAGTAAGGTTATCTGTTATTTACAATCTGCTTACTTAAATTATTTTTGAATATATATTTTCATGGCTTTTCAGTCATTGCTTTACTATTTTGTATGCCCAGAAGACTCTGTGAGAACAGAAGGTTCAGTGCTTGTACTTGCTGCAGGCTAGTCTGAATAGGCTATGGAAAGCATGTAAGTGTTACCTGCTTCCCACTGAATATGCTTGCTCAAAAGACTAAAACATAAAATAATTTTAGTTTATTATGTTTGTTACCAATATAAGAAATATAATAATTCTCCTTGCGGCCATATGCTGTTCACTGGCTGTTCATTCTTGAAAAGACATTAATTTTAATGATGGCTAAAATAATTTATATGCATAGACTAGTCTGCAAAATTATGTAGCTCTTTAAGAAGAAATATATTTAAATATATATGTGTATATTTGAGAAGAAAAATACTTATATATATGTGTGTTTATTTTAGTTTGGAATATACTTGGTTTATTCAACTGGCTTAATCAGCATAGATGCTTAATTGAGTGACCCTAATTTATTTGTAAGTACTATAAAATGAAGTTAGAGATAAGAGCAACCAGTTTAATTGAAGAAAATAGTGACTTAAGTTTTTTACATTATAGACAGAATAAGAGCATCACTGCTCTTAAATGTATTAATGCAATTAGCTGAGTCTTAAAGAAAAGGGAGTTTATATATATTTCATCCTGAGCTGAAATAATAGGACACAGAAATTACTAGGAACAGCACATAAAAGTCTAAAAATATGCTTTCAGTAAACAATTCTTTCTTCTTTTTAAGGAGGGGTGGGGAGGAGGAGGTACAACTTTTAACTTCGATTTAAAAATTACTTGTCTAAAGTAGAGCAATAGCGACAATAAGCTATGAATGGAGATGTCCCAATTAAGAGGATTGGACTGTATTAATTTGATGAGTTATTAGCATTCCTGTGTGGTTTTATCCTTCAGGACAACTTTCTCCTTCCTGTGGGAAAATGATTTGATTTGATTTCTTCAGGAGATCTTTGGTTACATTTATCACACATGGTTTCAAGCTTCACATGCAGTTCTTGAATCTGATATAAAATATCTTAGTTTATGTAAATTGAATTTGATCTTTTCAGAATTTTCTTAAGAGGTATTGTTTCCGTCCAGGATACAATCGAGTTCACTTTGTTTTACTGCATTCTCATGATCAGACATACATTCTCATGCATTTTGCTTATCTGATATATCATGCTTTTATTGTTTTGTGGCTGTCTGTATACTATAAGCCCAGGCATCCTGTAGTCTGGCTTTTCCTAAGTCTAGAGAGCAGTTAATCTGCTTCTGAAAAACTTAATGTCTCTTGTTTACCTGACGTCTGGTTTGCTGAGTCAGTCAGTTCTTGGAGCAACCATAGCTGATATTCCAAAAAACCTATCAGGCTGGAGAAATTACTTTTCCCCTCATATGGGTATTTAACATACGAAAGTTGCTCGAGGCATATCCTGAAGCAGTTGCTCAAATGGAGCTGCTGTGTGTCAGCACTGTAATAGCATATTTTCTCTGCTCTCTCCCACACATTTTTTAGTGTACATGTAGTACAGGAATGTGACACTGACAAAAAATAAATTAATAAATTAAATGTCTGATTCGTTTGTTCAAAAAATAATTAAATGCCATGCCTAAAGATACGAAGCCCATAGCAATCTCATATACAAATGAGAAAAAAACAAATTCCTACTTTCTGCTTCAGTGACATAATGTTAACTTGATATTACTGGAGTTTATTCTATTTTAATTTGCTCCCTAATCTTCACCAGTCTGGAAATGTCAGTTTCTCTCTGGAATCTTGTACATTCTGCTTTTTTGTTCTTTTTTTTTTTTTTTTTTTTTTATATATATATACTTAAGAAATAGCATAAAAAGAGAATTATGCAACAGTCAAATTCACAGGCAGTCCTTCCCTTTTTCAGCCTTTATAAACTTTTCTTATGGATTGAAAATGATCTCTAGGGCATGTGTTACAATTACACTGTTCAAATTCAGATCATTCATTGGACTGTGCATCTTTCAGTTGTGTCTAGCCTTTCTGGGTTTTTTCTTTCAAGTCCCTTGTGTTTCTCTTTAAATGCGTTTACAAATACCTAGCGAACAAAAACGAAAGATGGGATTTGCAGTTTGCTTTCTGACATTTTTTCCCCTTTCCAATTTTTATTGCATTACCTTCAAATTGAATGCTTATGGAGACATCTTTCCAAGTAGCTGCTTTCAACTAATTTCAGAGTCAGGAGTTATATATTCATATATTTCTCTTCTGCTATTTGTCTCCTTCTCATTATTACTGCCCCCAGGAATAAATAAAAAAAAAAGTTTTAAATAGAACTCAAAACTCAAATGAAGGAGGAAAATGTGTGAATTTTTAATCTGCAGAAATAGTCAGTTATTGAAAATAACATGAAAATGCTTGCACCAAGCAAGTTTTTATCTACCACAGGATGAGCTACTCTGAGGTTTATGTATCACTGATCTATATTGTAAATAATGATGTGCAAATGAATCACTCTGAGCAAAACAGGAAAACAAAAAGATTTCATCTGGCAGACATATTGCTTTTATTGTTGTTGGAAAGCTGAAACTGGTTACCCTCAATCTGAAGGGTATCGTCTTTTATCTGGTAATTTTCCAATTGCTTTTCATTGTTTTGTTTGGTTGTTTGGTGTTTTTTTATTTTTTTTTTTATTTTTTTTTTTTCTCTGCAATCTTGCTTGGTCTGTTTTGATTTTTGTTTGTTCTTTTTTTCCCCCTTCTTCTTCTGAAAACATTTCTGTGGAAGGTGTTCATCTCAGTAGCTTCAACTGCCTTGAATTACAGCAGCATCCAGATGTTTGAGAGACTTCTAGTTAAACTGGTATGACCAGGATGAAATTGATTCACTGGCTTGCTTTAGTTTGTTTTGGCTACTGTTAAGATTTAAGTTTAAGATTTGACACGTAAGAGTCTTCTATACAGAAAGGGCACATTGCTGAATTAAGTTCAACTTGTTGTCCACCAGGAGTCCCAGCTCCTTTTCTGTAAAGCTGCTTTCCAGATAGGCAGCCTCCAGTAAATCTTGATGCTCACTTTGCTGCTGTGAAGCATCAACTTTTCTATATGCGTCTCAATATCTGTAGTCATTTTAATTAAAGAAAACAAAATGGATGTGAAATTTGTCAAGCTTTTTGATTGCATAGTATGCCATCACTTCATGTGATAGTGTGTGTAGTATAAAGAGAATAAATATTTATAAATTTCTGAAGGACAGCTGTCTATTAGCAATGTCAGAGTCTGTTGACAAGCAGAGTAAATATGCATCTACAAAATGAGGAGGCTTTGCAACAATACTGTTTAGAAATACTTTTCCTTTTAAAACATTGAGCTTAGTGTAATAATCTCTTCTCCATTCCCCTACCGCCACAACCAAAAAAAAAAAAAAAGAAAAAAAATGTACGTGCCTGTTTTATTTTTTGTGTATTTCTTCAAAATTAGGAGAAACATGGTACTAGAGTCCTATTTAAGTTGCCTCATTCTTAATATTCCATGAGCCAGCAATGTGCCCTTGTGGCCATTGGTATCCTGGGGAGCGTTAGGTAGAGTGTTGCCAGCAGATCGAGAGACATCGTCCCCCCACTCTACTCAGCCCTAGTGAGGCCACATCTGGAGTAGTGCCCAGTTCTGGACTCCCCAGTACCAAAGAGACACAGAGATCGTAGACAGAGTCTAGCTGAGGCGTACTCTATGCTGAAAGATGATTAGGGGACTGGAGCACCTCTCTTATGAGGAAAGGCTGAAAGAGCTGGTCTGTCAGCCTGAAGAAGAGGAGGCTTGGGGGGAGATCTCATCAATGTGTGTAAATATCTCGAGAGGTTGCAAAGGAGGTGGAGCAAGGCTCTCTGCAGTGATGCCCAGTGACAAAACGAGACAGTGGGCACAAACTGGAACATGGGAGATGCCATCTCAGAGGGGATCTTACCAATGTATATAAATATCTTAAGGGAGGATGTCAAGACAATGGGGCCAGACTTATTTTGGTGGTGCCTAGCAAGAGAACAAGAAGCAATGGGCACAAAGTGAGACAAAGGAAATTCCATCTGAATACGATGTAAAACTTCTTTACCGTGAAGGTAGCAGAGCGCTAGAACACGTTGCTCAGAGAGGTTGTGGAATCTCCTTCTCTGGAGATATTCAGGACTCACCTAGATGTGATCCTGTGCAAGGTGTGCTAGGTGGTCCTGCTTGGGCAAGAGGGTTGGACTGGATGATCTCCAGAGGTCCCTTCTGATCTCAACCATTCTGTGATTCAGAAAGCATGTCAATGGCAACAAAAATGGAGACGTAATGAACTTCATATTTATCTATTTAAAACAATCCAAATATTTACCACTTCTATTTGCATCCAGATTTGAAGCCTCAAGGTATGTTCAGACCATATTTAAGCAAAAATCTAAGCCATAGATTATTGGAGACTGGTAGAATACTCAAGGGAAGGATGACCACATACTTGATGCAGCATTCTGCACTCACCATCTCCAGTCAACAGCCATTGGAAATGGGACAGCAGGCAACACGGGCCCTTGAAATGACCCAATAAGGCAGCAGTTTGAAACTTAGCAAATAAATTAGTAAGTTGCACTGAACAATCACTTTTAAAGGCAGTATTTTCTAATTCATTCTCTTTCTTATTTTTTACCACCTTCTGAAGCAATTGAAGTAGGTCTAAAATAAAAATAATGAAATGGTACCAGGAAACAGAAAAAACATGACTTGATAAATAGATTGAAAAAATATGCATCAAAAATGTGTAATAAAATGATAATACTCTACCAGATTCAGAAATGGCTCTCCTGGGTTATCCTTCCTGAAAACTATTCTACTTCTCACAAACTGTGGGATTTATTTTTTTTTCTTGTGTGGTTTTATGTGTCAGAAATAATAGAAATGGATAAATATCCCAAAGGTAAATGAATGCATTTCAGAAGATATATAGTTTGCTTCCAGGGTAAAATTAGTTTATAGGTTGTATATATATAAAATTTTTCAGTGTAAGTTTTCTTTTAATGTGATTTCTTAGGTAGGTGCATTGGCTAATGTTACTATGTTTATTTGATGTAATTTACAGGGGAAGAAATCTTTTTGGACACTGAAATATTTAGTGTTGCGTACCTGTGCAGGAGCAGGACTCAAGTTAATTGGAAAAAAAAAAACAATTCTGCTACATGTAATTAAAACCTTTCTGATATTGCTGAAATACTTATTTAGAACCTTAACAGTTGAGCTATGGATAAAGTAAAACTCTTTTTGCTGAGAAGTGGCAGGTGTTTAATTATGTTTCAGAGACTTTATGTTCGGGACTGCACAGTGCCCCAGTCTGTCATGGAAGGAGTGGTAATGGTTGTTATTTTACTATACAAAGGTTATGGGAGGCATCTGACCTTTTGGTAGGAAAGGTAAGTTTTTTCTTTTATTATTAATTTGCTGTATTAATGGTACAGTTAGCATTCATTAGGGAAAGACTGCTAGCCCATGAACCAGCGGCCACTTAGTACTGAGGTGTCCTTCTGCCTGCTAACCAAAACTCCAGCTTGCCAAATCTAAAGAGCACAATGATAGTAATTCAGCTCTCAATACTGCCCAAATGCTGTTATCAGTCACAACTGGTCTCTGTGATGGGAAAGAGTACTTGTGACCATGTAAATTTTTTGCTAGCATGAAAGCAAAATTAAAAAAAAAAATTAAGTGGGCCACATACATATGCCAATTCTGTTTCCTACTGAGTGGGAAAGATCCAGAGAACTGTAATGGGTGAGCTCACGGTATTCTGTCTTTTCCATTTTCAAAGGAAACTAAAATGGAAAACATTGATCTCATCACTGAATACATTACATGTAATATTGCCAGTTTGATGTATCTGTAGCCTTCATCTCAAATGTTTTAGGGGAGAGAGAAAGAGGCCAGCACAGTCAGAAATGAACTTAAACAGATAAATTGAGCACAACTGTGATGTACCGACAACTTTAAGTGGCTGATTACAGCTTGCTTGCCTAATAAGTGTAGCAGCTGTGCTGGATAGAAAGAGGCCATGATGATGTGATGCTACTATTAAAATGACAGTACATAAACTGCTTTCTCAGATGAATGCTATTCTCAGTTTCTACCTTACTCACTGACTGACTAAGAGTTTACAGCATTTGTGTTACAATAGTGTCCAAGCATGCAATTAAAAGGAGGGCATTTTATTCTTGGTGTAGACTACCCTTCAGTATTTTACAGCCTAAACAGAACCGCAAAAATAGGCTTGGGGTACAGAGGAGTAAGGTGACTTGTCCCCAAGGTCAAACAATAAGCCTTTATAATAAGGAATTCAACTTAAATTTTTCATCCCTTTACTATAAATGCATCCAGCACTTGGCTTATCTCTAAAACCTGGGTAAATTAAAGGGCCATTGTCAAGTATGCTAGACTCCCATTTGAATTATTTTTCCTTATATCTATCTATAGTCTCAGTGTAATCCTTTATTAAAAATACTTCATTTTCCCCCAGATCATTATTTGAATCATTATCAGCACAGAAAGGCTCATGAGGATACTAACAATAACAAAGCTGAACATGTGGGTTGTGAAAGAAAACACTCCAGAGCTCAAACAGATTTTTCTTTCAAGCTTCTCAGGAGGCTTTAGAAACAATGGAAAAATATTATAAAAGTCTTACTTTCAGAGGTGTTGAACTGCCACATCTGTTGAAATTCAGTAGGAGTTACAGATGCCATAGGCCTGAGCACGTCAAACCATTAATTTTAAATTTAGTACTATTGTTATTTTCTTTAAAAACATAGCAATGAAGCCACATACAGATCCCCCATAAAACTTATGTATACTGCAGCCACTAACTCAAAATAACATCATAGAGGGCAGAGTTCAGAAGTGACATTAGTTATGGCCAGGTTATCAAATTAAAGGGGAAGAAGACTCCTACACCCCTACAGTCATACAAAGGGTCAAATGCCGGGAGTTCCAGAAAGAAGCTTAAGGCATACAGCAGAATATATGAAGAATGACATTTAGAGGAACTTTATTATTTCACAACAGCAATTAAAATCTGGACTGCTGCCATGAACAACATGTGATGACACTGAAGCAGGAGTAGAAATAGGTCAGATAATGATAGGACAAGTGGGAGTGGTCTTAAACTAAAAGAGGGGAGATTTAGATCAGATGTTATGAGGAAATTCTTCAGTCAGAGAGTGGTGAGGCACTGGAACAGATCCTCCAGAGAAGCTGTGGATGCCCCATCCCTGGATGGGTCCAGGCTGGATGGAGCCCTGATCGAGTGGGTGGCATCTCTGCCCATGGCAGGGGGGTTGGAACTAGATGATCTTGAAGGTCCCCTCCAACCCGAGTCTTTTTATGATTTTATGAAATCATGCCTGGTGTGTTACAGGTAGAACTGATTTGGATCCAGAGTAGATGTTGTCCAAAAAATCCTTGAAACCTGTACTTTTGGGATCTCTTCACCTTTTGGCAGAAGCAAACAATGGACAGTACTTCAAAATCTCTCTGCTGAAAGGAGGTGGTGACTCTCCAATTGTAGCATTTCCAAACTGGTTTGCTTTGAGTAGTTACTAATTGGTATTTGCATGGTGTTTTTATTTTTGTTTTTTTGTTCTTTTTTTCGATTTTGCAGTATGCAGATGTCTGCATATTAAGCATTAAGGGATTTGATTTGGAGAATTTTGAAAAATGGGATTTTTTGTCACCTCTCTCTCACCCTTTTCTAGCAGAGATATTTGTGAGCACGCTCTGCAGCTCAGTGATGGGAAAGTACATTCCTATTGTGAACTATCAATTTTCCGTTCCCCCACAGCCTTGTGCCAGTTTTATAACCAGCAGCAAGCTATTAAATAGCTGGGTCATTAACTAACAGGCAGAACAAGTTATATGTAGCTGTATATGCACAAATGTCTTCTGTTTTACTTCAGGTCTGCAACTAATCGGTGATTATATCCTCTTCAGGAGCTCGATCACAGTTCTCACCATCACTTCTGTAATCTTAGAGTTTTTGCTACCAGTAGGTCTCACAGGGCAATGGAAATGGAGCACTTTCTTGTGTCTGGAAGCATTCTCAATTTTTTTCCCTACAAGAGACTAAATATTTTTCAGTTTAATGGAAAGAATAGCTAGCTGGAGTCCCTGAAAGAAGAGTAACTTGGAGACAGGAGGCCTGAGGAATCTGGTTGTAAAGAGGACCTAACAGAAAGGCTGTGCTTCGCATGCTAGGGTTCTGAAAAACTCAATTCTGTACCCCTCACTCATCCGTTCTGCACTGTTCAAGCTTAATTATTCTTTCTGGATGTCTGGGGGGGATGAAAAAAAGTTGTTAAACATCATTGAAAGTAGAACAGAATGTTTCTTGCTCTTGAGTGCAGAATTATCATCAGCTCTTGTCACAGAATCGGGGTTAAGACCTTAGAAAGCCAGTCAGTAGCAGAGTTAAAAAAATTACTGCTTAAGGCAGGTACTCTTCTTTAAGAAAGCACTCTAATCTACAAGTGCCTCTCCAGGTAGAGAAGGCTTAGCCATTATCTCCAATTAATGTTCACTTGTGGGGTGAACATTAGTTGTTCATTTTTTGACATGGAAAATAATTTGATTTGTATTTATATTTTTTTTTTTTTTGTCAAACATGTCGCCAAAAATCTTGGCATTTAGCATTGAGAACTGGATTGTGAAAGTTAAGGATTTCAATTCTGTACATCTTCGAGTAACAAATTCTTATTACAAAAACTCTTTGAAAAGTCTCATAGGGGAAAGTTGCCATGGAGACCAAAAAAAAAAGTTCATTTTTATTCATGAGTAATTGTAAAGGAGGGATAGGCCTAATTAAAGCTGTTTCAGCCCTATTTATCCACAAATATCTATATAAAAAGATCTTGCCTCAAGTGAAGTCCATTTCTCAAAAGCATGCTGGTTTTCTCATGCACTCCAGAGAAGTATTCTGTAGTTTTCCACGGCAGTAGCGAATACTAAATATTCTAAATTAATGAGTTTATCCTTGCTGCATATTTGAGGGGAGGAGGGGAAATCACTGTTGCCCCTGTAACTTGTGGCCTTCAGGCTGGCAGTGTTGCTGAATATACTATAGAGAATATGTACCACACAGGAGATTCTAAAATAGTTCATATAAATTAAAAGAATGAGACAAAACTAATTCTGCTTCCTTTTGTTTGTCAAGTGTACATAAATACCAACCTAGGTTTGATGTGACCTGTGTTTCAAATTACTGAAATAATTGACGCTTCAGTTTTCTGGATCTACCTAGAGCTTGCTTAAAGCTCTGCTGTTTCTACCTCTGTAAACAGACGTTAGTTCCAGGCTTTTTCTTTATCCAGTCTGTTTCTAACCTCTAATCTCATTGCCCACTTCAATCCAGTGTCACAGTATAAATATGTCAGTTCATTTTACATGAGTAAATGTTATCCCTGTGTTTTAGGTACTATATTGTACTATTAGACGTATCAAAGATATGTGTTATCATGCTGCTGCCTGATGTTTGCATTCGTTTTTTTCCTGTAGCTTCCTATTTTATTGTCATGTGGGCAGTGGCATTATGTATCTGACCTTATTCTACTATGTTGATATGTATTCAGCTGTTTTATTTTTCAAATAATCCTACAGCTCAGCTACAGCTGAGTCTGAGTAATGGTACAGTCTAGTTCTCATACTCTCCTCTCCCATTATTTTGTCAAAATGTGCTCCTGTTTTTCATTTACGGATTAGTTTCCTCTGCGTATGTTGTGGTTCACAGTGGGGCTCCAGTGGGTTATGAGTCTGGTTTAAGACATGAAATTATATTGGGGTTTAATGGATTGCATTAAATTATTATTGCTATCCAGATAATACAGCAATTTTTCCTGCAGTGTCACTTGATACTTATTCAGCTTGTTTCCTACTGCCTGTTCTCTCCTGGATATTCAGAATTAGATGGCATAAGTTAACCCATAATTTAATTTAAAGATGAAACCAAAATTCTCTGGTCTTTTCTGCATACCTCACTGAGAAAGGAATAGTAAGTGGAGCAGCCAGGCTAATAGGTTCTTTGCTGTTGAGAGCTTTTGAGTGTGGCCAGCAAAAGTCAACGTGGCAACCAGACATTCAGTACCCACCAGAATTTGATCCAAAATACATCACATTTTGTTTCCAGAATTAGATGTCAAAATTCTGACTTATGGTTTTTTGAATTAATTATTTGGAAAAAAAAAAAATAGCTTCCTGCCAGTGAGAGAAATAGGCAAAATAAGAAATAACTCGTGTTCCTTGTAGCATCTCCTGTTTTGAAATCAAGAAGTTAAAATCAGAGGAGGAGGAACATCTAAACCTAAATATGGATTCATATTATTCCTATTGTGAGATCCCTCTTTTCTCCTGTGATAACCCAGTTTAGATACTTCAGTTTCTAATGTCTGAGATAGCCTGGGGCTAAGATTTAGTTTCACATTTTGTTGAGCTGACTTTCAGACTGACCTATGCTTTGGTGTCTTAATAGATCTCATATCCCATGTACAAGTTCCTTTATATGCAGAATGTACTTTATTTTATCAGATTATTTTAAGCACAGTCACGTAGATGAGTCTAAATTGGTGTGATAACTTTCAAGAAATGGTCTGGTGGCTGCCTGTCATGTTGGTGCAGGGAAACCAACAGCTTGGGATCTTAATGGGTGATCAGACCATTGATTGCAACTAGACAAAGTCCAGTGTCTCAGTACGGTTTCTAATATATAAAGCATATATTGATTTTGCTTAGATTTTGCTTAGTTCTTTGGATAACACTACTTTGAAAACTAAAAAATGTTTTGTGTTTTTTTTTCTTTGGTTGGCTGTTTTTTGGCAAAGTAAACATTTCCGAATCAATGATATAAGAAAGTTGACTTATGAAATACCTTGTTAGGTGATCTTACTGTTACGCACATAGAACTTACTGCTAGGAAAACAAATATTTGTTCTATACCAGAATTTTGTGTCAACTGAGACTTTAAATTTTGATAAGTAAAGATGAAGTAAACCATGCTGTCCTTGGTTAAAGATATATCTCTGAAAATTCGGATTAACACTAGATTGGACTTTATGGGGTAACCATGCAGGTGGTAAAATCTGTTCATATATAAGTGACAAGCAATTAAAAAAAAAAAAATAGGATAGTAATATTGGATCTTGAGTTATTTTCCCCTGTATGTTGGAAAGTACTCACTTGTTCTAGTTCTATTAGTATTTTGTCTTGTGAAATTTCCTTTAAAATAAGGAAAAGCAGAACAAATTTACTGGGGCTTCTGTTTCTTTACTAGAAACATAGCTTCACCATGCAAACAAAGAAACTGGAGTGCAGAGTTAGCTGAAAATATGATAGTTTGTAAACATACCTTCTAAAACTGCCTGGTCTTTGTCATGTAGTGTATGGATTGCAATGATTACATTTTTACATTTAAGTAAGCATATTTTAGTAGTTTTCTGTTTCTGAATTAATTCTATTGAATTGCTATGATAGCTGGCAAAAAATGCAACATGCATATTGACTTTTTATTCAGGAATTATTGTTATTATAATGGTTGCCATGTAGAAGAATGTAGTTAATCCATAGGTGAATAATTGAGGAGGAGGGCAGAAAAGACTCTTCATGAATCTGTGTGGGTTTTGAAGCACCACTAACGTAACACCCTCTAATTTTTGAAGCATCTTCTACATAATTGTACTCGAATCATGTTTTATTGTAGTTAGGGTGCTTACACATTTCTTTTTGCTCTCCTATTGTTTTGCAGGCTGTATAAGCAATATATACATATTACTGCTTTTATCTAGAGTTTAGCAACTGTAACATATCAAATGCCAACAAGTAATTCTTGATTTTAACCTGAGTAGGTACATCCTTTTTTTTTTCTTTATTCCAAGGAAATAAAAGTGGATGCAATAACTAACAATAGAATAGCAAAATGCTAATCAATGTGTAGTCAAGATGTAAAAACACAGGGGTTTGCATTTCCAAAATAACATCTATGGTGTCAGTGAGACTTTTTGAAAAGTATTGTTTTATCTGAGGATTAGTAACAATGTTCTCCTTATTCCTGTCTTATCTACTGGAAATCTCGGGGAATCTGACTGTGGTGCGCTTTGTACCAAAGCCACAGGAAGGAAAAATAGAGAAAATCAGTTTCCAACAATTTTTTTTAATTGCTATTGATGAAGTACCATTATTTGAGCCTTAGGATGAGCTCCCTATTTATGGTCCAAGGTTAAATGGGAATCATCCAAGTGCATAACTATAAGTTTCAAAGGAAAAACAGTATCTTTTTGTCTATGCCAGGTGAAGCTGCAGTCAATTCAGGGTTCACAGCCTGGGTATTGCTTCTCAAGGGATAAAAGGGAGTGTACCCTGACAGTTCTTAGATACTAGTGAACATCGGAAAATGTGTATGTGGAGATCTTGATTCCTCTGGGGATAAGCAACCAGAGCAAACAAAACTCTCCTATTAATCAGATGAAGACTATTTTGTTCATTTAATCCAAATATTTATTAACTAGAGTTAGGAAAAATGAATATGCATGTTAAGCAATATATTTATCAGCTAGTGTAAACTGACAAATTGAAGTGAACTGTGCTACACTGGTGAAATCCAGTGTTGATTTAGTACTTTATTTTGCCTTATATTGTGTGAAATATCCATTGGAAAAAAAAAAAAAAAAAAAAAAAAAAAAAACAGGTTCTTAAGCAAATAATTACAGTTATTTATTACCATATAGAAAGTCAGTTTTCTTCCATTTCATTTTCCTCTCCAGTTCTTTTCCAGGTGCTAAAATGTTATCTCCTAACTATTGCCTTCAGAGTTTGTCTAGTGCATCAAGAAACAGTACAATATTTCCATACTGTTCATGATCTGCTATTTTAAGGGAAAGAAATGGAGAGATTAAGAAAGAATGTGTATTGCAAGCACTGCTCAGCAATAGTGAAAGCAGTGGTATGTTGCCAACACTGTATTAGCCACAAATGCAAAACACACTACTATGTGGGCTGCTGTGAAAAAAGGTAACTCCATCCCAGCAGGGCACAGTACATTCCTACATTTGGGTTTTCTTTGCTTAATGACATTAGTTCTTCTCCATTTTAAGTAGGTTTGTCTACTTCAGCTGAAAATTTCCGTAGTGCAACATTTCTTAGGGCTCATATGTTCTTTCACTTTCCTCAAGTGAGAAGATCTGTAGGCTTTTTCTTTCTTTTGTAGCATTACAAATCATTCCTAGATTATTTTTTTCCTATGAATTTTCTACTGATTTCTCTCTTGCCTTGGAGACTTGATTGGAAAGTGGTTTACACTTACATCAGGTATGTATATTCTAAAATGAGGAGGTTGTTATCACTACTTCAGCATGACCCATATCTTGTCTGCTACCCATGAGCAAGCTAGTTAGCCTAATGGTTATATGTGTTGCAGTCACTGAGTGATTTGCATTTGGATGTCAGTTCCATAGTTTGCACAGGACAACTGTGGCCCTGGAACACAAGAATCGGTTTGTGACTTCAAAACTTTCTGCCCATGTGCTGTGCACTGAATTAAATCATGATGTACTGTGACAGTTGATCAACTAGCTTAAGTGTAGCTATGCCAGAGAAATAATTGAACCCTTGCTTAATTCAAATTCGTCACTACAATTAAAAAGGCAATAAGAAAAGTCAGTTAAGTTACAATAATGAGCAAAACACCACTTAAGCAACAACAATAATAACCAAAATATATGCATCCCACACATCACGTTAATTATCTATAGCCCCTGTCACAGCTACAGCTCAGAAGTCATGCTGTTAGTTTCATGGTGCACCTACCTGAGCAGCACTCAGATCTGTGGTATGGATGGTGCCATGCTGACCGCAGTCCAAATCAGGGTAAAGTGTGTAGCTTACCTCATCCTAAAGTCTGGCAATGAGGACAAGGCTCTAGTGCTTTCTCCTAGGAGACTACTTTCTGCACAACAATTGAACCTACTGGCAGCTGTTCTTCTGTGATCTTCTGAGGATCTTTCTATTGAAAGGTAAATTCTCTTTTTCATGCTGGTTTTATGTTTCCAGTCCCCTGGCTTGAGCAAAACATGGCTTTCAATGATTTAATCCAATCATTAGCTCTTTCATTTACTGTTGCTTTGGGGTACTGATCTTCAGAGTTGTTTATGTTTTCATCTTTCTTTTGGGTCAGTAGCATTGCTAATCTCCAGTCAATTCCTTTCCTTCTACTAATCATGCTCAGATCAGTCTTCATTCCCATTTTTTTTATAGTCAGCAGCCACCATGTTTACTACATACATGTCTGTCAAACTCATGGCAGCAACAGAGGGCCATGCAGGCTCCTCCTGGCACAACCTACTTATTGAAGATGAGGCTTACAGTCCAAAATTCTCCTTGTTAATTTTATTATCACATATTACTTAAGGTTCTGCGCCTTGTCTTTGTAATAAATTCCCAGTTTTGCACACATTTCTTTCATTTCTGAGAGCAAAGATAAGAAAATATGTAAATGGAGTAGTATCTTCATTCCTTGGTAGCTCTTTCTGCCACTATAGACCCTTCCCTCTCAGGAAATGCAACAGACCTAGAATTTCCTTTTAAGGAGTTGTCTTTCCACTATGAGGACTTTTTTGTTGTTGTTTATTTGTTTGTTTATCTGTTTTCCCAGAAGCTTTCAGGACTGCATTGATTGGGCTTGTGGAATCAGACTGTATTCTGAAGTATCCATGTGAGGGTTCTGGTTATGTTCCTGAGTTCCCTATCTGATCCTCAAAATACCAGCCTTGCAGCATGAAATGCCAACATTTCTTTGAATCGTATTTTACCGTTATTATTTCCTTCAACTCACAGAGCAGTGTGGGGAAGACTTCATGGTAGCATGCTAGTCCTGAATAATACCTTTTGCATTCAACATTTAGTGGAGTTGATTCATCAAAAGTAAGAGCGTAGTTGCATCAGCCACCTGAACCCATACACTCTTCTGTCTCTGAAATATTTATTTATTTATTTTTCCTATTTCTAAGTTGAGCTCACGGGCAGAGCAGCTTGAAAATATATATTTTTTTTGTAGTAGCTAACTGTCTCAGCCTTCTATCAAATGAAAACTAGCTTTACAAGTCAAATTTGTTAACCACCATCGCCCTGAAAACATTAAAAATAAGACAGACTATTTGCTAGGGGTCCTAGGTAGGTGAAGGAGAGAATGTTTCTATTTTCTCAATTTCTACACTTGAAAATTTTGTATAGAACTGAAAAGGGATGAAGGATGATATTTTCAATTGTGCTTTTAACAAACTAGGATTTTTTTTTCCAAAAGTAGCAAAAGTTTCTAACATGACCTTGCTGAAAACCACTAAAGCTTAACTGACTTTGTTAATCAGGTCTGGGCTACGAGTTGGACACAAATCATTAAAGACATGTAGTTGCCTCATTATTGTTGCTTTCATTCCAATCTGGGCTTCTAAACATCCTTTGATGTGTGAGGCATTCCTGAAACCACAACAAATATAGAGTTTCTTTTGTAAATTACTCTTAAAGTTTGGTTTGTTCAGCCCAGAGCAGAGCAGGCTGAAGGGAGACGTCACGGCGGCCTGCAGCTCCCTCACGAGGGGAGCGGAGGGGCAGGCGCTGAGCTCTGCTCTCTGGGGACAGTGATGGGACCCAAGGGAACTGCATGGAGTTGGGACAGGGGAGGGTCAGGCTGGGTGTTAGGGAAAGGTTCTGCACCCAGAGCGTGGTCAGGCATTGGGACAGACTCCCCAGGGCAGTGGTCACAGCACTGAGCCTGAATTCAAGAAGGGTTTGGACAACATTCTCAGACGTATGGTTTGATTTTTGGGTAGTCCTGTGTGGAGCCAGGAGTTGGACTTGATGATCCTCATGGGTCCCCTCCAGCTT
Source organism: Anas acuta (assembly GCF_963932015.1). Lineage (NCBI taxonomy): Eukaryota > Metazoa > Chordata > Aves > Anseriformes > Anatidae > Anas > Anas acuta. The sequence continues at coordinate 106,269,477 of NC_088979.1, read as the reverse complement.
GGTATATTCTGTGATTGCATGTACTTAATGTGGAATAACAGACTTCTTTCGTATTACAGTTTTCACAATTCCATCATGAAATCCTAAAAGACTACAAATTTTATCATGCTCTTTAGACATGTAGAGAGGTTCTTGTGCTCCATAGGGTGATGTGAAAGGAGTTTCCCATTAACTAATATTTTAAAATGACTTCCTTCATCAGACTGAAGGTTTTGGAAGAGCTAATAAGTACCTGCATTACAGAACTATTTTTTTTTTCATTTTTAAATGTAGCAAAAGGGAGAAATGTAGTGTGTTAATTTAACTCAAAAACGCATGCAGAAAGGGAGAAAACAGCCTTGAAAACTGTCATTTTGTTCATCCACTTTCTGCAAGTTGTTTTTTCAAGGTGCAGTTTATTTGGGAAAAGAAAAAATACTGTCAAAGGAGAAAAGATAAACCAGCATAAAGAAATTTAGAGCTTTAACAATGTTAGGTTTCTTGTATGACGGTAATCTATTTGAATGGTCCAAAGCCACTAACAACAGTGAAAGAGTCCCTGATTTCTAGTTTCTTTCCTTAAGGGGAAAAAATGAGCTTGCTGTAACTGTAGCATCTGTCTAATATTTCAGAACTTTGCTTGCATTATGCTTACAGTATCACTTGAAATACCTTTAAATAGAAATCAGAAGATTTATGAAAAATGTTGAGAACACAGACAATTTTTAAAGCTTGCTCTGATAGCACCTCCTTCTGGTAGGAGTGTACTGAAGAGACTGTCATTTCTTTTTTTGCTAACAAGAAATGGTTTTCAGGCTGTCACGTGAGAAAGCATAGGGAGAAAAGTAATACTTTACATTCTGTACTTTTTAGTATGTTGCTCTCCTTGTAAGTATAAAATTAAGAAAAAAAGCTAAAATACATTTTAAAAATAGGTCTATTAGCTAAAGAACAGTAGGACAACTTATTCTGTGAGCATAAATCAAATAGATAATGTGAAAAGATTTGTCAATACATTGGCATAAAAATAGCCCCCTCTTGTCACTAAAAGAAAGTAGTTCAGTTTCCTTACACAGTAAGGAAGAAGGAAAGAAAGAACTTCAGTTTCCTTATGAGGAGAGGAGTGGACAGGACAGTAGAAGAGGAAGTACTTCAGTTTTTGTGTACTTCTAGTATTTTGGCTAGAGAGTATTTAAAAAACGTAGTAAAGTAATAAAAAAAATCAAGAAAAGGTATGTTCTCAGTTGAAGGTGAAATGAGGGAGGTACTGAATAGTGCATGGAGCTGAAGCCTCTACATCTTGGCCATACCTTCCAATATAAGTGCATGTTTTGACAGAAATGCTACATTTTTTATAATATCTTTTGCTTTTCTTGATAGAATACAAAAATTGTAAAACTTTTTTTTCTTAACTTGAGCGTATCTTTTTAGGTTTCATTTCTAGATTATTTTTTTAAGTAAATATCTGTATTTATTTTTTTTTTGAACAATGTCAGAACCAGATGTAGACAACTCAAATTTGACTTTATTTGCCATATTAACTTTAGTGTTTTCAAAAAATGTTTTATTTTCGTGAGATTAATATGTCTCTGGCCACAATGGATGTAGGTTGTGCGATGAAGCATAGGAGAGCTTTTAGAAACAAACAAGGTCCTGCACTTGGGGCACAACATCCCCAAGCAGAGATACAAGCTGGGAGATGAGTGGTTGGAAAGCTGCCTGGCAGAGAAGGACCTGGGAGTACTGGTTGACAGTCGGCTGAATGTTGGCCAAGAAGGCCAACAGCACCCTGGCTTGTATCAGAAGCAGTGTGGTCAGCAGGACTAGGGAAGTGATTATCCCCCTGTACTTGGCTCTGGTGAGGCCGCACCTCAAGTAGTGTGTTCAGGTTTGGGCCCCTCGCTACAAGAAGGACATCGAGGTGCTCGAGCGAGTCCAGAGAAGGGCGACAAAGCTGGTGAGGGGTCTGGAGAACAAGTCTTAGGAGGAGCGGCTGAGGGAGCTGGGCTTGTTCAGCCTGGAGAAGAGGAGGCTCAGGGGCGACTGTATCACACTCTACAGATCCCTTAAAGGAGGCTGTAGCAAGGTGGGGGTTGGTCTGTTCTCCCACGTGCCTGGTGACAGGATGAAGGGGGAATGAGCTAAAGTTGCACCAGGGGAGGTTTAGGTTGGATATTAGGAAGAACTTGTTTACTGAAAGGGTTGTTAGGCATTGGAATGGGCTGCCCAGGGGAGTGGTTGAGTCACCATCCCTGGAGGTCTTTAAAAGACGTAGAGCTTTAAAAGATATAGAGCTTAGTGCTATGGTTTAGTGGAGGACTTGTTAGTGTTAGGTTAGAGGTTGAACTTGGTGATCTTGGAGGTTTCTTCCAACCTAGATGATTCTGTGACTTCTTTTCAGCTGCAAGGTTTTCCGTTTCTGGTTAAGGGTTCTCTCTCAAAAGTGCCAGGCTGGATCCCAGATGCCCCATTCACTGCTTGGGACTATGCTCCAGCCAGACACCTTCCAAGAAAGCTGGGTGCTTATCAAGAACAACTTTTTAAAAGCCAACAAGCAGGCAATCCCTTTGTGCCACAAGCCAAATAAACGGGGCAAAACGCTGGCCTGGCTAAACAGGGAATTCCGCCTGGAACCAGGGCAGGGAAAAGAAAATGGATGACCTCTGGAAGCAAAGTCTGGCTTCACAGGGAGAGTACAGAGCTACAGTTCACATCTGCAGGGAGAAAACAAGAAAAGCCAAAGCTTAGCTTGAGTTGACGCTGGCCGATGTAATGTCAGACAATAAAAAAGGCTTTTTCAACATGTCAACAGCAGGAGGAGGTCAAAGGAAAATACTGGACTGGTACTTGAAGCAGGTGGCCACCTAGCAGGTGAGGATGAGGAAAAGGCAGAGGCCTTTTTTTTTGGCCTCTATTTCATAGTAATGACAGGTCTGATGCAGACCTCAAAGCTGGAGGGCTGTGACTGGAGGAGCAGTGACTGTCCATTTGTGGTCACTAAAATTGTAAGGGATCAGTGGTATCAGCTCAGTGTTTGTAAATCCCTGGGGCCCTGATAGGATTCACCCCACAGCAATGAAGGAGTTAATGGATGTTACAGCTGAACCTCTCTATAATTTACCAAAGGTCACAGGAGCCTGTGGAGGTTACTGGAAGCTAGCCAATGTTAAACCTATCTACAAAAAGAATGTAAGAGAAGACCCAAGAAACTACAGGCCTATTAGTCTAACCTCAGTACCTAGAAAAGTTATGGAGAAGATTGCACTGGGGGATATTGAAAGGCAGTTTAAAAAAATATAGAAATAAAAGCCATGATTAGGTGTAGTCAATATGAGTTCATCAAGAAAAAGTTCTGCCTTAGTAATTTGATCTCCTTCTATGATAAGGTCACCTGTTTGGTGAAGGGAAGGCAGCAGATGTAACCTTTCTAGTTTTAATAAAGCCTTTCATACTGTTCCTCATAGCATTCTTCTGGACAAATTGTTCAGCTGTGAGATAAACAGGTTCATGCTACGCTGGGTGATAAACTGGCTCAACAGTAGGGCTCATAGGGTTGTAGTGATTGAGGTTGTCAGCTGGTCACTGATGGTGTTCTCAATTCTATGACCAGTCCTGTTCAACATTTTTATCAATGGTCTGGAGTGGTCAGGAGTGGCATGAATCCTTGGCAAGTTGCTGATGATACTAAATTGGAGGGAGTCAACATTAGCTCCCACTAATAGATACATTGGAGCATTGGACAATCGTCAATAGCATGAAGTTCAACAAAAGAAACTGCTGGGATTCGCACCTGGGATGGAGTAATGCTGGACACAGGTACAGACTGGGAGGGGAGAGGCTGGAGAGCAGCTCAGCAGGAAGGGATCTGGGGGTCCTGGTAGACAGGAGGCTCAACATGAGCCAATAGGGTGCTCTGGCCAAGGGAGCAAACCAAATTTTGGGGTGCATTAAAAGCAATGCAGCCAGTTGGGCCAGGGGAGGTTCAGACTGGGCATTGGGAAAAAGTCATTTCTCGTGAGGGTGGCTGAACTCCAGAGCAGGCTTCCTAGTGAGGTGGTCAGTGCCCCACACCTTGCAGTATTCAAAATGCATTTGGGTAATGCCCTCAGTGATGTGCTTTGACTTCTGATTAGCACTGAAGTGGTCAGGTGGATGGACTAGGTGATCTTTGAACGTCCCTTCCAACTGAACTTTCTGTTCTGTTCCATTCAGCTCCTATTCTTGGTAACGCCCAGCAGGGTTTATATCCTACACTGATTTCCAAATCACATGACAAGGTTTCTATCAACTGTTTAACATCTCATACACCCTGAACTTGACAAAGCAGATTACCAAATGTGGAAAACCAGATTGATTGAAAAAATAAGTTTCTCAAACAAACTATTGCATTTGCTTAGTGATTTTCTTAGCTTTGTGATAAAATACTATGGCATGTCTGTTCAAAAAAATATACTTGTAAGCGAGATGGAGGAAAAAAACAACAATTAACTTGCCTTATTTCATTGACTTTGCTCACCCCTATATATGCTTATACTGTACAGGCTAAGTTTGACAGTTCAGTGGAAAAAGTGGAGTCAGTTTAGCTTCACATGAAGCGTACAGTAGAGAAGAAGGAAAAGGTAGAGGGTTTATACTAACTTGCCAAAGAGAAAAAATCATATTTTTTTTTAAGCGAGCACCCTGAGGACTAGAAAACATAGTGATTAGATGCCTCGCTTTTTTTTTTTTTTTAATTTTATCATTTCTTGGATGTTAAATGAATTGCTTTTTGCCTAAAGTGTCCTGATACATTGTAATTTATCATCACCTGAGGTAGAGCAGAAGTCTTTTAAATATGTAAGCTGATAGTACTGTGCTACACAGAATTTCTTAATAGCTCTTGGTCTATTTACAAAACAGTTCACAGAATTTTTGAGTTTAAAACATTCCCTTAACAAATTCTTCTTTTTATACCCAGATTTTCATTAACTTTTATCATTCTGTGCACTATCACTTCTTTTAGCAAGATGATTCTATCATCATTTTTACTTATTTAAAAAGATTTCACAGCATCCCTCTCTGTTCTGGTTTGTTGCACTTTATTCATTGTGATCTCCAATTTGATTGTTGTAGAAGGGTCTTCTCTAGAGATGTGGGTAAAGAGCTTTCAATGAGTTTTTTGGGGACAGAAGGGTGGTTGGGTTTTTTTGTCTTTTTTTTTTTTAATTTGCTACTGGAAAAATAGCCATTTTGTACAGTTATGTCTGTGTCAACAGTAAAATAATATATGGGTTTGAGGTGTACAGCTATTGGATTAGAGCACTGGGCTCCAAACTTTATCACACCCCTATCAGTAAAAATATTGTGAGCACAAACTCCGAACTTATGTATATTTATTTATATTACTACAGGAGTGCATGTTTATGATATATATTCTATACATTATAAAATCTACTCTTATATAGAAATTGAGAAGAGATAAAGATGAAATAGAAATATTTTAAAATAGAAATGATATTAATTTACATTACAAAAAATCCTTTTTCTTCTCACAAAGAAATTTTGAGTATAATCATAGAATCATAATGGTTGGAAAAGACCTCCAAGATCATCTGGTGTAACCATCCCCCTACCACCAATACCACCCACTAAACCATTTCCCTAAGTGCCACATAACAATATTAGAGCAATGTGATTGAAGACACCTGATTTACTTTTGAAAATCTCAGTTTAACACTTCGTGATACAGTGATTTGAAGGTCTGGTTCTATGTTCTGTGTATTTTGATACTTGGTTTTAATGGCCATCGTGGCTGAAAATGGTACCTCACAAAGATGTACAGATGCAAATGCAAGAAGTGCACCATTTGCTGTGTTTACTAAATCATGATTTTTATTTTTTCAATCCTTCATCAATTTTCCTTCCCATCCTTTTTTTTTTTTTTTTTTAAATGTAAAGATTTCAAAGTTTGTGTTTTGTTTTGTTTTGTTTTCTAGCTGAGACACATCATTTTCGGCAACGACATCACATAGTGACGGAAACATTTCCAAATGTCCATTTTAAAAATGCTGCCAGCATAGAGTTGATTTCCTTGGAAAAGCAGTTACTTTCTCACTCATTGTTAAGGTATCACATTTACCTTCAAGGGACACATTAAGACTGTTTATATTTTTGAAAATATCTGCTACTTAGCTAGCATACTACTGATAGCCACTTGTCATCAGAGAAGAGGTCAGCAGACTTGGAATGCTTGTATTTTTATTTTTTTTTTAAAGAAAAATGTGTAAATTCATCTTTAATTTTGACAACATTTTTAAACATTTTGCATGAGATAGTCAGCAAACCATTGTGTAGCACAAAAGATTTTCATGGTCACTCCCCATCTCATTAAGAAGTACTGTAGATTTAAAGGCTTTCTTGTGGTGAAATTAACCACAGCGATGACATCCTATAGAACTTTGTGCACTCCTGATCCCATTTCTTTGCTGCAACTGCTTGCCTATGAATGATGCAGTGAATGCATTTCACGTTCAGTGTAGGCTCTGTAACCTTACCCCAGAATCCCTTTTTTATTCCAGTCAAAGCAGCTGCTCCATCGGTGGTTACACTTGCAGAGAGTTTCCATAAAACATTGTTTTTATTAAAGAAGTCATTTAGCATTGAGAATATATCTTCTCCAGTACGTCTTTCCTTCAGTGGCTCACACAGCACTAGTTCTTCATGTACTTCAATATCGAAACAGAATCTAGCAAATACCATAAGCTGAGACACGTAAGAAACATCTGTACTTTCAGCCAACTATGCCACAAACCTCCCACATTGCATAAGGTGTTCTAATACTTGTTTCTTCAAACCTTCTGCAAGGCTTTCTAGGCATTTTCCAGCAGTATTTGTTGACAAAGGAATGCATTCCACTTTGTTGCCATATTATTTTCTGTGTATTATTCCACATACTGTAGCAGAAAGAACAAACATTTCCCAGCGTTAATGTGGATTTTTGTCTTTTGCTAGTAAACTCAAAAGAGGCTTCTAGACATTTATTATTACTGTTTTGTTCTTATTTCTCTAGATTAAATAAAAGCTCTAAAATTTTTCCTCTGCACCCTAGTAGTTCATGTTTGTGAGCCCGTGGGGAATGCAACCCCCTTTTTGTAGACCATTGTCCTATAGTATGGATGTATTTTATTTTAATTATCTTTTTTTCCTAGTGCAAGTTCCAAATTGGAAAGTATATTGGATCCTGTAGTGACAAAAAGGGTGAAGTGTTTTCTGTATTGTCAAGCCCAAATGTTCAAAAGGCACATCAGGTGCCAGAATAGCAGATATAAAAATAACAGCAAACAGCCTCCCAATATTCTTTTCTTTTGTCTCTGCTTTTAAGCTTTAAGACTGACCTCGAGACATATGTTTCCAGGCTTTGTCCTGTAACTATAAGGATTAGAAACATACTATAAAAAATACGGAAGCAGAAGTGTTCATAAAAGACCTGTCATTGGGAGCTGAGGCTTTTAAGAAAATCTACAGATACCACAAGGCTCATGATAAAATCCTGGTAGTTGACAAGACAGCGTTTTATTTCTTTACATGTGAGAGCACTAAGAGTCTTTTCCTCACGTGGCATCTGAAAAGATCCCTAACGTATCGTGTCTAATGTAGTTATTTTTGTTCTGAACTCACTGTGAGTTGTGGTTTTGGCAGACCCTGTACCTGTGCAGAATCCCACCAGTGGTTTTACACTGAAAGAGCAGATATGAGCATGGCACTCCGCCTGAAACATCCACCTGCCTTCTGCACTGATAGCCTGTAGACAGCCTGCAGGCAGTGTGCATGTGGTTTGTCTGGGAGTGCCTCATAGTATGTTAAGCTGCCTTGTGGCACAGAAGTCTGTAAGGGTGCACAGGACACCACATGCTCTGTAAAGCGCTCTCCAGCTGTGCCTGAGGTTGCGTTTACAGGCACAGCCTCTTAAGGACAGCAGGTCTGGTTTTAAAAGCAGCTTCAGAAGACTGCATGCACTCTATGTGAGTACCGAAAGATGCTTACAGGAGGTCAGTGCAGAATTTCAAACCTAAAATTAATTCAAAGGTGATTGTAAAAAGCACTGTCAGATTAAGGTTACCAAATAAAAAGTTCACTGACAACTGCAAAAATTGTTCAGTGTGTCCACTGAATCCGATATTTAGCTCTTTTACTACCTTACTTTTTATCTAAGAGTTTTAAAAATGTGAGAGTGTAAATAATATAATATAATTATAATATTATAATAAATATATAATATAATAATATAAATATATAATAAATAAAATAATAATATAAATATATAATATAATTATAATATTATATAAAATATAATCTTGTTTACATAGTCATAAGATTTGGGTTTGAATGTCTTAAAGTCATTGGCATATATCTGCATTTTTTTGATAGAAAAAAAGTTGAATTACGTATTGGCAGTTATCAAGTTACTTATGTGGTAGTTTTGGAAAATGCAATACTTTGCCTGCAGACCAGTGTGATCTAGAGCTTTGGTAAAACAAAGATGGAACTTACTGGAGCAAGTCCAGCTCAAGGCCACCAGGATGATTAGGACACTGGTGTATCTTCTTTATGCTCCAGAGAGACCAAGAACTGAGACTATTCAGGCTGGAGGAGAAGGCCTGAAGAGATCTTTTCAGTGTGTATAAATAACTGATTGGAGGGAAAGAAGGCGAGGGAGCAGACTGTTCTGGTTTGTGCACAATGACAGGACTTACTAAAACATACAAAATCCCATCTGAACAAAAGAAAGCACTTGGTGTTTTTGTTTGTTTGGTTGGTTGTTTTGTTTTGTTTTGTTTTGTTCTTTTCCTTTTTGAACAGGTTGCCCAGAGAGGTTGTGGCATTTCCATCCTTGGAGGTATTCAGAACCCAACTGGATGCTGTCCTGGACAACCTGGTCTAGCTGACTTGGACTAGATGATTTCAGGAGTTCTCTTCCAAGTTCAACCATTCTTTGATTAAATCCTCCTTGTCCCTGTTGAAATTTTACAAGCCTACCAGGTATTGAATGTTATGTGAGTAAACCTTCCCTTCCTTTTTCCAGAAATAGTACTGAGTTTGCTAGTGGTAAGAACTGCAATATTTGCCTGTTATTTTCGGTACTCCGTATCAAAGATCATCATCTGCAGTATAGTTTCTACCAATTACTGGTAATTCACCACTACCTGCACTTTAAAATGGTAAGCTTACCACACCTTTGCCCTCCTACTAGACCATATTAAGGAGAATCAGTCCTGAAGAATCAGAACATGGTAATATAGGGGCCAGAAATATTTTATTTTAATTATTTTTATTTGAGGTCTGGAAGATGTGCTAATTTCTTGAGGGGAAAAGATACATCAGGAAAAAAAAAAAAAAGAAAAAAAACAATAAACATGTACTAAAATGTAAAAGTGCCCTTGAGCAGACAATATTGCCATTTTACCTTTTGAAATACTTTGCAAATCTCTTTATCAGCATGAATAAATACATTGCAGTAATGAATTTCTCCTATGCCTATTCATATTAGAAGAAACATTTTGGTGAGAGCAGATGCTCTACTCACATTGAGAAATTGTCCATCAGATGGCATGATAACAAACAGCTTTCACAAACAATCCAAAATGTATCTACAAAGCAAAAACCATCCTACAGCCCACCTGCTCAATAGAAAATTCAGGGAAAAGCTGTCAGTATTTCTTGCTAGAGATGCTCTCCTAGGAAGATGTTGATGAACTGGGGAATGTCTGGAACAGATTGTTTCATGAGGGAGGAAGATAAAAATACTGGTTGTTTCAGCCCTCCCAGAACTGAATTTTTCCCAGCCTGCAGAACAATTGCCTTGCTTACTTAGCAGGCTTTGAAAATGTTTTTAAAACTGTCTGTCTGTAGGTACAGAAACTATTGAGGACCAGATTCAAAACTAGGAATTTATTTTTTGCTGTTATTCTGGATCTTTTCATCACACTGGAAGTTCTCTTATTCTTACTTGTATGTTCTCATTTGCAGGGAAACTAATGAAATCTAGCATAAGCTCTCTCACCTGTATTACCCAGTGTGTTCGCTAATCTGGTGAGAAAGGTAGTTGATTTTATTTTGCTGTTGAGTGGTAATAGAGGGGTTAAAACACATTGGGGTAGTGAAAATGTCAGTGACAAACTGAAAACAAAACCAGTAAAAATTGAGAGAGGGTCAGAAGGGAGAAGCACTGACATTGCAAAGGAAAGAATGGAGGAAGAAAAGAAAACTTCTGCATACAAAGTATACAGGCACAGAAATAGAGGGAAACAGAAGGGAAAACATAATGATTGATGAAAGGGCTGAAAAATAAACGTAGAGATAGAAGAAAAGGTGAAAGGAAAATTCTCCAAAATGGTAAACTTACTATAAGGAAGTTATTTTAACACTGAAAAAGTGCATCAAGCTCAAGGAGCCAAAGGAGTGTGTGCTGAATGATGGTGGGTCTGAAACATGCCCTGAAACAACACTCTCGCCTCCATTCCTTGAAGTCTGCTTCATTGTGTTCAGGATTAAAATAGTCTGGAAGTAAGTAAGAAGAATAGACATATACTCAGAGATTTATTTAGATATGTCAGCAGAAGAAGACATTATGGCTTGAATAACAACTCTACCCTTCATGTATGGTAACATATTCAGCTGTTGAAATACAATGCGGAACCATTGCAACATCTGAACGCTGTCACATTGTTGAAATATAGCCAGAGAGCTTCCTAGCAGCTCCTGAACTGCCTTTTAGCAATTAATCTTTCCGAGGTTGGGAGGTAAAGAGAATAGGGAAAGGGTAAGAGTTTTATTTTAGAACAAAGAGAAACTTTCTCACACTCTAAATAAAAGAGCTTTTTTTTGGTGTGAGATCCTACTTTAGATTAAAAAATGCATTCATGGGGAACTTTCAAGTGAGTACATCAGAATTTGCCACATGGGTGAACTCATGAGAATCATTTGCAAATATATATCACCTAATATTTAATGCATGCTCTCAGAACTCCCTTGCTCTACCAGTCACTTTATCTTCTCACTTTCCCTTCTTCTTCCTCAGGCATTTTTACTGCTACTGCAACCTTCAGGGATTTATCCTGTTCCAAGTTTGAACAGCAAGCATATGCCAAAACAAGTAAGCAAGCAGTATTTTCCAACTCAGCTCTGCTAGCAGCTTTATGAAAGGTTAGTGAAGCTTTCTGCCACACATTGAAAGCACTGAACCTAACCATGTCAACCAGATGCTTCAGAGGGGAAAGCACTTTCAAAATGAACTGTAGTTTGGGGGAGCCTGGAATTGAACTGAAACCAAACGTGAACTGGCCTGCTGATTCAACATGGTATTTTTATTCAATCCCAAATAGAAAAGTGACCATATTTGTATCATACCTGTTGAACCAGAATTTACTGGTGGGGAAAGTAAGTTTTATTGGTTAAGTTAAAGGTTCAGCATACTTATGTTCATTACATTTATATATGTGTGTATATATATATATATTTACATACTTGCATATAAAGGGAAATCCAAAACCCAGAAATAACTAAGTCCTACTGCATGAAGGCATTACAAGAGTAGGCTGATCTTAAGTAATCACCAGTATTTTGATATAGTTTGAGATGGAAGTACTGGGATGTGGATCAGTCATCTGAGAAACTGGCATTTTCTTTGAAGAAAACTTACATGATTTAGCAGATCCCCTTATGAACTATTTAGCAAATTTGTTGTTGTTAAATGGGGGGGAGGGACGACACACAAACAAAAAAAAACATATTTGATTGGACTCTGAAAGTATTCATCTAACCTTTCCTTGTTTATTCATTTTATTCCTGTTGCAATTTATCATGAATTTGATCACAATTTATCACAAATTTTGATGTGATTTGATCAAATGGAAGAATCACTAAAAACTTACAAACCATACAAGTTCATCAGCCACAGCTGGTGACATCTCGTTGTATAAGGGAACCCTACTGTTCCTATGAAATGACAACCCTAGACCCCATTTTGAAATGCAAACTGACCTTTCTTCAGGGAAATGGGAAGAAGGGAATTGCAGAGTAAAAATGATCACATTCAATTCTGATAAATCCACAAAGAAGCAGTGTAAGTGTCTTTAGACTATAGCTTCATAGCTAAAATAATGGGTGTCTTTTTGAGGGTGATGCTTTGTTGAAGGGTTGCCCAGAATTAGTCATTCTTAATAGAAGAGCACTCAAGCCTGACCCCGTTCCAGAAACCTGGTGTTAGATTTATGCTTAATAGTCTTTGGAGTCTAAGATTGGAAAACATTAATGTATTTCAAATACTTCCTGAAGATATGGCCTTTAATAGTATATCTTCAAAGTCTGCATATGTGCAGGCATGTGTTTGACTATATAAGATATGTGCCATACCGCATTTTATGGATGAGTGAATGGCTACGAAAATACAGAGAAGGTGTACTGTGGCTTCATGTAGTAAGAAGTAGAAAACAGTGAAGCACTAAGTATTCTAGCATAATAAAACTGAATAGTAAATGTATGGAAGTTTTTCTGAAATTAAAAAATTAAATCAGGAATCAAAAATAACTTTTCATTTTAAGATTCATGTTTTGTTTTAATATGTATGCATTGACTAAAATTCAAAGTAGATTTGAGCAAACTTGAGAAAAACATCCAAACAATTATTCTTTATTTGATTTTTGTTGGTTTCACCAGAACCGATCTTGAGAACACTGAGTGCAACTGCATTGGGAGTTGAATTAAACCTATCTATTTGCCTTCATATATAGAATTGAGATGGTAGCAGTAGTATATGGTGCAGCCTTTTTCAGAAGCAACTTATTTGCGTGCAAATAAGAGCTGTGGAGAAATGTGAGGCCTTGGAAATGGATCTGCCATGAGCTCATTGAAGTAGCCGTATTGTACTGAGGCTCATGTTGTACAAGGATCATGTTAGATCTCTTAATGCTGTGATTCTGAGTGAAGCACACTTCCATCTCTCACACTGATTCTCAGGATATATGGATCAATACAAGCAGGACCAAACAACACTTGAATTCTTAAGCCTAATGAAACTCTTGAAAAGACAAGTATTTGAATGAATGATCTACGGTCATCTGCAAGTCTGGCTTCCTGCATAACAAAGGTTTTGGAATTTTAGTCAGCATTTCCTATGGTGGAAGTTATTGTTTACTATTATATTATCTATGTGGTGTCAAGGATAAGGTGGTTTTTATGTTTGTTTTCACTTTTGCTGGAGCTTTTGATTTGATCTGTCTTCTGATTTCTGTTTTGATCTGTTGGATCATTTTGCAGATCTGACAGTCAAGTATGTAGATCCATTCCTTCCCATAATATCAAAATGCAGTTATCCAAATTTTATATATGTAATTTAGATCTCAGGACTAGCAGAGTATAAATATCTGTAATTAAATTTAAGGGCTCAAACTAACAATCACTTTGCAAAATTAAACTAGTATCAGTGGATACATTTACAAAGACAGACAGTACACTCTTGGTAGCACAAAAATTTTCCTTACTTCTACCATGGAGAGCAACGGCAGACCACAATACGGGAAATACAAGATATATGTATGGCACCAGGTTCATATTTCATCAGTCCGTGTTACTGCAACACATGAATGCTGAAAATGCAGTGTTTTCCTTTCCACAGGAAATTCTCTTCTATGTTGTTTGTCTTAGGACTTAGTTCCATAGTAAGTATATAGTAGCAGAAAAATCAAAATCTAGTGTCAACTAAGGTTGATAGGAGGTTTTTTGTTGATAGTTAAGACCTTTGTATGAGACCAATACAGAGCTCTACTGGCTGTGTTTTATGGAAGGAATAAAATTTTAAGTGGAAGATTTCAGAGCAGGGATTGGTTGAGATGGAAAGGATCCTAAAGGACATCTCAGTTCACATAAATTTTATTGTCTTGAGTAAAACTAAAGGTGAACAGAAAAAAAAAAAGTTTTTTTTTTTTCTTTTTGCTGATGAGAAAACTCAGATTATTGCATTAAATATATAGCAGATAGCAGAGCAGGTCACAGAATAGCACATGAAGTGGAAACATGATTGAAATGCACACGTGACATTCTGCAGGACCAATTATGTCTCCAATATAGATTAAAACAATTTTATGCGCAATTTATTACTGTTGTCATAGATGGCCTGCCCTAAGTCAGAGCCTAGGTGAATTGAGTTGTTCACCTAGAGCAGTACCAACCAGTCCTTTACAGTAGAAATGAATTACTACAGAAAAAAAAAAAAAAAAAAAAAAAAAAAAAGATATGTTGGACAGAAAGGAGGAAAAAAAGAAGTAATTTTGAGAAAGGTTTTTGTGCACACTGCTGATTATCTGACTGCAAATAAGTAGATCACTAGTCGTTTCCAAATGGTGATGATTTACTTCAGCCCCAGGTTTCAAATGTGATTGGTCTATCAAGCCTGTCTTCTAGCAGGACTATCTGCTGTCTTCAGAAAAACCCCCAAGTTTCATTGCTTTAAATTATTTGTAATTAATTTCTACTACAGAATAAAAATTTAATCATACATACAGCAGTATTCAAAAATGTTATATAACTGAAATGCAAACCTTCAAGCTGCCTTGAAGCACAAATGAATACAATTTGTAATATAGCATTATAATTTTACCAGAAAGGAACCAATTCTCTAAAGATTACATACAGAACTAGTTTGAGTCTGCTTTATGTCATAGGTGAAATTAATTTTGCTAGCATCACTCCATTCCCTAATGCATATTTATTGATAGCGCAGCCCCTGTCCAAGCGAAGAATTAGACAAGACTGGCAGCCTCACCACTCTAGAGGGGCTTCGTAGCAGCATAGAATAGATATCGTAATATGTCAGCATTGAAATAAAGGTGGCATTGACCCTAGGGTAAATTTTAAAATAACTGCTGTGCTGGTACCCGTATGCTGCAAAAATCATATTAAGCTTCTTCTTATCTTTTTAAAGTGCTAACAGCTATGGAAAAGTAATAGAAGACGCATACAAAACCATGAAAGATTCCCTTTGATTTCTGAGTCTTAATGCTCTCCTTAGCAGGCCAGCACTACAACAGTTCACCCACCCCAAACTAATTTGGTATCATAGCAGGTGTGCATAAAGAGCTTTGGTTTCGTTGATTGTCCAGCTGCCCTTTTCTGGGTACTCAAATCTAGCAAGAAAGGGTTTATTCAAGGTAAACAAAGAAAACTCCTGATCTACAATATAAACTGGAATCTAGCTATTTCCTTTCCTTATTCATAATTCATTCCTTAGGAAGACAAGTGAGCTGTTGGTCGGCTTTTTTTTTTTTTTTTTCTTTTTCTTCCCTCTGCTGCCCTAGTTTACTTTTGTATTTTATGGCTAGAAGTTATTGAGGCAGTCACCAGGACCAGGTGTCATTTGCTGGTATCGTGAGATACCCTACATCAAGCTTCAGGCTAGAGCACAAAACAGAAGCAGAACTTGTTGCTGTGCTGAATTGCTTTCTTCTTTTCTCAGGCGAGAGAGTCAATCACATCCACACTTCTCTGGATAGACCTCTCTGATGTGTTTAGTGCTATTGACTGTAAACACCATGGGGCCCATTAGGGTGACATGATGGCCTCAGTTCCCGACCATCCCCATTCCTCAGCCCCCAGCAACATGAACTGGAATGGGAAAGGGACAGTGACAGGAGTCAGGCAGCCACAGGCCCAGGCCTGGCCAGGAAGGCAGCCCCTAGGATGGGATGGATATGGGGTGGTGCCTATCCCAGCAGAGACCAGGACAAGGCAGAAGGCAGTGGGGCAGGCTGAAAGGCAGCCCTAGTGCAGGGGGTGATTCCCCCTTCTTCTCTTCGTATGGGGATCCCCTCAAAATGTGGTCTCCTAGTTCTGTCCACTGGGTGCTGAGCTGAGGCCAGAGTGGCCCTACCCAGGCCTCAGGGAAACACTGGGAATAGTGGGTTAGGTCCAGGTTCTGGCAAGTATTATAGTCATTTACTTCCAATCCATGTACCTGCTAGGCTCTGATTTAGAAGTATGTTTATCAGTTTGGGAATTGGTGTCTGAATAGCATTGAGTATTTGGGTCTTAGTTCTGGCAGGAAACAATGCCTCCTATTTTTCAAAATTGGTTATAGTCTAAGGAAAAAAAAATAGCCTTTCAGTGCTCCTGAAGTCACATATCTCTCTGAAGTTGTTTTTGGTCCCTGTCACATGTTTGTTGAATATTCTTCTCTTATGCGAACTCCATTGGCATGAAAAAGATTTTTATTCAGAGAAACACTGATTCCTTCTTCTTTTACATTTGTGCATGTTGGTTTCTTCTCTTAGAGTTTCCCTTTGAATGTTAATGACTTTTATGAGGGATGATATTCTTCAGTAGATTAGCTACCTGTTGGAAAGATGACTCCCTTTCAGTATACTCAAGCAATATTTTTCCCAATGGTAACAACTATTTCTACTTCATAGAAAATACTGGGCTTTTTTATAGTAAATTAAAATGGCAATTTTGTATTAATGATCTTCAAAGACAGTCTCAGAGAATTGTGGAAGATATTAACTTGTTTAATTCTGATCATCCGGTGCCTTCATATGGTCTTTATGAGTCTGGGTTTGTTTTTTAATATAATAAGGCATTATTATAGCTGAAGTAAATATCAGTTAAAAAATCATTTATGTAAAAAAATCATGAATAGAAAACTACAGTAAACAGTAGATATGCAATATCATTTTTATCCTAACTTCTAGGTGAGTAAATTGGCAATAACTGCTACACTCCCGCCTACACTAATCACAGACTAACACTGAATTTATACATACAATCCTGTTTTTCTGCCATTAAGAATTAAGATGTTCTCACCTTTTAGTCCATTTTTTTTTAGTCCATTTTTAGTCCATTTTTTTAGTCATTTTTAGTCCATTTTTTTTTCTGTTCAAAAGGTAGCTCTCAGTCAAGGAGAGGAATGAAGACAGAAAGGATTCTAGTATACCTTCTGCTGCTTCATCCCTGCACTTGTGTGTAACCTTCCAAGACCCTAGCTGTTGCCTCATTCACACTTTCAATTGCTGTAACTCATCAAATTTTAATTTGATAGTAGTATCACTGAGACATAGTGCCAGCAGAAAGGAAACTGGCTGGTTTTCTCTGAAACCTGCCCTAATCCAGAAAGAATATGCAAAAACCCTTTGGCTCCCCAAGTACAACTAAAACAAAAAAGTACTGGAAGACCCAGAATTACCCAGATAGACAGCTTCAATCCAACCAGGAAAAAAAAAGTCCAGAAGTCATTCTCTGTTACCAAATAAAGCTAACAGTAGATAGGAGGGCCTAGAGATAGGAGAAGACTAAAACTCAAAATTAGCTTCTTGCAGGTCCATTACAGCAACCAACTTTCATGCTCACATTTTTTTTCCCTCCATTTTTTTGCAAGACAGAAATAGCTAGGTGAAAATGAGGTCCTTGTGCCTTTCCACTATTTTAAAGGCAAGGTGTTGGTTTTATATTTTATTTATTTATTTTCAGGTGTTGTTCATCATTTCTTAATTGAAGCAAATACAGACAGTGCTGAATTTTGCCAAGGAAAATTTTTACTTATACAAGTTCTCAAGATACAAAGCAATCTAAGAGTAGCACTCTAGTAATAAAGTAATTTGCTTGTTTCATTATAGTAAGCCTTGGGAAAATAATATATAAATGGACCTCATTTAAATCATAATCATATGTAAAAATAATAATAATAATACAGGCATATGAGCTACTCCATTAAAAATTTGCTTACCTGTATGTCACATCATGATAACTGGAAAGGGAGAGAAATGGTCAGTAAAATTATTATGTAGTTACTAAGTTCTCTTTAGTTTGAAAGATGAAATACATGTCTGTGGCAACTGCCTTGGTGACGTCTGGGAAAAAGGGAAGAAGCTAAAGCACTGGACATACCTTGAGATTATGCTTTGTGCTAGAACAACACAACCTGATGCATTCTACAGCTACAGTATTTACTGTTGATCCCTTCTCCTAATGTATGATTTGAGATTTTTTTAACCGCTCTATTAAATATCTTGCACATGACTTGTGTTTCCCTTATGCCAAGGTACATGAGACACACCTCAGCATTAATAAAGAGAAGGCAATAGGACTGGATATGGTGCTTAACTTTACACCCAGGCACAGCTCCTTCTTTGAAATGGCATATAATTTTTACTTTAATACATATTATTATATAACTAATATATTATTATTAAAATAATATAATATTATTATATAACTAATGTCTTGATTCTATAATATCTTTAACTTTTCTGTTCCAAGTGCTGTATTTGTAGAATTTGCTGGATACATTCTGTAAAGCTTTAACTTCTCGATTTTTGAATCTTAGAAAAGCAGCTCAGTCTATGCTCATGTGAACTAAGTGGTATTTCCTTCACTGGTGAAAATTGACATGGCTAAAAGAACTTGTTGAAGCTTTATGAAATTTTTCAGCTTCGGACTCTGCTTTAAAGCTACTGGGTTAATTTTGTGAATTCAGCAAAAAAAAGCGAGCTCTGCACAGTCACAGACAGAATATTAATGTTCCAGGTCTGTTCCTTGTACGCTTGAGAGCAAGAGGAAGTCTAAACATGCCAATCTTCACTTGCATGGCTGTGCTTTTCATGCTTCTCCTTCACAGTGATATATTGCAAGTTACAGTTAGGAGGCCAGCCTGGATTTTTAATCTAAAGTGAACCCAGATAGAGCAAAAGAAATTTAGAATACTTGTATAGACAGTACTCTTAAACTTTGGAGAAGTGTTTGCTCTTCCCCAAATCAAACAACTCTTTGACAATGGAGGATAAGAGTAAAAAGCATACATTTAAGATATACCACTTCTATTTTCTTTTTTTTTTTTTTTTTCCACCTAAAATGTCAAGTTCTTAAAGCAGTTTTTCCCTTCTGAAATGGGGACCTTTGTAATTAATAGGTTATTTTGTTGTACGTGTATATGCACCTACGGATATGTGCAGTTATGTATGTGTATACATCCACAAAGTGCCCTTTTGTGGCATCAATGCAGTGCTTTAAGGCATTAGAAAAGGATTTGAGTTTCCATTTTGTATTTTATTTTTACACGGAGAGTAAGACAGCTTCTTTCAATAATAATGATTATTATTATAACAAATCAAAATGGGAAAAAATGTCAGGGGCTACTGTTGGATTTAATTTCTGTTTTTTCAGCCCATACCTTAATTTTCTGTCACATCTTTCTTTCTTCATTGAACCGTCATGAATAATATTTTTTCTACTTTTAAGAAGCATGCTGAGTTTAAACAGAGTTCCCTTCCTCTGCTTCTTTATCACGGTACAAAACCTACAATGGTGGCTAATCTTCTGTGTCAGTCTCTTTTTTCCTGTTTTATGACAAAATTATCATTCACTTTCTTGGCTTGTCTTGGAATCCAGAGTAATGTCACTTGGGCCTCAGGGGCTGTTGAGCAGCAGCAGCAGGTATCAGCTGAGGAAGTCAAGGTAGCATTAGCAGTCGTGCCTGGCTTTATAATAGTAGCTTCCTCCTCCAGGATTTGTCAATTTTGATTTTGCAGTTCAGTCAGCAATGGCATGTGCTGTTTGCCTCCTGTCTGTTCAGCAAAATAAAGGGAATCATTTTGTCTTCCAGGTGACAAGACTGAAAAGGAAACCTCTGCAGCTGCTTTCATGATTTGATGTGCAAGCTGCATTTTTCTCCCCTAAGTCTGTGATGATCTTTTGTGTTTATGGCTATTTGGATTCTCTGGATAATTTAATAATTGGCAACTCCTACTCTAACTTGCTGCTTATTTTCAAAGCTGGCATCCTCACTGAACTTTTCTGCTTTCTCTTCACTAGTTGTTAAGGAAAGTGAGAAGGGAAGAGAAGCGGGGAAGAGGGGAAGGACAAATCTCATTTCTAACTGCAGGGGAAAGTCAGTGAAGAAGAATGAGTTGGAGGATACAGATGATTTTCTTGAGAGCTCTGTGCCCACTAGAGAATACTTTAACCAAAGAAAGGAGGAGAAGGATAAAAAATAAAAAATAAATATTGCAGTAAACTCCTAAGGTAGTGTGCAGTGTCAGGATGTAAAGAAAGTAGTTGCTATCTGAACAAGAGCTGGGAAAGGAAATAGAGTCTCATACTAAAATCTCTGCTGCCAAGCTGTGAATCTTAGAAGTGCTCAAGTATTTTTGCCTATTTGCTGCATGAAATGACACACCAGCACAGCTTTGCTGTTAGTCACTGCCCCTATTTCGTAAAGCTTGCAACAAATGAGCTTAGTTACTCAGCTATGGGATTTCAGTCAGAGCTTGTTTTGAATTCTTCTTGTGCATACAGACCGCAAATGTGTGCCAAATACTTTTGGCTGATTGGAAGGTATTTCAAAGATGTGAATAGAGTTTGAATGACCTATAAGGAGTTTGGGGGTGGGGATGGTGTGGTGTTTTTTTTTCAGTACCCACAATACTAATTAGCCACAAAACACTTGCCCCCTGAGAAAGCAAATTGTAATTTTAGTTCTGGGAATGTTTTCACATTTGCCAGCTCACACATTGTGCAGTGACTCATCAAAATGGATTGTGTTAGTCATTTGCTGCTTCAGCTAACAAATATGAGAAAACATGGATTATTTTAACAATGGTTAAATGAACACGCATGAGCTTTTCTGTAGGGAAAAAAAAAAAGTTTTTAAAGTATGTTTTTATTTTTCTTTTGGAAAGACAGAAGAAGACATATATATGTTACTCTATTGTATCAAAAAGATAAAATACCTATGGCAATATAAAGATCTCCGTAAATTATTTTGCAGTTATCCCAGATATTCACTTTTATAAAAAAATATTCTGTATTTGCAATATAATCCATTAATTCTGATGCCTTTTTTTTCCTTGTCATGTATTGTTTAAATGTTATTTGTTAGAGATACTGTAATTGTCACTTGGTAGAATAACGGCAAGTATATCAGCACAAAGGTTGGGTGTTGTCTATCTCTCCACATTATTAGAATATTTTTCTGTAAACTCATAATTATCTGCAGAATACATTTTCTTTTTTGTTTATGCTTTCAAATTTGAAAAAAAAAAAAAAGATAATTATTTATCAGATTAAATTTCATGAAGGAAAAACTTCAGTCCTTAGAAAAGCCCATAGCTGAGTTCCAGGTTGGAACTCACGACAACATCGTGCTGTTAGGTATATTGAAAGGAATTTGAATCAACCCATTGCTTATATGGATTCGTTGCTGTTGCAAAAAGGTTTTATTTTTCCCAAGGCAGGTAAATTTCAATAGACCAACTGCACTTTTCTGTGAGGGATGTTTGGGAGATGTAAGATAATATAATAAAATTCTAATCTAAAATTCATGTGTAAATCTAGATAATTTTGAGATAAATAAATGTCTTTCATTTTATAATGAATAAAAACATAATTTGGTCTTTTAAGTAGGACAGATACTTGATAAACTAATTCATCTCCAGAGCAACTCTGAGCTATTCTGTAGTAGAATTAAGACTTCAGTGTTGGAAAATAACTAAATCCTGCCTGGCTCTAATACAGAAATCTGTATGGGAGGTATTTGACAGGTACTGACATAGATGTGTGTGTGAATCTTTCTGGAAAGCATCGTAATTTTCTGACCAAAGAAAGGCAGGTCTGGCAGGGAGACGTCCACAGTGCTGAGAAATAATGGAAAAGCATGGTTATGACGTTCCCAGAGACTTCTGTAAAGTTTATTCCTAAGACAATCATGTTGACCCAGGAGCGTACATCTAGAGAACAAAATCTATACTGTTACAGCACACCCTATAAAAATGTAAATGCAGCTTGAAGCATCCTTTATTCATGACATTTTCAAACTGTTGAGACCTTAAAGGAACAAAACTAAAAAGTTCCTGTTTAAAAAGCTAAAAGATAAAATATGTATTTAAAATAATAAATTATACATAAATGTGATTTATAATTTATTGTCTATGAAAGTTTTATCACAGAAACAAGGAGAATGGGATATATGTAAATACATAAAAGCAAAGTAAACACTTTCATAAACTGGGCGAGTAGAAGAGAGTTAACTTGGATTTTTTAATGCAGCTCTAATCGAAGAGACACTCTTAGAAAAGTGTCTTATAAGAATAGTAAAGCTCAGGGTATATTTTTCCATTAGAAACATATCTTTTCTGCGTTGATGGTAAACCATCATGTTTTCTCGCATTCAGTGATGGTGTTAATCCAATTCAGTAATGTTCTGTAGGGCAGACCAGTGCGTACATCAGCTAGAAGAGCCAATTCCCATATTTATTGTAGGCAAGATAGGCAAGAACTCCCAATTTCACCGTGTGATTTTTATCATGTATCAACCTGAGTTACGTGTCACAGACTTGACAGAGCTGCATATTTAATAGCAAAGGATGTCTGAGCATCACAGGTCGTAAAAGAAGAAACACTTCAGGATTTCTAAACCAACCGTACTAACCTGTGATCACGGCTTATGTCCAATCATAACGTCACTTAGTCTCATCCTCCACTTTTAATACAGTGAAAATACAGGCTAGATGTAGAACTATTTAAATATATGTACATATGTATAATTAGGAATGCAATGGACTGTGTTGTTCCAATTCATTCAGGATTTGTTGTTAACTGCAAGAAATTGATTATAGTCATGACTACTGCACATTGATTTGGCAGTGGCTACAGAAAACACACTTAACAAGCTTGTTAATAATGCTATCAACTTTATTCCAACAAAATATTCTGATTGCTCTACTTTATAGATCCTTTCTGAGTTACGCAGCTGCCAGCCCCACACAGGAGGAAGGCAATGAATAAGAGTTTCCAGTTGGAAATGTTACTGTGGAGCTCTTGCCTGTTGAAGATTCAAGCAGAGACTGCCAGCTTTTTTATTCCCCACTGTTCCAAGAACTTATTTTGGAGTATGAACTTGGCTTTTGGGAAAAATGATATGATCTACTAAAATAATAATAATAATGCTTGATGATTAGACTTGGAAGAAGATAAAGAAAAAAAAAAGGTGCTTGATGATTGTGTATTTAATATTTTTATGAGTTTATTTTAGATTGGAAGCAAAAGGATTGAATGCTTGTTCTGCTTTATTGTAAAGATCAAGGTAACCGGTGTTTGTATTTTGTAGCAGAACACTGAATCAATCAAAAAATAGTTTAAAAGGTCCATTGTTCGTATCATCTAAAAATTTAGCAGAGTTCTTCATTTAGTAGAGTTTATTAAGAAAAACGGAGAAAAGTAATAAAGCATCAGGCTTCAAAGTAGTTATTTTTATGATCACATAAGGTATTAGTGTCTATAACAAAGCAAGCATCTTAATAAAATAACCTTAAAAAGAAGTCCACTGCTAGTAAAGAGTACTTGGGTATGGAAAAATGGTAGATTGCTGCAGCACAGAACAGACAGACGACTGAAACTTTGGACTGCAGGTATACTAGAATTTTTAAGAATAGGGGTTATTGAGGTAACTAAACAGGAGGATCTTCAGAAATATTCAAGTATGCATCCCTGAGAGCCATAGCTTGGTTACACAAAAGTCCTGGTCTTCTCCACCAGAGCATAACTTCGTAAACAGAGCAAATACCAGGTAAGTGTTAGGCAGTGAGATGATCTCAGTGATTCTCTGATGATTCCTTCTTTCTCTTAATGCCACTGGAACAGTCCTTCTCTGTTTTTCATTATCTGTACTGTTTTTCTTACTTGTTTCTTTTGCTGACCCAGAAGGAGACTGTTTAGTTTATTGCATGTGGGACAGCTTGGTTAATGCTAAGCCGTCAGTGAATCAATGAGCATTTTAAATATTTTATCTTTTTCAGTTTGCTGTGGAACAAAAAGAAAATCACTTAGCAACACCTATCTATGTGAAGCTCGTCCCTGAACATTCACTGGAATGTCTGCACTGTTTCTGTAACTTAGCCAGTTCTTTAGACAGTCTAGTCTTTTTTTAACCATCTAATGCTTTCCCATTAGTGTTGCTATACAACCTCTTTCTTTGATGTGTTCCTCAGATGCCTGTCTCAGACTGTATTTAATTTCATTCTTTCTTTGAAAGGCTGTAATCTTGTTTCTCTTTACTCTGTTACAGCTGTGTAAATTTAAATTAATTTACTTTCTTCATAGATTTATGCAGCCATGAATAGAATCTCATCACTCTGAGATGTTCACTGTCAAATATTTCAGCATGGCAGCCAAAGAAAGTTGATGAATAGTAGGTAATTCTGGGCATCTGGCTATTTCATTTATGCTTGTAAATGGGAGTTGAGCTCTTTGTAAAATTTGCTGATCATAGATAGGACTAGCAATACTGTCAGTGGATCAGGTACGCTTATCTTTTAAACTTTTTTTTACTTTAACTGTTAAAAGATTAAGCTCTTTGGGTAGTCTGGTCTCTGAGTAAGAATAGAAGTGTTAAGCACGTGAACTTTAGCTTCAGTGAAATCCTGCCTGAAACATTTGTTTTCCACTAAAATATATTGCCATCAAGAGAGAAGTTTTGCCAGGATCTTCATAACACACATTCTTCAATTTATTGTATATTTTATTAAAGAATACTAAGGGAAAGAGCCTGTGTGTTGGGATTTATGCTAATAGTTCTCACTTTCTGGAAGCCCCCTGTTGTCTTTGCCATGAGGAAAGAAAGGCGATGGCTTTAAAAATCACTTAGTCCATGGCTTAGTAAGAACCCAAGAATTACTGAATCTTGGCTGTTCTTTGTTGTGCAACAAATAAGTTTTATTTTCTTTAGCAAAAAATAAAAAAAAGAAAAATGTCTCTTCTCTCTCTTAGGACTGTTAGTGGGTTCCTGGCTGTTACTGTTACCATTTACCAATGTAATCATACATGTAGTTTGGGCTCTTAGATGAAAGTCTCTGAGCCTTCAAATTGCTAACAGAACAACAGAGAGGAGGGAGGTAATGGGGGTTTTCCTTCTAGAATTTCTGTTTTAATCTGATTTAGTCTTCTGTGAAGTTAATATTTTCAGAAATGTGTAAGTGTCGAAGCTGGAAAGCCAAGTGATCCTAAGTAATAAGATAGAAGCATGACGGTTGTTCTTTCATCTTTACTTCAGTTGTATGTACATGATAGGCCATTGTTTTTAAGGATGCAGTCACAGTCACTTTTTTGCATACCGTCTTTTTCATTTAGTGTCTCACTCATTTTGCTATCAGCTATGATTCACACTCAATACTGTATGCAAAGGCTACATGAAACAGTGTCTTATTTTTCTTCTGTCACTTCTATAACACTCAATACAAAATGCAAATGCTTCAAACACATTGCACTTAACAATTCTGGGGTACTTAGGGAACTGATGCATAGACTGTCTAAGGAGCTACCTATTATTTAGGGGACCTAGGACTTGCATTTTCACAATCCTTTTCTGTTTGCATTCTGAAAGCAAGCATCCTGTTGGTTTTAGCTGTAGTTGCTTCTAACAAATTGCATCACAGTGACCCAAAGTTCAAGAACAAACACTGCATACAGTTTGTGAACTGTGAAAAAATGTTTGATTTTAATTGACTTGCCCAACATTGCATACACAGTTTGGAGGAGAGTTTGGAGCAGTATTCAGTACTACAAGAGAGGATTCAATTGATTTAACAGTGCTACTAGCCTTTTTCACACCATCTTGCTCAGCTTCTAGCTGCTGCAGTGAACAATGCAGAGGACATGTAAAAAGGAACTGAATTCAGTTAAGCATCATCTAACAGGTGCATGGATGATATACATACAACTAGAAGCTGTATGTAAATGCCTATTCAGAAACAGAACATCAATCACTGAATCATCTAGGCTGGAAAAGACCTTCAGGGTTACCAAATCCAACCATCAACCTCACCTATTGTGTCCCATCACCAAACCTTAGCGTCACGTCTCTTAAATACCTCCAGGAATGAGGACTCCACCACTTCCCTGGGCAGCTCATTCCAATATTTGATCACCTTCTCCATGAAGAAATTCTTCCTAACATCCACTCCAAACCTACCCTGATGCAGCTTGAGACCGTTTCCTCGCAAAACAGTCACAGGTAACAATAGTCCTTGCTTTTCCTAATTTTGCATTCCTTTATGCTTCTACCATTGCTTTCTTTTATATTTTAGTAGTTTATCTTTCTTTTAAATATATTCTATTCATCTGTATTTTTTTCATATTTTTTAATGTTACTAATTCTTTTGTTATGTTTAAGCTACCTTTTTTCACAGATTGGCATCACTTAATGAAGCGCAATTGGGGCTAGAATTTTGCTGATGGTATCCTAATTCTGTACCACATTTCACAGAGACCTGTTAAATTTGCATATTTTGTTTTCTTACCATAACTTTTTACTTCTTTTTTTTCATTTCTTTGGATAATTGTTCTATCTTCCTGATTCATTATTGTTTTCAGCAGTTTGTTATTCCTATCTGCATTTATGCTTTTTGCTATGCTTCTACTCTTTCTTTTGAAAAAAAAAACCAAAAAACTTAAACAGCTAATTCAAATGTATTTCTTCATGCATATACTTTTCCATAAATTTATCTGCTTCCTGGCACTATACTTGAATATCTCAACTGTCTAGTAAGCATTGCATTGTTTTGGTCACTTTTATTTAGTGCTTGCATTCCTAGGTACTTAGCTTTAATGACTTCTTACAATCTCCCATTTTCATTCCATTCCTTCTTCTAGCATCTTTTTGATGTTTTGGAGTTGTGTTGTTTCGTATCACTACTTGCAGTCTTTTTTGGGGCGTGTAGAGTGTGGAGAGGGGATTGGACTTCCTACTGTTAGGCTTCTAGATTATATTTGTATCTTTAGCTTCAGGATTGCCGCTGTTGCTATTATAATATTCTTATATCCATGTCTATTGTTGTAACAAGCAGAGCTGTACAAAGTATTCCTGTCTGTTTTTTCTGTACTTTTTTCTTCTTGCACTATTTTTCCTTGGTGTTGGTAGCAGTTGCTGCTTCAGGTTGAGAACGTAATGTTCAGACGAGAACATAACACTATGGCTCGTACTCCTAGAATAAGGACCTACCTCCAGAGTGCGTTATTCTTCCACAATTATGATCTTTCTTCCAAACTCTACGTCTTACAACCTTCATTGAGAATCTTGAATAATACCCATCAAACAAGGATACTTTTATGTTTCACTTCTTTTACTGAACAACCCAAATGACTTTCCTGTGAGATAGAGGATTTTTTCTATTTTATGTACTGAACACAGGTTTTGCCAGAGAGATTGTGATGACAACAGAAATATAATAAAGAAATTTAACTGAACTTAGAGTATCTAAAATAGGTGCTTAAAACAGAAGCCTTTTCTCTTTACATCAGTTTTTAAATTTCTGAAGTAAATATATTTGTATTTAAAGAAGATGACTGATGTTTCTCAGGGTTTTGTATTTTTTTTAATTTAGCATCTTGTCACCCACTCCACCCCATTACCAATTTTTTGGATTTCTAGATTATGTACTTCAAAGTTTAGCCTCTTCCAAATCTCCAGTTAGGTGACCTTTGCCATGCTACCATCACTATCGTATTATCCCCTCTATTTTTTTTTTAATTTTATTAGACATGTTTGGATAGTTTAACCAAACTAAGTTGATTTCAAAATTACAAATCCAACTCTGTATTTAGTTTACTCATAGATAAAGCTAGTACATAACATTATCCTCTTTAGAGTCTGCAAGGCTCTTTCTGAAAAGCTAATTGTTTGCACTAACGTACAGTAAAAGACTAGCTTATGATCACAAATGTGCCCCATAGGAACTTAGTTACCTGTGTTGGGGCACTGCGTAAACTGTGGTTTGAGAACATACACTTAAATGTGTACATATTAAGGCTCATTCTCATTTCATTTATGCTGGTATAAATCACATGGAAATTACTGGAATTATGTTGCTCTTATGGCATCGTACTGAGAGCAGAAGAAGGCTGATTAAATTTGTGTTAATTGACATTAATCTCCAGTAAGGACTTGAAGAGGATAAGTTTTTAATAAAGCATTACATAGACAGATGATCTGTCTATACTGACCAAAGGCATTTCCTTATCATGAGTAACTTGCTGCCTTATTATTTGTGTCCCATCTGAAGTCAGCTTGCCAGTCTTGGACTACATGGAGTCCTAGGTTAACTTCATAGCAAGTCTGTCATTATTGCTAGATTTTCTTTCCCATGCTCAAATAGCTTTCCTCTTGGTGACCTACCTCTCCAGTGACAGGGCTAATTCAATATGAAACCTGCAGTAATATTCCTTCCTGTAGCTGCACTCCCTTGCTGCATAATCTGAGCATCTTCTGAACATAGGATTCTTCTAGTCCATATTCCTTTCTTGAATTGCAAATCTCTATTTGCCAGGCTACACTTGCACACTTATTCAAATTCTTTCTTGAAGAAAGTCATGGCTTTGCTTGCAGCACACAGTCTGCTGCATTTCCTTGCTCATGTAGATGTTAGGGTATTGTATTCAACTGGTATTTATTATTTATGTGGTGTATATGTAGTGCATAAAGTGTTCAAGGGAAGGCACTGTGTCCATGTGTGTATAATACATGAACGTGTGCATATACCTTCATTTCTCTCTGGAAATTATAGACACACAATAACTGTGTACATATATATTACATATTATAGACAGAGAGTATATATGGTATATTTATACATACATCCAATGTATGTATATATTTTGATTCAGCACTGCTATCTGGTGTTACTGGCTTTATACAGCACTGATGAACTCCAGGTAGGAGATAGATGTCTCACCATTTTGTCCAGTCAATGAAAATCAGAAGTTTTCTTTGTCCTTCATGTGGAATTTTGTAGGAACTCTATACAGGTGGCAGTTGAAAACAAAACAAAAAAAAGTGTTCTTGAAGCAGTCCACCCCAAATCCTGTAATGCCGTGCCATTAGTATTCTTAATTATGTAGAGTATAGGTAGCTAACAAAGGCCAACTCTCTACGGGATCTGACTAGACTAGATGCTTAGACTACCAGACTACCAAATATTGAGTCCTACACTGTATTTCAAAGTGGTGAAAACATTTATTTTCAATTTAAGTTTAAATTAGAACTCAGGTGTTGAAGATATAATAATATGCAATTAATCATGGATTAAATATTTGATTGCAATTTGCAATAATTTAAATACCTCAGTTGTTGTTCATGACCACTTATTAGGGATTTAGATGTGTGTATACAAATTATACCCACTTCCTTCATAATTTTTAATAGCTCCATCTCCCCAGTGGTAGCCAGTGCATGCAAACTAGCGCTTAACATAGTTGCTTAGTGTTCTAAGCATTTTTCATGCTGGATTTATTGAGCTAATAATGATATTATTTAGATATGTGAAAATCTAGAGATGTCAGAAAGGGAATAAGAAAGCATTCAACACTGGGTTCATATTTATTCTCCAGTATTAGTATGAATCTTATTTTTCTCAATTATAATCAAATCAATGAGTTCCCAACAAGAAGCTTTTAAAGCAAAGTTTGTCACAAAACAGATTTTTGCTTTAGTTTGATGACAATCGTGCATTAAATTTAAATCCCTAAAAAAATGACTAATAAGGAAGTCCTGATACATACATGCATACCTGCAGTGGCATGAATGTATTGCCATAATAATAAAATCCCACAGCTTTCTTAATAAGTGGACAGTCATCATTCTAATTCATTGAGTTATTCTCAGAGGATCCTTGCTAACAGTTAGCACAAAAATGGGGACCTGCAGAAAGTGCATATTTCTTTCTCACATTCAGTTCCTGATTTCTGAATATTTTACTATTCAGAAACACTGAAGCAATTTCCTCCTGGTGAGGTTTTTAGCTCCATCCTCTGTAAAATCGGTATTGAGCAGCCAGGTAGTAAGAAGTGTCGGTAATTTACATTATTATTATGTGCCAAATAATGCTGCACCAAACGTGGGAAACAAAGCTCTGTAAAAGCAGCCAGGTAGGTAGTGCAGGTTGTTAAGAAGCATTGATTCTCTTGGATCTTGGATACGCATCACCTCCTTGCTATTTTCACTATTGTTTTCCCTATTGTCAGCCTGCCTAGCCTTTCTGCACATTTTCCCTGTCACTTATTCTCCAGAAAATATATCACACTTAATAGTATCTCATCTGAAGTGTAACTCTTCATGTTCTTCATAGACCTCTCCGGGCTGTCTGCACTTTTACCAGCTTAAGGGCAACTTCCTGGTGAACAGTCGGCTCATCAAACATTAATTTTTGCAAATCTATGGGGAGAAGATTTTGGGAAATGCAGTTTTCTTATGCAGTTCTGGGAACAACAACCTCTCCAGGTACATGGCCCTGCTGTGTATTTGTTGAACAGGCATCCGGTACCGTGAATGAGTCAAGTCTTTGATTAGTAGCACCTGCAGGCTGAGGCAACAAACCTCAGATCTTGCACTGTCTCTGTAGGGTCTCTGCTGACCTGAAGCTTGAGATATTTCCCTAACTACTTGAAAATGAAGCTGCCTTCATTCACGGGTGTGATCTCATTGCTCTGAAGGAGACCTGGCCTGCTAGGAGGTGGGAACCTCTCTGGGAAACTTCCTGGGCTGCTACCACTGTCGTTGCTGATCAACCCAGCAAGACAGATATCCTTGAGTGATTCCCCCCCAGCACATTTAAAATCATGCACAGTAGTTGCATTAATTTTTATGTTTTTAAAAAATGTTTCTTAAGACTGAAATCTGAGAAGCCCTTGCCTCAGCCTGTGAAGTACTGCTGACTGTGTCTCCTATTAGTGTATAGGAATTTAAGGCCAACTCAATCATTGCAATGAAAGGTGTTTATTCGCTAGGGAGATTGACTCTGGTTAAGGCCAAAGGCTCTGAAAGGAATTTCCACAGTTCTTTTTCCCTTTTAGGAAAACATTACAAGATCTCTGACAAGAACAGCAGTAAAAGGGAAAAGAAAGGGGGAAAAAATGTAAATACATAAGCTAAACTTTAAATGTTTCAGGATAATGCCTTTGAAATTCTAGCTGCCTTATGGTATCACACTCCGTCTGAGGCGCACCTGGAAAGAATCATAAATTATTTGTTCCTGAACTGATTCTGGGAACAGTCTGCTTACTATTTATTGTTTGTTTTCATGGTTAGACTGCTGTCCTATGGAAAAGATAAAAAAGGACTTTCTGTCCTTTCCATGGACTTAACTGTTGAGCAGTGTGGTCTCTAAAATGTGGAAGAGATCACTGTAATCAGGACAGCACACTACAATGTCAATTTGCTTGTCCCTGTCTCAGAGCAGGTAGGGACTTTGGGGTTGGTTTTGTGCTTTTTTTTTTTTTTTTTTTTTTTTTTTTTGGTGGCATGCTGGTGTGCTGGGAGGGGAGAGAAGGGAGGAGTTGGGGAGGGAGAAATAGATCCGGCTGATATTATAAAGGGCCTAATTACAAATTAATGAAGTTCCCAATCACAAACTCTTTCCAATGAAAGTTTGTTCTCCTTCTTTCATCTTTTCCTATAAAAACCTGCTGTTGTTTGGTTGCCGAAGAGCAGAATCAATCTACGTTTGCCAGTGCCCCATTATTTACTTCCACATTTTTCTGATGTTCCTCCCAGTTTGTTCCTGTTGCTACTTATGGAGGAAATTTCTAGTCAGTCAGTGGAAATGATTGGTAGGTTAGGCTCTTGAAAAAGGCCTTTCATACTTTGAACCAGGGCATTTGCTGATACATTGTTGTGATACCTTGAACATATCTTACGTTTACTGATGGAATCTCTTTACTACCCAGAAAAAAATGTTTGATATGTCCAGGATTTACAATGCCAGAAGAAATGTTTGTCTCAGATACGTCCAGGATTTAGAATGCCATTTTCTATTAAGAATGATCCCCTGTCTAAGGCTGTGACATGGATGGAAAACCGTATTTAAATTTTAATATTGTTGTTAAAAAAAAATAATAGTTGAAAACAGCATGACATAATGTATACCAGGATATCTTCAGCTGCCATGTGCACCTGCAGCTCCTGAAATAGATCACCAAAATGACAAAAATTACAGCAATGCTTTTACTTTCATGCAAAAATAAAGTGATTATTTTGTGGAAATGACAGTTAGGTTTTCTTCCTCTATCCGTGATTATTTTGATTTTTTTATCTAATACCTTTTCAGGCAGTGATAAATTAGGAAAGATCCAGACATGAGACTTGAGCTTCTAGAAAATGCAGATGAAAGGAGAATCAAAATATACAGTATTTGGGTTTAGTTCCTTTAGTTCCATAAAGATGCAAAAGAAGAGCACAAAATTAATCTCACTTTTTAAGCTCTGTTTATTAGGGTTTAAACAGGTCTCAAAATCTGAAAGTTCTTGTGCTAGCACAAGCATTTGTGAAAATGAGAGCACCCTGATTCAAGGACATGATCCTCAGCTCCTCTAGGCTTTCTTAAGATTTTCTCCTAAGTCTTA
The DNA here is from genome assembly GCF_963932015.1 of Anas acuta. Lineage (NCBI taxonomy): Eukaryota > Metazoa > Chordata > Aves > Anseriformes > Anatidae > Anas > Anas acuta. The sequence continues at coordinate 106,237,092 of NC_088979.1, read as the reverse complement.
AGAGGTTTAGGATCTTTCAGATGAAGAGCAATTGCAAGTGTGAGCCAGGGTACATCATATGTTAGACTCTACCACAAGAAGTGGTAGACAAGAGGGACCTTGTGGTGGACCACTTCTTGTGGTGGACAAGAGGGTGACCAACAGGAGAAACTACTGGGACTGTTAATAAGTGTGTTTTAATTCTTTTGTTTTGTTTTGTTTTCCCCTCTGCTGTACCTAACTTTAACTTATAGTCTTATACTTTTAGAAGATTTGTTGGCAGACAGCCTGACTGCTGTCTTGCATACCCTCACTATACTGGTCAGTTTAAAGGGCTGGCATTTTTGTTTACAAATTTGGCTGTTGTCTGAGTGGGCATGTGTACTGGGTCTGGCTGGAATGTTAACTTTCCCGGCAGCAGCCCATACAGTGCTGTGCTCTGCACTTGTAGGTAGAACAGCAGTGTTATCACACCAGTGTTGTGCCTACTGCTGAGCAGGGCTGGCACAGCATCGGGACTCTCTCTAACCCTCCTAGGGGGTGGGCAAAAAGTGAGAAGACATCACCAGGGCAGCTGACCTAAACCAACCAAAGGGATATTCCATACCATGTGATGTCACACTCAGCAATAAAAGGTGGAAACAGGAAGAAGAGGGGAGGGATGGGCTCTTGTTGTGAAAATGTCGGTCTTTCTCCCAAGCACCGGCTATGTGTGTTGAGGCCCTGCTTCAAGGACGTGGTCAATCATCGCTCATTTGTGGGAAGTAGAGAGTAATTTCTTTCCTCTGCACTTCCACATAGCCTTTATTTGTTTTGTTTTTTTTTTTGTTTTCCTCCCTTTTTTTTCCTTTCCCCCTCCCTTTTCCCCTTTCCCTTTTTTTTCCATTTAGTTAAATTGTTTAGTTCATAATAATCTTTCTTTAATTATTATTATTATTATTTCCCTTTAATTAAATTATCCTTATCTCAACCCATGAGTTGTTCTTTGCTTTACTTCTTCCCCTCTTCATACAGGGAGGAGGAGTGGGGGAGCGGTTGTGGTAGCTGCCTAGCACAGTAAAACCACCACAGCATGCAGAAGCCATGTTTATGCAGAAAGGTTTGTTTAAAGTAACAAACAAAATTCAGCTGCAAAGCAAGGTTCCCTTCAGTATAAAAAGAAAATCAGATCTATTCTTGCAAAACCAGAAGCCTCCAGCCAAAGCCAGCAATAGTATTAATCATTGTAATTTTCCTCAAAAATTGGACACACTTTCTTGTTTTGAAACTCAGTTAAATGTAGTTAATATAGTAAATCCTGTCATAAATCATAACCATGAAAGCAGCATGGTTATTTTCAATTAATTACTTGTTTAAAATTTTTCAGGAGAATGGTATGAGTCCATGTGGCATTTCTGATGTCTGTTTCAAGTTACTGGAAATATGGAGCAGAAATATCAAGCTGGGCAAAAAACTCTTTTTCTCATTATAGCCGGAAGGGTAAAATCTACAGCACAGTAAAAAATACTTCTTAAAGGATGACTTTTTTAGACAGAGAAGCAAAATGTGTGAATCATTGAGAAGAGGCAGACTTGCTCTTAAAGTCAGGGCTATGCAAGGGCAAGACTTTGGCTGTGCAGGAGTCTTTCCAGGCAATGTGCTAAGAGCATAGGTTTTGTGTAGTTTTTTGTTAGAGGAAATCATGGTAGGATAGATTTGGAGGAATGTCATCAGAGGAAATTTTTACTAATTTTTCCTTCGTGTTCTCTTTTCCATAAAAATGATTTTTTAAATGGTAGTTCAATGTTTATCTCATACATGCTATAGGCTGTCATATGGTCCCTTACTCTATTTGACTGGTTTTTACTCAGGTAAAAAATCTAGCTAATCTTTACAGGTTTTGCTATTATGATCTCTTCTTCCCAGAATGCACTCTTCGAATCAGGACTTCACCTTTGCATTTGCCAGTAATCAAACCCGAAAGAGAGTAGAAATGATTCACGTTTGTTTTGTGAATTGGGCTAGACAGCAGGTTGTCATTCAGAGCAGCTCTGAAATCACCTCTAATCCATACAGCAAGTTTTGTAGCAGTTTGCCTTAGAAGAGCTCAAGGTCCAGGCAGAACCTGCAGGGCACTGTAAAGCAGCAGGGACTCGCTGACCCTGAGACACCAGGTGTGCTGTTGAACCCCATGGCAATAATGAAGAACCAGCACCACGCATACAGGGCACATCTGCATTTGGTTCTGAACTGGAATCAAAAATCTGTTCTTACTCTTTCACACATCCTTCAGCACTGTTACCAGGCATTAACTGCTCACTGCTTTAAGATGCACAGGTTTTCTTTCTTTGTCCACAGTAAGTAGTCCATTTGACTGTAGTGGGAACGAAGGATTTTAGCACAATGCTGGATTGGGTCTGTAGGCATGTTAAATGCTAGGTATAATTTAGAAGGATCTGTTGTTCTCAGGTTGCGTTCAACTATTTTCTAGAATAATTCTTCTTGGAGTTGAGTTTTCTGTAATGTCTTTAGTGACTATATCTGTCTTTACATATTTAGTTAGCTTGTAGAGATATCTATGCCTTTTATAATAGTCAAATCATTTAAAAACTACATACTTTAAAAGTGAAAATCATTTAAAATATGAAGGACAGATTTTTATTGATATAAATTCACCTACCTCCAGGGACTTTATTTATAACTCCCACTATTTCTCATTGGATGTACAGGGAAGTGTTGAATAGATTCTGTATTGTTTGAAATGTTGTGTGGAGAAAAGAAGCTATTGGTAGATGAATGATACAAGATGCGGGACTCTTAAGTGTTTGTGTAAGCCATATGTGCCAATTATTCTTTCTGGTTTTTCTTCCTTTCCTTCCCCTGTTCACATTTTTTTTTTTTTTAATTTTTATAATGATTTTCAATTGGTATGTGTGTTGTCAAGACAGCAAAGTTTCCCTCATCATGTAAACTGGAAATACCTTGCTTTTTTGAAAGACAGAGGCTTCTGTCTTCCAGCTCCCTGTAGTTTCAGTCACAAGGAGAGAGGAGTGAGGGGCCACAACTCTTCATGCTCACAAGGCAGGGAGTCCAGTAAGTGCCCAGAATTTGCCCATGCAGAAGACAGTAGCTGCCAATTCTGAATTCTGGAGTCTGCAAGTAGCCTGAGCTGTTGTCTTTCAGAGACGAGCTCAGGAGAAGGTGGTTGCAGGCAGCAACTGCTTTCACAGATTTTGTATCTTTGAGAGGTTTCCCAAGCAACTGCAGGAATCTCTGCATGCCTGCCACATTTACTGGATTTTGAATGTCAGGTGTTGGCTGCTATAATTATAATTCTCACTTTCTGTCACCCTAGATTTCTTTCTTTGCATTGGATCTCAGAGTGGACCACATGAAATTGAGTACAATACCCTCACCACTAAAAGACCTCATAAAATCTCCAGTTCCTTTCATTTAGGCCTAAAAGATTCTCTATCACAGTTGCAATTTTAATTTTTGTTTACTGTGTAATCACTCTTTTAGAGAGATTTAGAGAGAGTGGAAGTGGAAGAATAGATTTGGGTGGAGTTGTTTCTGGATTTGGTTTTGTTTCAATATTTAGAGCGATGAGGAAAGGGATCTTACTGAAAATAAACAGAATTTGCAAATGAGGTAGGGAGACTTTATTTTCAAAGAGTATCTTCATATACCTCTTTCTGAATTAGAGATTTAAAATGTAGTTGTCGTATTTATCAAGAAGGCAAATCTTGCTTATTGCTTCTTAAACCCACAAAGAATATATTCAATATAAGAAGGCATTACTGCACACTGTATACTGTTCGGTGTGAGTTTTTTAAGACACAATATTCAATTTCTGTAGCATCATTCTGTTTTGGAGATCGTAGACAGATTCGGTAATATTCAAAATAAATTAGAAGAATAAATTACACTGTATTATGACAGTTAAGAAAATCCATGGTATACGCTTTCGACATGACTATGTGTGTTTGAAGTTCAAATGTTCATAAGGTAAGTATTAATCCATGTTATTCCTGCTTTCATGCCTGGCATTTAAAATGTCAAATATGAACCTAATTCTGTTGTGATAAGTACAGGCTTTGAGTAGCATTAAGTTAACACACTGTAACAAAAACACAAGCCACTCAGTATATAAAGACAATAATTTTCTGAAGACGTAAGAAAACTGATGTGTTAAAAGGAGTTTTACTTTTAGGATGATTTCTTCAATATTATTACTGTTCATCTTGTGTTTCCTTTCACTGCTGCAGTGATATATTTATTTCTCAAATCAGAAATGCCCGTTCAGGAAGATACAGCCACCACTGAGCAACAAATCACAGAGTTACAATGATACTGCCATTGTCATAATATATTGATTTATATAGCAAGCACTTAATGAAAGGCAGAATATAGTCTCTGATATAGGGAGTCTTATGGAAGATCTAAAGGAAGAGAAACAGAATATATCAGGGACATGTGATATGGGTTATATTTAGTTTTTTATTTTCCCAAAAGTTTTCAAGAACAATAAACAGCTGTACTTATAAGTAACTGAACTGTATTCTGTTGTGTATCAGTGCCCTTGATTATTTCTTGAGGCTGTATTGACCCTCATAAGTCACATGACCCACTTATTTATACAATTATATCTATCTAACCATGTACTTGGAATCTCTAATCTTCAGAGATGTTTTAAGATGTGAAAGTGAAAAATCAGAATGGAAAGCCACTGCTTAGATCCTTCAAAATGATCACCTGAAAATTCCTTGGAAACCACCAAAATGTTTTCTAGTAGCAGAATATTTATTTTCATACTATACAAAATTTGAAGCGTGGAGGTTATATTTTAGGATTAGTATATAGCAATTAATATTATATCAAATCAAATAAAGAACAAAGCAGTTGAATTTTTTTTTGAACTATTAACAAATGTTTCACCTTTCACCAGACATACTTATGCTATGAATCTATATTTCTTTAATTTAGTAGAAAACATTTTCTTCATTGAAAGGTATTTTCATCAGCTGCACAAAAATTTCTGTCAGAGATCTCTGATCTCTCATTGCTTTGATGACCATTTTGATGAAATATTGAAACCTGAAGATTATTTTAATTTGAAAAATGATGATAGTTTTTTTCTAAAACTCTCCTCCTCCTTCCCAAAATAAACCCACCAGAGCTCAGGTCCTGATTCTTACTTGTCTCCATCTTTTGTAATTATGCTTAAAATAGAGATTGTTAAATCAGAAAAGCAGTATTCGACATGCACTTTACTAGTATAACATCAACCATCTATTTGCAAAGAAAATTTTAATGAGGTTGAAATGTACAGGGGACTGTCAACCCTCCTCTTACATTCTCCTCCATCCAAGATCTCAATTACTGAGTGTTTTTCTACTTGCCTTTTTCTCCTGTCTGATGTGTGTAATCGTTAGCTCTGTTGGTGGCTTGTTATCTGATCCAGTCTTCTGAATATCATAAAAACCTTTCCAATGATTCTGATGGCTTTTAGTTTCTGTTGCTGTGAAACTCCCTTTATTTGTCATTCAGTTATACGTCATGCTGTCTGGGATAAAACAGGTAAGTTCAACAGATTCAAAATCATCAAATTTGTCTTTAAACAATTGATATACATTATAGTAAAACTTTTTCACCTTTTTTGTGATATTAGATGCAAATTAAGAAGACAATAGAGTAGCAAAGGAAAGTATCCAGAAGTCAAGATTAGGTTGTACATGCAAGCCTTTTCTTTTTCTAAAGATAAATTCTTAAGAACTGAGGCTTGGAAGAAGATAGTTTATAATGTATTAGGAAAAAAACAAATCTGATTTTGTTTTTTGCTTCTGTAGATTATGTACAATTTTATTTTTTTTTTTTAGGTTTAGTCTAGCAGACAAATGACAGTAAAGTGACACAGATCTGCTTCTTGAGGTCACCCCATCAGATGAAAATTCAATTTAGGGATTCAAGAGGAACATCTAATCCTAAACATCATCTCCTAAATCAACTCAAATTATAACTTCTTTATAGACTATAGAAGTGAACAGCAGTGAGCAGCAGTACAAGTTAAAAAAACAAAACAGACAAAAAATGGAAAGTTAAGGCTTTCCCCTGCTGTTGGAGAACCGAGAGTGTCTGATGTTGAAGAGATTGTTCATCTTCTGTTTTGTTTTGTTTTGTTTTTTGAGTGCTTACCATTCTGCTTGGAGTTTCAGTTTTCTTACTCTTCCAGAGAAGTAGATTCTCCCTTCTCTGATATTTAATTAATTATGTTTATGAATGTCTACACTAGCTTATTGGACAGTTCAAAGCCTTTTCCTGTAGATTTTTTTTACGTTCAGGAAAGGTCAGGTTCTTGGTGGAAGCACAGAAGCTGTCTCCGTTATCTAGGAGGATACTCCAATAGACTGCTGTTTAACAGAGCTTAAACATTTGTTAATACACATCTGTGTGTATTTAAACAGAGAAAATCTATAGAAAGTGTATGAAAAAGAGGAAGAGATATTGAATTGTTTCTGTTTTACGGTAAGCAGTCACTTTATGTATTCATTTAGATGAGTCGCATACATCAGTCTGAATTGGAAAATCAATTTTCTAATACTTATCTTGACCTTTCCTATTCTATCTATTGGGTTTGATTTTTTTTTTTTTTTTTTTTTTTTTAGGAAAAGCTACTGATGCACAAGTGAGAGCACCTCCTACAAAACAGCACACATTTAAATAAACGTAAGTCAGAAAAGCCTGTTACTAAATTTGCAAACTTTATCAGTACTTAACTTTAGTTTTACCTGCTAATTCTGTCTGTATGTTCAGAATTCATTTTATTTTGTGTGTAATCAAGTCTTAGGTCAAAATGAGTTAAGTATTTAGTCTAATGCTTGAGCGATTGCAGTCCTCAGTCTTTTTCTTTTTTTTTTTTTTCTTCTCCTTTTTCTTTTTAATAAAGGCAAGTGGCCTTCAAAACAACAAGTAAACAGACATACTGCCTGAACATCCAAAATCCTAGTAATTAATTAAAGAAACTTACAGCAGAGCAGTTAAAATGCACCTGTGCCACACATGTGGCCTTGGTGTATTGCGTATTTTTTTTAAAACAATTACACAGTTAATTCTTAACAAAACAACAGACATCTGGTCCACTCTGAACAAAGGATCGTAAAAAATTGCTAGATTGAAATGGACTGCCTTGCCCATTACTACATTTGGAGGGAATCTAGACCTGTTTCTTCAAGAGTAGACAAATGTGATCTCTAGTGTGCTGTGGCAAACAAAAAACTGCTCTACTCCCTGCTCTTTCCACGAGTACTGTCAGAAAATTAATTTATATTGTGGCTTACTTAATAATTAGGAGTAGTTAAATATTTACAAAATATTGCCCTTTGTAATATTAGTGTGTTATTTATGAGAATCACTCCTTTTTGAAAATGTTGTAACTGTATGTGATACTATGAACATCATACTTGAACAAACTACAACTTACCTCAACTCATTGTAGTCGAAGTTTGATTGCTTGCTGTGGACAATTGGGCTTTAGGTAGTTACAGGAATGAGAGATGGTACAACCAAATATCCATACCACTGTCAGCGTAGAACTACTGTGATATTAAGGCTAAACAGGTACTCTGGAGACCTGTACCACAATAAGGCCTGTCCGGGTGAGGGCATTTGTCAGGTATTACATGATAAACCCAATCTGAGAATGTTTCTTGCAAGACATGAGATTTCTAGTGGGATAATTTTCATGGAAAATTATTTTGCTTAATTTCTTTTATTTCCTTTCTATCTCATATATGTTAATGATTAGTTTAAAAATATCAAGAATTACAGAGAAACATAAAGCTTTTCAACATACGCTGTCTCCTCTTTGGTAACTTTACTGATGTTGAAATAAAGAAAATGCAATTGATATATTTGTTCACTTTTGATTCCCTGTGCTTACATTGACACACCAATACTTTCATCCATTTTTTTTCAACCCATCTGAAAACATGGAAGCTAAGTAATTTCCTTACTAGCTCATTGTATCATCCTGTCTTCTGTATTTATTGCTCTATAGCAAAAGATCTCACCTGAAGGATTATTATGTAAAAATGTGAAGTTCTGATTCTTCTTCATCTTGCTTATTTTTGGTTTCAGCTCCCTCCATTAAGAATAGTTTACATTTTCCACTGGTAGAATTTTGGAAAGACTCAGCTATTGATTTGATGTGCTCTGTCTATGGAGACAGAGAAGATGAAAATATTTTCCTGCAGATTGTTAGACAGATTGGATTAGCCGTTTACCACTTAATGATGAAAAAGAAATAAAAAGAACTGGAAACTGGAATATTTTCATTCATTGATTAAAATTTTGAAAGGTACAATAAAGAAAAAATGTTAGCTCAGTATATTATAGTGTACGTACAGTATGTTCTAAAAAACAGCTAATGTTATCCAAGATTAGGCATAGTTAATCTAATTTTCTGTAAATTGCAGAGTAAAATATGCATGTATCTACACAAGTCTGTAAAATACACGTGTTGTCAAAGTCCATAAAGATTTTGCTCTTATTTTCAGAGTAATTGAGCTTTAGCTGTAGCAGGCAATTTGGGGGGCTTTATGTGGAAGTCTGTGAAAAGGAGAAAAAAAGGTTATACATGTAAAAAAAAAAAAAAGTATTAATAAATTACTACCAATGCAGAGTACTCATCTCATCGCACCACATGCATCCTTCTGGTCTATGCATTGCTAAACATAGTGGAAAAAGACCAAAAGAATAATAATGGGGGGAGAGAAGCAGCCTGCAGCTGATGGCAGGGATAGCCGTGGGTGGCAAGAGTACAGTTCACTCACCAGTGTCACTGAGGGAAGGAGTAAAAGTGAAACCTCGGTATGGAGCTAATTGTCAAAGAAAGGAGAGAAAGGAGAAGTTTCTGTTAATGGAGAACTAGATTCCTAGCCTCAATTTTTGAAATTGCCGTTTAATAGAAATGCACTTAAATATGCATTGATGTGTCACTGAAAGAACTTTCAGGCTCTCATTATGACATCTTTCCTTTCCCCATTCCTCATGTAACTGGGACTACAGCTATGCTTAATGTTTTTGAACTGACGTCTCCCAGTAGGTCTGTTGACTTCTGCTTCCAAAAGCAAGGGCAAGCTATAAAGAATGGTTCAGATCCAATGGATTTCTTTCCTGCAATCTCCTCAGATAATGGCTAGGGGCTTCAGTGGCCCTGTAAATTTGTCCCAGTATGACAACTAAAAAATTAGCTTCGTCATTAATATTCCTTGCTTAGATTTTTTTTTTTTCCCCTTGGGCCTCACAAAGGTTGATTGTTTTTTCCTTTGTTTTATATGGCCTTCTTTGCATTACTGATTTCTGCTGTGTATCAGGATCAGGTAGCTCTGTCACCAGCCATGTAGTGACAGCATGGTTGTTTGACACGAGTTGCACTGGTGTAACTCAAGCCGTAGGTTCTTCCTGCTCCATTTTTTGGCAGCATCACAATTGTTTCCATGCAATTCCATTCCTTTTACCCTCTTTCCAGTCAGTTCCAGCTAAGACTGGTACGAAAAGTGAAAGTAGTATTTTCCTTGTGAACATTTCTTCTCTATTGTATTTGCTTTAAATCAGATTCAGCATCTGACAGCCGCCTTCTGTATTCCAGCTCAAACTGTAAAGTTCATCTAATTGAAAACAAAGTTAATGATAGACAACTGAAGTCTACAATATTTCACTGAAAGCTGAAATCATTTATTATTGCTAATATAGACTATAAAATCAAATTCCTCTACGGTCATCAATTCTGGCTAGAAATTTATTCAGGGCATCATCTTCACCTGTTCACCGATTGATTAATGTGCTCTAGTTTGGTGTGCTTAGAGAATGTAGAATGGCTGAGTTGGTTGAATCATTTGAGGTCTTTGTCTTTAATTTCTTCACCTTCTTTCAAATTCCAGTGCATTCTCATGCTGCATGTCTTTTGTTTGTTCAGATATCATTCCCTGAACAAAACCTCTAGATGCTATTCCTGCACAGTCACTCAGTAAAGGTATAATGCAGAAGCTAAAAGTCATAAAAGCCTTCTGCAATTCTTGTTTGCCAAGCACAGAATAAAATAACTCATTGGACGTGCACGCAAAGCACTCAGTATTTCTTCCCTCTCTCTTCCCTCTCTAGCATCCCATGCTCAGATGTGTTTGTGAAAAAGCTTTAAAAGCATGCCAGAGATTGATGTACAAATATACAGCATGAGCATTTACATGTTACTTTCTAGGATGCTCTTTATGTTTTTCTACCATTTCACAGAAATGAAGGGGGTCTGAGCCTTGTGAAATGGAAAGTAAAGGCAAATGCATGCCAATGTGCAGAATGGAATTTAATGACCTTTAATAACTTCAAGGAAACAATGCAAAGTCTGGGAGGACAAAAATACTCTACTTGGCCAACCTTCTGAAAGTTATGATTTGCAGCCTCAGAGCACATTCATGCCTGTCCTCATCAGAGATATATTTCAGCTGAAGGAAATTATAGTTCATACTGTATATTGTTTTTCTCTTTGCAAGAACAAAGCTTTCCACAGCAGACACTGCGGTGGGGTCTTTGTCATATTCACAGATCTTGAAGTGTATGCAGGTATCTCTAGGTTCACAGAGAGTGTATATTTATCTCACTAATGAGCTGTCAACACTTTCTGTTCCTGTAATAAATATTTGGGTGCTCATCTTTGCAGCTTATCCCAAGGTAGAGCTTAACCAACATATATTCTCAAGGCTCTGTAGCAGATGTATTGCCCCATGTTCCATACAGTACTGGTAGCAGATCAATTAACAAGTGATTACCTGTTTTACACGGTTCTTTTTTGGATCATTAATTTTTTGAGGAATGTTTGGGAAAAGTTATATCTGTTTCCATTTGTTACTGTTATAAAACTAGTCAATCAGCATGTAAATCACTCATTAGAACTAATTTGATATTACCTCTCTGGGTAATATGCAATTAGGGCTGCTAGTTACTGTTTTTCACTCTTACTACTTGCTCTCTATGCAGCTCCGAATAGGTTATGCTGTGTATGATGTAGTAAATGGTATAAATGGCTTGAAGATGTGTGATCTTGCAATGAGGTGGTATATTTTAAGTTTGATAAATGTTTTCATATGCATTAAGTATTCTTTATTTAATATACAAATGAAGAAAAAGTAGAAAATTGGGATAACATACGCAATATCCATATGTATGGGTGAATTTCAGTAAATACCTAGATTTCAGAATCTAAATGTGGCCCTATCCTAGCATTGTGGTCTCCTTGTTTTCAGAAGATTTGTTTGGATGCATCCTGCGGTGTTATTTCTTTTATTATTGATGTTTCCCAAATTTGTTTCCTTTCATTTTCCTTTCATTATAAAGTGACAGGTGAGTCTGAGTGATTCCATTTTGGGTAGGTGACTTGAATACCAGTCTATAAATATGATTGTAATATGGTAAATAATGAACATGCTTTGGAATTTTTAAATGCATGAGTTTGGACTGCTCAGAAGTAGACTCTCAGTCATAATAGTTTAGAATTAAAAGAGATCTGTGACCTATATCATCCTACTGTTAGGTAATATCTGATATAGTTAGAACATACATATTTCCTCCCCAGCGCTTTCTTAAAAAAAAATGAAGAATAAAAAACCATTCTGCAATCTCTGCCACATGATGTAACTCCTCCTGTAGTTAGAATATTTTTGTTAATATTTGATCTAAAACTTACTTGCTGCAAATTAAGCTGTTTTTTCTTGCCTTGCACCTGGTAGACGTGGTGAACAGTACTTTACTCTCTTCTGTACACATTTGCTTTCTATTCAAAGAATAATCACGTTGCCTTTCATTTTCAACCTCAAACAAATTCAGTTTGTTCAAAATTTCCTTATAGGTCTGGCCTTCTAAAATTCTGTCAGTCTTGTTGCATGTCTTTGGATTCTCTTATGTACGTGTACTTGCCATTTGTGATTGTATAGATGTTTTACATGTTAACATGGTTTGGACTAGAATTTAAAAAAAACTGATCTAGAAGACACAGAAAAGTCAGGACCTCCTACTCTCCATGGTGCTGAAAAAGGCTCACATACCAGGGAATAATTTATAGGTAACCACAGAACCAAGTATCACAGAACTGCAGTAAATTTTGGAATTCAGAGATGGTAGTAGCTACTATAGATACTCTGACTGTGATATATTGCAGCACAGGCATCTGGTTTGAAACAGTTATTGGTGGGGTACAAACTAATTCCCTCTCAGAAACTCACCATTTTGTGTCGCTTTACCATAAATTGCTCATGACCCAAAGGGACATTTTGTTCTTCTAGGTTTTGCAATGTCTATTGCCTACTAAGTTAGAATTTCAATTAGTATGAGATGCCATCTACTGCAAGGGAAAACACTGCATAAAACATTTAGTTGCAATCAAAGAGTGATGGGTTTTATTAAAATAACAATTTCTGCTTATTACCACTAGATTTGGGGGGGTGGGAAGAGACGGGGAGACACTGAAGTTAAGGTTTGGCCAAAAACTCCATGGATCAGTTTTATGTGAAACTGAAGATGTCAGTTTATTTCCATGTGTCTTATTTTTCTGTCTGTAAAATGGATATTTGTTAACATACCTAATAAATTCAGACTTAAACCTTTCCAATAGAGGTAAAATCTAATTCAATGTATTTTTATTATTTGCTTTATGATCACCAGTATGGTAAATCAATCATTGTTTCTAGTGCTCTTCAGTTCAAATCCAATGCAAATAAATTGAATTAAGTTTCCCAAGTTGCACATATCACTCGTCCTTTAAGAAATGATGTGTTGTGATAAATTATTTAATGAAGACCAGAAAATATAGATAGTTTGCAAATCCTATTTAGAATTCTGTCTTTAGATAATCACCTTTTATTAAAATGCCAATGAAAACATATCAGGGTAGGGTGAAAATTGTTCTTTAGGAACTTATAGCAGTAAAACACCAATTTAATCATTTTCATTTACAACAATATATCTTAACTTATGGGTCTCTGATAAAAACACGGCTTAAGCAAAATCTCCAGAATACTTTGTCTTGCCATGTAGCATGGTACATAAAATTAATAACAGTGACATTACAAGGTAGAAAATCACCTCTTTAAAATATGAAATAACTCCAAACTGTTGTACAAGATAATGAAACTAGACCGTTTAGGAATATGGCAATATGAATATCCCTTACAAATTATCACAGTTAGAGCTATTCTTCAGAGTACAAAGATTTCTGGCGACATCTGTAGCCCCAAAATTTAATTAAATTTGTCTTGAAAGAGGTGAGGCAAGTCTGCATTATATATGTGCTTTATAGATTTGCTTATTAAATGCCCACCATTTTATAATGAAAGGTAAGCTTACATATGGTTATAAACTGCAAATTAAATATGTACCAAATCAGATAATATAAAATTGCGTATCAGGTGGTGTTGAGGATGTTAGGTATTTCTCTTTGAAATGTAGCCTACCTGTATTGTTGAGGTTTGGAAATCATGTCAATTTTGAGAGCAATGGTTTTCTATCAGTTTTCTTAGATTATGAAACAGCTCATCTGGCATTCATAACTTGTTACTTTGTGTGTATGGAGACTGAAACATTTAAAGTATCATGAAGGAATTACCAAAAAAAAAAACCAAAACAGTATATTAAATACAGGATTGAAAGGCATATGGAGAGGAAAAAAGGGTACATCTGTTAGCAAAAAAAAAAAAAAAAGAATTACAATAAAGGAGCTTTCTGGTGTCCGACCATTGCAAATTTTCCTATGCACTCATATAAATCACTGAGAAAGGAAGAAAGAAAAACTACAACCAAAGAAAAATCCCCATTATATCACATGCACATCTTTGCTTTTTTCCTTTTTCAAAGTAGGCTTAGAAAGAACAAAGGGCTTAGAACTGTTCAATGATATTATGCCAGGGAAGTACTGTACTTGGGGTTCCATTTTGCCACCTCAAAGAGGATTTAATTCAGCTGTCAGAGAGTGCTTTTAGTCTGTGGACAGAGTACGAACAGGGAGAATTCTGTATGTTCTTTAAAAATAGTCCAAAACATTCCAGTCTGTGAAAAATTCTCGAAGTTTAAATAGGAAATAAATTCAAAGTCAAATTCCATGTTAAGTTAACCATGATGCTTGTTTCTTATTCCTCAGAGAACAGTATATCACTGTTCTACTGAGGCTAAAAATAAGCTTAATGTAAAAATGAGAGCTCACTCTATAGAAGGTTTGTGATTTTACCTGAAAGTCAAACAGGTCTTAAAGTTATACAAGGTCACTTATTCTAATTTACTTTTTTTTTTTTTTTTTTTTTTACTAGTACAATTAGTTTTTTGATCTAGTGTATGCTGAATTTGTCTGCTTGGGCTGTGAAAGGTAGATAGGTAGAATATGGATTTAATTGACCTGAGAAAGCTTGCTTCTTTTTTAAAATAGAGAGGTCACTACCTAAAATTAACACTGGTATTATTACATTATTATTAACTGGGTATTTTTTGTCTCTTAATTAATATGGAGGCATGAGATGCACTTGGTACATACAGTAGGACTGCTGGATTTATAAAATGGCAATTTCTTTTTAAATCTCATTACTTCTACCTTTAACAAGTCAGGAACTGTTTATTTTAGTCCATAAATACATTTTTTATGCTCATTGGATATTCAGTGGCAAAGCATATAGGGTGAACTGCTGGCATGCAGTTCAGAGCCTGCTAAGATACCAGCAGTTAGCAAGCAGTGCTTTGGGATCTCGTCTTTCCGAGCCTCATCTGTCACAAAGATCTGCCCTGGCAAGTTCTGAAAGTATAGGTCTGAATTGTAAAACTGTGTTGTCATTTAAGAGGAACATGGCTTTTATTACATTCCTTCCCTCAACCCCCTATTTTTTGGCTTATATCTGTGGAACTGTTAGTTTTTTGATGCAGCAATACAAAGACAAACAGTATTAAGACCAACATTTCCATGAGCCTTTTCTTTTGGATAATTTGAAGAAAGATATTTTTTAAAAATAATATCGTGGTGGCCAATAACTTTTGCTTTATTTGTTTAATCTCCATCTTGAAAATGGTCAGGAAGAAGAATTTGTTGTATGATCCTGCTAAGTATTATTATCACTAGAGCTGCGTGGTTACTGTGTAGTTACTGATTTTTAAAGACTAGATTGTAGTCTGGTTTTCCTTTCTCTATGTGTCAAAGTTCACTAAAAGTCACTTCAAGGGAAAAAATATTTGGGGAGCTTCTGTTTTATATTAGAAAATATTTCACTATGGTGTAAAATCATTAAAGAGCTTGGACAGTCAGTTTGGCTTACTGCACTTCACCGTGAGTGATGAAAAATTCAACTGCGATCTCACTGTGAAAATGGTTGTTGGAATACATTGACTTTCATCTGTAAACTTGAAAATGAAATCTGTAGACTTGAGGTTAGTGAAATACAAACAAGGGTTTTCTATGATGTTATGCATGTGTTTATTGTTATTATCAGCAACGACACTGTGTTAGGCTAAGCTCACTTTTAAGAACATGCTTTCAGTTGAAGTAAAGTCTGAGCAATGATTAACTTGCCTCATTACCAAGAATGGCTACTAAGCAAGGAAGAGTCATAGAAAACTTACACTGCCAGTTTTACATGTTTTTTGGGACATTAAATATTTTCTGTATTTTTTCTGGTTCTTTGTATTTCTTCTGTCTTTTTGTATTTTTTGTAATGTGCTTCAGTTGAAAAGTTGTCACACAAAACACAGACTTCCTCTCTCCCATATGGGAGCTAGAAGCCGGCACTGAGACTATCCATGGTGACAAGGTGGGTGCCTATGTGGCAAGCAACAGTGTGTTTATATCTTGGACTCAGCTGAACGGACATGCTAAATGGCATTCTTCACTGCTGTAAATGCAATGCAGTTCCCACTGATGCTGAAGGAAACCACACCAGCTGGGGACCCAAGGTCAGAATTACCTGAAATCCTCTAGGGCACAAAATCAGGGTGTGACCAGCTCTTCCGTTATAATATGAGAATAATTGCAGGAAGTTCTCACTGTGAAACATTGGACTTGGAAATGTTAACATTCTTTTTATTGTGCTTGTGTGCAAGTTTAAAAAATGACCACTTTTTATTTTAGGGGGTAAGCATTGCTGGGGGTGGAGTGTGTTATTTCAAGTCCAGCTCTAATGCTAGACTTGAAATAATATTGGGATAAGATTTGTGTCTAATTACATACAAAGTTAATACGCTATTCCATCAAGTTCACTCTGGCTTAGCTGAGAAATCTAGGCCTCAGTCTACTAATGCTGATGTAAACTAGAATAGCTCCACTGATTTACACCTAATAAGAGCCTGGTTCTGTATCTCATTGTTGACTTTGCTAAGGTTTCTTTCCCCCTCCCAAAAGACAAAATTCTTGTTTGTTTGGAGGGTTTTCTTTAACCTCTTGGCTGAGTGATACATTTCTGTTTATCAGCCACCTGCATCCCCTCAATGCATTCTGAGGCAAAAATCAAGGAATACGAAAGTCCAATTTTAAATTCAATCAGTTCCCAAGATGTTTGATGCAATGGTTTCCATTTCAACAGCTGCTTCTGTCTACTTCACCCACACGAAGGAACCAGCTTCCTCTGGAGATCTGAAAATGTACATTTGGCAGCTAAAATTCAATTTAAGCCTGGCCAGGTACAAGTTTATTGGCACTGGTCCCAGGTTTTACGATTGACTTTTAACCCCCTCAGAGCTTTCCTTGTGTGCCTAATAGAGCTGTGTACAGTGTGACACCTTCAGTGAAGTCCAGCTGCTGCTCTGTGCAAATATTTGGAGCTCATAAACTGCCAGCTTTGCATTTGAGTGGCATTTATAATGCCACTGTAATGTAATTAGTTATCCTCACAAAAAAATAATAAGTGATATAGACTGTTTAAACAACTGTCAACTGCTTTCTGAAAGCCACACTGGGGAATAATACTCACTTTCTTCTTTTTTTCATAGGTTTCACGATTCCTAACTTTCAACTTTTCCAAGTTTAGAATCCTTTCCTTACTTTACAAATGACTTGCAGTACTTCCAGTCACTCTGATAATTGCTTACATAGCTGAGCAGTCAAAATGATTCATGGGAATGAGAGGTTAAGCAGTTTGTCCCTTAGCAGAGGTAGAGAGTGGAGGGATTCCTTCTGCTTTTAGAGTTTGCTGTTCTAACAGGTAATGAGTTCTTCTGATATTTGTGGACACCTGAAGTAATGAAAAAAAATTCGTCTGCCACAAGGTCCTTCCTCATGTTAGGGCTCAGCTTGATTTTTTTTTCATGCCATTCAGCAAAGGAAACAGCAAATCAAATTGGATTATGAGCAAAAAATTACCTTCAAAAATTCAAACTGAAAACACCACCGTGCTAACAGCATTTTTCTATCTTTTCCCCTTCTCCTCCATCCTGTGCAGAAGATTCCAAAATAACCATATTATTGTAGCTGTGGGTGCTACAAAGCAAGCAGCCATCAGCTAAAAGCATATGTTAACTTGATTGGTAAGCAAAAGGGTTGGTCTGTGCATCAGCTGTGACAGTAACCTTCTAGATTAAAGGGAAAAAAATTGACATACTGGAAATCTTTAATGCTAACACATAGCATTTGGTTCACAGCGGGCTGTCAGCTAGCCACAGGTAACGGGAGCAATTTAAGCTCACAAAGGCATTTAAGCCGCCCAAACCTATCTTTGTCTGGAAAGCCACTCCCTACAGCCTCCAGTATTATGCAGGGCTGAGCAAGAGGGGAGCCAAGCAGCAAGAGCAGGCCGACACCGGTAGCTGTGCATCAGGGCCCCCTGCTCTCAGCCCGACACACAGCCTGGGAGCTGGCAGCCCTGAAGGTCTGCTGTTCTCGGTGGTGCTCCAGTCCCCTGCCTCCTCGCGCCCCACAGCACAGCCCTGCTACCCTGCTACATGCCCCCGTGGGGCATTTCGCCAGCTGGGCCAAGAGGAGGAATTTGGGGTACCCAAGTCCCAGATCACTTGCTTTTCAAGAGGCAGTGGGCATAAACGTGCAAAGCATGAGTGTCAAACGATAATGGAAATGAAAGACGTTTTCTGGATCGTTTTTCACTGTGCAAATGAGAACCTAGCATGGCTGAGTTACTTCAGATAAAACACAAGGATCTACAGTTCGTAGCATAGCTCACTTCAGCCATGGTTTTGCCTGAAGTATCAACAGAAACCAATCATATTTCTTCTTTACCATAACAACAACAACAACAACAAAACCTTTATAAGTTCTGGCTATCACTGAAAAAGAAATGCAAGAGCCTCTCCAGGGTAGTTTAGTACAACTGGTATCAGCTGGAGAGAGCTAAATCTAATTCTTCGGCTATCTCTGACTCATTTTAAATGGGGTTGAGAGAGTTCAGGTGAGTGTTAGAGTAGATCTGAACTTGCTGGCGCTTATTTGGACCAAACATCCACATTTCCTGAAGTTTAAAGAGCTTTTGTGACAGAAGTAAATGGGAGCAGCAATAGTGGCTTGTTTGTTTTTAATGAGGGTACTTGCAAAGGAATGGAGATCAATTAGTTACACCATTAAGCTATTGAGAAGTGGGGAGATGTGCTTTATTGTTAGAGGAGCTGCGGTGTAGCTGAGGCAAAACTCAAGGACCTAGCAGGACTGTGTGCTGAGGAGTAGTTAAACTTATGTTAAAGAAAACGGGAAAAGGGGAGATGGAGATAGAACCTAAGTAATAACTTTGTTTAAACGGCCACACATCTCTCATATTGCTCGAGGTTAATTTCACATTGTTCAAGATTTAGCAAACTTCTTTGTGCAGTGTGACACCATGATGTTTCCGTTCATTCATCCTGTGATACAAAAGTTATACCAGTATGTTAAAACTTCAGAAATACTTTTTTCCTGTCTTGGGTTTTTCCACGTCATAAGCATTTGCAAACAAACTTCATTTTAGGAAGTGGCAGTAGCCAGACAAGGTTGTGACTGATAAACAATAATCATAATAGGTTGAATTGATTAGCTGAAGTTGTCATTTCAGATAATTGAGATATGGTATCTCGAATAGTGGGCCATATCTGCTGTGTCAGTTTGGAAATGGGATGCTGTTAGTAACACGTTTGCTTTCAGATAATGCCTGTAATTGTCTATGAAGTGTAGCTAGATAATTCTTGAGAGCAAATTCTTTGGTACTTTCATTCAAGTAAGTACTGCAATAAGATTTAAAGATTGTTTTCTTCAACAATTTATTAATATTTTACTTTATGCAATGAAGTCAAAACTGGTACAGTAATTTCCATAGTTATTATAAAAGATAGTTATCCCAGCTTAAACCGTATCATAAACGTGTTAAAGGGTATATTGATGTAGATGGAAAGAAATTTATGCACATAAGTTCTGTTTTGAATAATGTAGAAGAGTTTAAGTAGACATCCTAGTGTTTGTTTGTCAAGCCTAGTCCTAGACTTTAGGAGACTAAAAGGAAAAAGGAGAAATTGCTTAACCAAAAGAATTATGTATGAAGGAAAGTAGAAAGGCTTTGAAACTATATGGTCCTCATCCATTAGTGGAAGGGGCTGTTAGATAGGAGGTACTTAACAGCTTTAGTGATAGGTTGTCTTACTGGTATGATTTCGTGAGAAAATAATGATCTCTTTGATCTCTTTTGACCAGTGATACAGCCTATGGGAATAAACAGAGCTCTGTATGTTGAGAATGGGGAATAAAGTGTGTTATTTCAGACAGAAATTAATCTAGGTTTTCTGGTTTGTAAGTATACAAGGAGATACTGCGTGTTCTAGGTAGCAGCTTCGTTGAAGTCAGAAGCACAAGTGTTGTGTTTCATGGGATGCCTGAAAAGGCAAGAAGGTGACTTCATAGATCAGCACCTTTATCTGCCAGTATCTGTGTAACAGTCATCTCCAAAGACTCTGGCTCAAGACAAAAACGTGCATGGAGAAGTAGGTAAAGTACCGTTCCCAAGACAGCCTAGCAGGGGCTAAGGCTTGGAGCAGTGTTATTCAGTTTTTGGTGGCTCATCTGCTGGACCTTGGTTCCGCTTTTTAAAATGTTAAGTTTTAGTGAAATTGTATTGTTCTGCATAGTCAGTGTATGTGCTTCTGTTCAGAAGAGAAGATGGAAGTAAGTAGTATACCACATGTTATGCAGAGACCTTCTCTGGCAATTTTCTGCTCAGAAAAGAACCACCAAGTGCTTTCGTTCCAGCAATTTCTGATAGTGTCTATAATTTCATTGCTCACAGGTTCTTAACTCTGGCACTGTACAGTAGAGCATAGTGAAATTTATTTAGAAAAGTGGCTCCAGTTTCCCTGTGTTTATCATTGTCTTCAAAAGTGAAGACTTCAAATTGTTTTAGAACATCAGATGTAAATATTGTACTGTTGAACTCAACTCACTGTGATTAAAGAGATTACTATCACTGAGTAGAATAGTCATCTCCTTTAAACTTTGAGTTTCACCAAAAATAATGAGAAGCCCTTGATCTCTTTTGCCCAGTGATACAGCCTACGGGAATAAATAGAACTAACTTTGTATGTTGAGAATGGGGAATAAAGTGTGTTATTTCAGACTGAAATTAATCTAGGGCTTGTGGTTGGATAGCTTTTAAAATTTGGACACAGCTAATTGCAATGCTGCCTGTAAATTCCCTAAATATCACCTGGTATCAGTCCTACCCCCCGAGATGTGATGTCTGACAGTTTGCTTGAATTGCCTACAGAGCGACAAAACAGAAATATAAAGTGCAAGAAAATACAAAAGCTGTAACACAGGCTATCACAGGCAGTGTCTTTCATGTCACCTGAAGGTTTTTTAATTGTGCAAAATGTTACCCAAAATAACATTTTTTGCTACACTGTATTTCCAGAGAAAGTTCATTTTTTACTCAACTTACTTCCATCTCTTGTGAAGTATGTTGGCTTGCAGTTTTCCTTGGTTTACCATTTCTGCAGGGTATCCTGCCTCAGTGAGTCCTGTGTAAGGTCACCAACCAGTATGTGCCCCTTCAGAAGATTACCTGCATGAATAGCTGAGGAAACTATCTGTAGAGATCCACCACATTATTACTGTTTTAAATATTCTTTTGTAAATAACCTTATGGGCCCCAGAAGGAGGAAGAAAAGCATGCTCAATTACCTTCCAGAATGCATTTTCACTAAATGCCAGGGTGAAAGAAATGATGGTCAAGAGCAGACAAGCTGCTTTTATTACGAACCCGTCTCTGTAGAATTTAATGTGATTTTCAGCAGGTTAAGCATTTATGCTTGCATTCTCTATTTGAGTACTTAAATTTCTGTGCAGCACATCTTCTTTACATATTTTGCCTTCTCTTCCTAACAGTGACACAAACAACACTTTGGGGTTTTGGACTTCTGTGTATTTTTCATTTTTCTTGTAAAATGTCCTGTTCTGACAGTTCTGGTACACAGTGATTCACAAAGTTTTCTTATCCAATTCTCAGGTATCCACAGAAATAACACATTTAGTCTTCTCCATCATTCTTTGCTCAGTCCCACTGAAGCTGCTGTCACTGCAACATTTTACTTTCTCCTATCAAGGCAGGCATGAAACTTCCAGTGGAGCGAATGCAAACGCTAAGGCAGCTGCATGGGTCAGTAGGCAGATGGAGGGGGAGAGGGTTTGGGAAAGCTAAACAGTTTGCATCCTTCTCTAAAAGACAGCAAACCACAGGGCAGGGATCTGCAATCTGATGATTTGACAGTGCAGTGCCCTTTAGTTGTTTGACTGGATTTACAAGTTCTGTTTAGCTGACAGATATTTTGGCTAATACCCTTCTCTACTTGTTTTTCTTTCGACTATCAGAAATTCTGTTTAAAAATTTAAGCAACACTTGTTGTACAGCAAAATAAACAGACTTCTCTTACAGATAGGAACCGCTCTCTGATTTTTTTCTGCAAATACCCCAATGAATACAAAATATCGACCTAACTAAATACAGTTTTGTGAAAGTGCCAGTAAACAATCTGGGAATTAAATCGGAGGTTGTAGCTTTATTTTGTAGGAAAGCTGCTCTTCCAAGCTTACTGCACAGAGCCCGATATCTCTTCTTCCTTTTTTTTCCTTTTTTTTTGGTTAGTCATTCTCCAGACTAAAAATCAAATCATCAGCTTTTAAAGAACCCAAATGTAATAAAGCCATAGTTAAACAAGAAAAGTGTGGAAATAAACAGGAATTTGAAATAAGTGCAAATTCAGTGGTTCAATATTTTTGAGCTTCTTTGCTAATTTGATTTTAAACAGGCTGCTTCTAAAAGCTACTTGAGAGTTAACAGGTGACTGCTTTAAATGCTCGGAATGAATGGTCCTGGAGCAGAGATGGACAGTCGTTTGTAACGTTAATGACTGTAATCAAGGGAAAGAAAAAATTCCTGCTGGGATTACAGGTTGGTGGTAATGTTCTCTGAATTATACTTCGAAATCATGTGCAAAACTTGTTCTGTTTCACTGGTCTAAGGTCTCCGCTGGAAGCTTTTGAGAATAGACTAGAAGTAGAGTGTGTGTCACCAGAAGTGGCCATGGCTGAAGCACTAAAAGGCCAGGCTGGTTTTTTTTTTTTTCCTTCCTGTTTTTGGTGGATAGCTCAGGTATACAAAGCTATCTGTGGAAGTATGACTGAATATCTGAAGCTTTAAAACACTTAAGAGCAGAAAGGGGGTAAGATGAGCCACAGATAGATGAGATGAAAACAAGAACACATCAGACTAGCTGCCAGGAAGAAAACAAAGGGGCAATTTGGGGGTGTGATGACTGCTCTACCCTCACAGATGATCACCATCAGGTTTCCCCAGGTACACCAGCTTTAGCATGTGAGTGAGGTTTTGCAGTTCATCTCTCGCTGTCCTTCCTTACTGTGTATCGCTTTCTGTGATGGAGCAGTCTCATTGCACCTGAAGGAGATTCCTTTGGGGATAAACTAAGCCAGAAAACATGCTCCAGGAATACGTCTATTTGCTCCAACCAGTAATGGGCAATAGTCTTCAAGCTAAAGCTAGTCTGAAGTAAAACTTCCCCCAAGTCTGTTATGAAAGTATTTCAGGTCCTTAACATCAACTTTTTTGCTCAACAAGCCCTTTCCTATTTGGCCAGACATTGCCACTGAGCATTGAACAGTATTGCAAGCAGAGGAAGGACAGGGTGATTGAGGGCTTCTTATGCCCAATTTCTGCGATTGTATGAAGCATTCTCTGAATTCACATGAAGATTAGTGCAATAGAGAGACTTCAAGGATGCAGGCTTTTGACAGGAGTTACTCAGGCTAAAGGCATTCTCCAGAGAGAGTCTGAGAAGGTTCGATTGCTAAAACTTTCTAAGGATCCTTGTTTTTTCTCTGCTGCCGAATTTGAATAGTCCTTATGATGTAAACCAAAATGCTGATGAAATATGCTAAATATGCACGGCGTAAAAGGCTGCTTTTATTAGACCTATCCAGTTTGTATAATCCCAAATTCTCAGCAGTGCAAACATGCACAACAAAAGTCTCTAATAATTAATGCCTGAAATCACCCCAAGTATGCTGCTGCCCTGAGAACCCCAGAGCAGCTTGTACAGGCACTTGTGGAAGCTCAGCCCAGTCCTCCAGCGTGCAAGAGGAAGAGGGTGGGAGCAGAACAACTGGCACCAGGAGCTGCTGGGATCGCTCAGCTTCGGGACCTCTGATGACAGTGTTTGAACAATAGTGACTGATCACCTTCCAGAGCAGCAGCTGTGGATGCTGCACTTTCATAAACAGACCTCAGGTTTTTGTTTGTGTGTGTGCACTGCACTGGGAAGGTACTCCACTAGTAAATAAATGAGCTAATAAGCCGTATGAGGACACATTTTGGTATGTTTCATAAGAAAAACAGCAGCGTGAGTGAGCAAGGCTGAAGTATGGCTGTAAAAAGTAAAAATGTGTGTGTGTGCATGTATGTGTCTCAATTTCAATCACAGGAGAATGCTGCTGGCATCTGGTAGTCATTTGGGTTCCTGGACCAGAAGAGATTTAGCAGACCTAGTAAGCATGAGTAGTGAAGCATGGTGTACATGCTGATGCCCATAACACAAAATAAATTTAACCCTTTGCATTTTTATAATATGTTCTTTACCAGTCATAAAGGAGCCTGAATGATGTCTTAGCAACTGCTGCTCTGCAGCACAGACACAAAATCTAGCAAAAAGGTTTCAGTATCGACAAAATGACTTACTGATAATAATATTTGTTACCTGTGTCCAAAAACTGCGCATCTATAATCCCCGCCTATCCATATCTATCTATCCATATCTATAATCCATTCATGCATTATTTTTTGGATAATAACATACTGAACTAGGTTCATTTCCAGCTGTGAATGCATGATAGAATTGATTTAAAGCTGCAAAGTTCATTGTACTTTTTCAAGGAGCTGTCTGATCAAATGACAGATTAAAATTGAAATCAAAACCTAATTACTAGGCCTTCATTTTCTATTAAATATATACTATTGATGGCAGATATACCATTTAGAAAATAAGTCAAGGACGTAAGCTGAGTCTTTTTGCTGTGTAATTACTTCTCTGCATACAGAGTTGGTCACAAGAAAGCCTCCTAGCTATGAAACTGTCACCCTCCTCCACACAACGGCACAAAGCACAATGTATTCAAAGAACGCGTGCTTTGAAGTGCTCTTGGCAATGGTATTAAGGTGTAGGAACCAAGTGCCTTGACCGGTCAAGTTCCTCTGTTCTACACAGGAGCACTTGGGAGAAATGAGAAATAAGCAAAGGAAAGTAGGTCTAGTAAAAGCAGGTCTGTACTGTGTCTGTTAAATATATATTACATTATTTACTGATATGCTTGTGAGTGTGCTTATCGTATCCATTATATAAAAATGTAAATTGAAGAATAAAGAATGGAAATAGTTTGATGGTGATTATAAAATGCAGTTCACTGATTTGGATATAAAACAAACAAACAAGGATTTCTGTTTTCTTGATTGTGATTCAGTTATTATCACATAAATTGCACACAAGGCAGTACAACAGATATGTAGCTCTATTGGTAAGTTAAAATAATGGCAAAATTATCCCAGGTACCATATTTTAAAGAATACAATACAACCTAGTTAGGTAAATTTGGTATGTAATAGTTGGCATTATTGATTTTGTGAGTTAGCTGTTCAGTTTTCCATCAGAGAAAATAGAATAGGTATAGGGAATGTAGACAGTGCATGTAAATACTTAGTAATTTATATATTGTTGATTGTTTTGACTCATTTTGGTGCATGTTATAGTAGCATATAAGTAAACCATCTGCTAATGGTACAGAGAGAGAATTTGAAACTATGTCAATTAAAAAAATATATTATTAATATTATTATTCCAGTTCAGAGTCTTTATCTGCACATTTGTGCGCAGTTTCAGCAAGGATCATTCCTTGGATGTGTTCTTGCTCAGGACCTCTTGAATGCAAAGACATTAAACTCTTCCTAGGGAAAGGGGCTAGAAAAAGACAATGCTTGCACATGCATACACATACACACACAAAGAAAAAATGGGAGAGAAACAGAAAGCTATTGATTTGATTCTGGTTTATGGATTGTTTTAGTCTGTTAGAGGATTGACTAAGATATTACCATAATTAATGCAATAGGCTTTAAATTAACTTCCAGTAGGCAGTCATATGTATTGTAGGTTTGAAAGGGCCAGTGAAATTTTACATATTCTGCAAATAATGTTTTCTGATTGCTAATCCTGGGTTTCCTTGTAATACCATGATCTGTGTTTAAGTGGTGGACTCTCATAGTTTAAACAATTGATGCTGTCATAATCCTTATCATCAGTAATATAAATATTCTCCTCCTTATTGGAAGGAACTCTTGCTTGGTGACTTTAACAAAATCAGGAAAGGAGGACTGGTGACAGTGCCGAAGTGTCTTTGAGTAGATCTGAGTGGGACTGCAGATGTGTATGCAAAATTACTTCCTCACGTCGATGAAAAAGAAAGATGGGGTGCTAAAGAGGTACATTTGTGTATGGATGTGTGTGTGATTGTGACCACATGGTCCGAAAGACAATTCCAAGGATTTATATCATTCCTCATGATGACATCAGAAATGAACTAGTTCAGCTCCAGTTAAAGTTGACAAGAACATTTGCATTCAGTAGCGAGGTCAGAGAAGCCATTCATCTTCTAGTCTGTTGGGAACATCTGTTTAGTGAGACAACCAGGTGTTCTTGCTGGCAAAGACAAACAGAAGCTGCATTTTAATACCAGAAGTACAAGCCAAGGAAGTCAACCCCATGCTGCAGCTCCAAGAGGAATGAGATGTGCTTTCATGTCTCAAGGAGCAAAACAAGTCTGTTAGTCACTGAGAGACCTAAATGCTGCAACTTTCTTGTCATCTACGGCATCTCTTCAACTTTCAGCTGCATTATTATTTGTGTGTGTGTCTTAAAATTTGTTTGTTGGTGTAATTGTTTGTTCAGTGAATTCTGCAGGTAAACGTAAGGGTTCAGAAAATTCACGCATTGATCTGTACCTTGCCAAATAATATTTAATGACCCTAAATATTGTTTCAAATATGGCTTATTAACTGTCCATCGCAAATAGTATTAGAATTGTGCAAGCTCTACTATTTGTTCATTTATTTACAAATACGTAGTTTTATCTGCTGTTTGAATAGTCATGCCTTTTTGGGTTCTCTTAGGGATAAGCCATGTGGGAAGACAGTGATCATAAGAAATTTAAGCATACAGTCAAATATCTAAATATTATGGAAGGCTTCGATAACCTGGGATCCCAAATTACACACTTTAATGGCATGATCTGTAAATAAATAATAATAATTTTTAAAAGTATTAAAACTTTTTATTTCCTGTAGGAAAAGCTTGTAGGAGGTATGTAAGCCTAAAAAGAAAGTTTCAGGTTGCCATATGTCTGCTTGTGCAAAATTCAGAGGCTTTGAATGGTGACTCATGCAGGCAGGTCAGCCCCCACCTTACCTGTGTTATCACCTAGCTAGTTCTGAAACAGCCTGGCTGCTTTGTATTGACAAGTATCTGTAGTTCCACGTGTGAACCAGTGCTTTGCTATTTGGAATTTGGGTGCAGTGTGTGTTTCAGTGAAGGAGTGACCCAGGTGAGTTGTTTTCCCTTGCCATGATCATGCCAGATGACTTCCCCTCAGAGGAAAACTAAATATATTTCCTCTAACCAAATAATGTATATGTAAACCGTGCGAGTGCAGTTTATGAATGTAACATAATCAGTTCATCTTTCCTTTGCAAACAGAAAGAAAAAAGATCATAAAAACATTCCCTTTCTGGACAGATCTTGGGCACTTCTTTTTCTTACACACAGACATGAAGACTCTCCGTTCCTTAGTCATGTACGTAGTCTCCCAATGAGTGCTGACATATAAACCTGTCAGATTTGAAACAGTGACTCTGTGTCCCCAGGTTTGAAATTGAGTGACTCCTTTATCCCTCCCCCACCATAATCTCTTGTAAGCCTTATTTATTGTACAACTAGCTAAAATTAAACACATGGATGATATTGGCAACTCAGCAAAAAAGTTATATTTAAATTCCTTGTTAAACCAACTCACACATCTAGTTCATGTAAAAAAGTCTGCTTTGACTAACACCTAAATTAAAACTAAACCTGCCGTATCTTCATTAGAATTGTACCACAGGCTAATTTGTTTGAGATTTTTCCCTTCTTCCTTCCTTCCCCCCCTTCCTCCATATTTTAGCAGCGGCAGTATTTGTGGGGTGGTAGTAAGTGGTATGCTCCTTTGTGCTACTCTGTTTTGATGGGACTAGTTCGGCTGAAAATAAATGCTTTTTCTTTGTATAGTCAGGGCAAAGCTCAGAAGATTGGTCTAGGGCCGACTGAATTGGTTGGTGTAACTGAATTGGTGCTTGTAGCCTGAAGAAAATATTTGGGAGTATTCATGGTCTCTTTTACAACGATGCCAAGTATCTTGATTTAATTGGAAAGCATTAATAAGTGGGATTGTATTACACTACAGAGTTTGACAGCACAGTTGCCACTTATAGCAGCATCACTGCTGTACTTGATACATCATAGTCTGCTAAGATTCAGGATAAACTGTCTTAAGACCTGCCTCAGCCACAAAGCATAACAACTTTGTGTCTGTGGGTTTCGCTCCAGATGAAAGACTTATAAAAACAGATATATTTTTTTTCTGATCTGCCAAGAAGTGTTATATTCAAAAAAGACAGAAAAAATGAATCCAATAATAAAAGTAAAACGAACTTGAAATAATTTTAAACACCTACTCGGAACAGAAATATTTCTCTCCAGATTAGACAGTCTTATTTGCTATTCTTGTTTGCTGTTGTGCTAGCTGCAGGAAAACTGTCACTCATAGCAGTCTTTTATTATTTATACAAAATCAGGAAGGAAATCATTATACTCTGGTAGCATTGCAATAGCAATTTCTATTACCTAGTTATAGATGGTCTTTTTTCAGGACGTTTAAAAAAGAGAAACACCTTCCCGTGTATTTGAATGATTATTTAAAATGCTATATATTTCCCACATGGGGCAGAAAATTTATATAGTTTTTTCTTTTCAGTTTTTGCAGTCTCATTTCCTGCCAGTTCTACTCTTCTTTCATTTTATGAATCCATTTATTATAAACATTGCCAAAAGAATTTCAGGGAAGTTTGACTAACTTGTGCAGGGTTAGTGGAGTTCTGTACAAATGTGATGCTGCTTGAATAATTAATTGAAGAAGTTCAGATCTGTTGGTCCCTGTGGAAGTTTCAGACCATATGCAGTTGACATTTTAGTTGTTTTCTCAGTTCATTCTGGTCACAGGACCACAGAGTCATTTTAAGATAGCATTGATACGTGGTTTTGTTCAGGTAGCTTCTCTTTAGAATACACTTATAAAAATTTCTATGTCAGCTAAAACTAAGTAAAATGGTTTACATTTAAAAGAACTAGTTCACTGAACTCTCAACAAAAGCTGAAATTAATAAATGGATGCTGAGGGAGGTGGCTGTATGTGTAACTTCTCTCTGGCTGCTTCAACTTAGTATAAATAATTATTTCAGATTTTCCTTATTTTTGTTAGCGTGAGCTCATGAGACATACAGACAAAGAATTTAACATTTTTAGTAAATAGATTTGGGGTGAGTGAGAGAAATAATCTGACCTTTCCATGTTAAACATTAACATTTTTTTCTCATCTTTCATTGAGTGCTCTTTTTCTTCCTCTAAAGATCAGTGTAGAGTTTCCCCATTTCTGGTATTGGATATCATATAAGTCAGACATTCTTTTATCTATAGTTGACTGAACTAGCCTTCATTATGAAGGCAGCCATCTTTCAGTGTGAAATAAATAACTGTATTAAAAGGCTTCTCTGACATGCTTGCATCAGATCTTTATTTTTTTTTTTTTAATGAAAATAATCAAAGCAGGGTCTGTAATATTAGCAGTATTGCAAACAGTGGTGCTGTGGACGTAATTCTTTCGGTTTTGCACTGAAATAATAACTAAGTCAATGCACACATGAGAAAAGAATTAAGCATTAATTATATTTCCCCTTCCAATTTAAAAACAATGTAAATTACAGCACTGTCTTGTTTGCATTTACAGTATGCTGATTCTGCGAGTAATCAAACCAATTTTTATTGTTCACAAAACTGCTCAAACTTGTAGAAGACGGGATTTTATCTAGCTGGTACCCCTGCTCTGAGCTGCTGTGAAAGGAAAGGTTTGAGGGGATGTCTGGGGTTTACTTAATCCTTTTTCTGCCAGCTGCGCCAGCTCACAGAGGACTGGCTGGAGCTGCTGCAGACGCTAGGTGCATGTACTCCACCTGCCTCTCTTTGCCTAAGGGGTCGCTCTCAGCCCAGCCAGAGCAGCCTGCGGAGTGGGACAGATGTTTGTGCTATCGGCATGTAGCTGTGGTGGCTGCAACAAGCTCCGCAGTGAAAACACCGAATTCAAGGAACATTTTGTGGGGGTAGGATGGTGTTGTGCAGATTTGCACATTTGTACTGCTCTGCCTCTCACCCACTGATTTGCCTTCTGAGGTTTAACTACGGTAACTCTGTATTAGCTATAGAAAGCTTTTTCTGAAGAAGGACATAAAATACTCAGGGTATTTTGATGGCCCTGAGCTAAGCTGAAAGGCACTGAATCACTGCTCTATTAGCATCCTGAAATAATTAGATAAAAGAAAAAATGTGATTCCTGCAATGATGGGATATCGCTATATCACTGGTGAGACGCTACTATATTCACCAGGGAGCTGCTAGTGTCTGATATAGTTGTGGCCTTGTAATTTCCTCCTGTTGGTCTGTAGCAACATAGATGCTGCTGACTGCATCAGCTCTCAGGGGTGATGTTTGGTCCTAGGCCAGGTAGCACAGAGCTGCTTAAATCCCCACTTCTCAGTCTTCACCTCCTCTAGAACAGGCTCTGTCCACTCTGTGTGGTCTGTCAACTGCAGGCAAGGTGTGTATTTTTTGCTTTTGTTTTTTTGACTTTTAAAAATGTATGAAATAATATGAAAAATATGTTGCAGCTCATCAGAAGGCTATTTTATAGTGTGAAGCTGAGGGAGCATGTTATGTGCCTTAAGGATTAGCATGAAGGCACGTGGAAGCATCTGAAATTGTAAACCCTGATCAGTTTTGGAGGACTGTGTGTGGTCCAGAGAGCCAAACCTGAAGCAGTCACCTCATGTTGTCCATTTGGCTGTCCCTAGAGTGAGGAATCTGGGAGACATGTTTGGGCTTTGCTTACAAGTCATCTGGTTCATGGCAAAACGAATTGCTTCTGGGAGGACTAACATGTAGTGTGGGTGATGAGGGACTAGGAGTCAGGAGTGAACAAAGCATTAACGCCAAAACAGCAGTCTCAGCTTGCACCTCTCATTGTTCCCACATCCTTCCTTTGTTTCAGATGGCTTTTAGTTGTCAACTGTGCTCTCATACTTGCTTCACGTGGAGCTTTGCAAGGTTGCAGGAAAGACTGCAAAAACTCTGATATGCAGGCAATTTTCAGAATTTGGTTTTGAGTTTCTTTGGGTTTTAGTATGGAAACAGTCAATCAGAATGAATCAGCTCTGCATATCTAATTGAGATTTGGATCACATCGCTTTTTTCTATATTTTCCCTCTATAAATATGAAATAAATATAAATACTTAAGGAGATGCCTTAGTTTGTACAATGGAATTGTCTTTACCTTACATCAGGATACACACTATGAAATCTGACTTCCAAATGATAGCCTCCTGCTGTTAATACTGCCTGCACCTACAGTGTAATAACATTGAGTTTCACTCTACCGATCAGTCTAGGAGTTTTGATCTAGGAAATTCTATCAGTATTATTGAAGTGAAACCTGTATGTCAGGGAGAAATCTTACTCTGCTGTTGAGGCATAGTATTTCTTCCAAAAATGTAGCTGCTTGGAAAAGCATCAAAGATTTTAGGCAGTGCCCTGGAAACCCATCCATGTCAACAGGAATCTTTCCATTCAGTTTAGTCAGTCTGGTCACAAACAGCATTGTCGTGGTGGAATCTCCCAGTGCAGTTGATTGCAAAAGATCATTAAAAGTTATTATTTTGAAATTACTTATTGCTTTGCAAATAATAAAGTTTGCCAGTGTTTTGGATTTGTTTTTTTGAAGCTGTTGCCATTTTTCAAAATTTCAGTGGCATCAACTCTGTTGACAGATTGCTGCTGAGAAACTTGCCAGAAGAAGATTTCAAAAGAAAAGGTCTGGAACAGATAAGAGTCCTTGAGATTTACAACC
Organism: Anas acuta; assembly: GCF_963932015.1. Taxonomy (NCBI): domain Eukaryota; kingdom Metazoa; phylum Chordata; class Aves; order Anseriformes; family Anatidae; genus Anas; species Anas acuta. Next base: position 106,205,332 of record NC_088979.1, on the reverse strand, counting down.
CAGCCATTGGAAAGGCTTTTCTTAGTCATGCTATCTTTCAGACTTTTAAAGAGGATTAACCCATGATTATGAATAAAGTTCAGTAACTGGAAAGAGGAGCAGGAACTTTGCATTGTAGCATCTAAGAAAGAATCTGTGTCGCTTATCTAACTCAGGTACTGACGGGATGTTTCCCTTTGCTCTTAGCAGAGGAAAGATGGTTGTGTCCTTATTGCCATCTGGCTTTTATTCTGACCTAATGTAAAAGGAAAGGCTTGAGGGTTTGGGGGAGATTTTTTTTTATTACTTTTATTCCCAGTATGCCTCTACTGGGAAAAAAATGTAGATAAATTAATAGTTCCATCAGCTATATATCTTGTACATTTATGTATACACATATAACTGTTAAATTTAACTGGAAATTGAAGGTAGACATTGTCTTACTGTGGCTTATGGCTTTTCTAAGTAGCATGGAAAACTTCTAACTTGTAATCAAAACGTTGAAATCTGATTTTTTTTTTTCTAAATGATGCAGTTCTGACTACAAAATGACATTCATTTACACAGAAAAATTAGGAATAAAGCTGAAATATTTCTCAGCTATTTTTCCCCATGAAACTAAAAAATTTGAAAAAAAAATGTTTTAATTTTTTATTTTTTTTCAGAATAGTTGAAAAGGTTAAAATGGCTTAGGCGTATGCATTTTTATTCACACTACCAACATCAGGAACCTAAAGAAAAGCAAAATAACCAAGAGGAGTCATAAATGTCTTATCAAAATGCATTGTAGATTTCTTTACAAAACTGCTCTTAGCAGAAATCAATTAGCAATGCTAAAAAAATAAATATAAAATAAATGAAAAATGTAACCCCAAAAGCTGAAATTTCCAAGTGTAAAAAATGTACTTTGTAGAACATCACTTGAAGGATAGGATTGGTAGGATACTATGACAATATACTCGAATATTAAAGTAGGAACATTTTCTCCTTTCTGGGTTACTCCTTATGTTTAAGATGATTTCAAATTAGAGTGCTGATGTGCACAAACCATGAGGAAAAAATAGTGGACTTTTAGGTGAATAATGTTTCCTAATACTACAGTTCTTCTTCCTCCTGTTTTTTCAAGGGGACATGTCCTTTTACTCCATTGTTTATCAAGCTAAATTCAACCTCATATACTACTATGTGGCCCAGCTTTACTTAAAATGTCTTATCATTTTCATAGCTGTTAGTGCTGTAACCAAAAGCCAGGTTGACTTGAACTTTCTGCTTTTTGCTTATTAGATATGAATTTTTTTCAATATGTTCGAACAGTCAGCAGATGAAATTGGGTTCACATCTCAGTGACATCCCACAGCTTGTCCAGGGAAACAAGGAATCACAAAACTATTGTGATCAAGGTGATAAGTGCCTGTGACTCTGTGCTACCTTGGTAGTTTCATGTAATTTGGATGCCTGAGCGTGGATGTGCTTCTTGCCCACATACTCCCAGCAGGCCTTCTAGGCCAGCATTCCTGGATGGCTGTTTTAACTACAGTTTTCTAGCCAAAGAGACTTTGTATGGTCAGGTCTGGATTTTGCATGTGTTCTCTATTTTTCACTACTTCTTATATCTGACATTTTATGAATTGATAAGGGTTTTATTCAATGTGCATGAATTTTGTTAATCAGATAGTGGAAATCTAAAAGTGGAAGAACACATGAAAATGGAGGCTGTCTGTTGATCTTGAACAAAAAGGTGGCATTTCTACTGCACCTCACTTTTGCAATAATTTTGTGTGGGAGCAGGTTGCCATTCTCATTCCCATTGCTTGGGATGAAGATTTCTGTCTCCATGGAATAGAATGCCTTTCTTGGCCTTTTAAACTATGCCAGACTGTCATAAAAGTTGGATATTTTCTTCTGGGTGGTTTTAACCTGTTCTTCTCCTTCATCTTAGATTTTGCCTCAGAACAATCTTCTCTTCTAACATATCCCACCAAAGTGTTTTTTGACACACATGTAAGCTCATGCTGTTCTCAGAGTTGCAAAGTATAAACCAGCCTACAAATTACTTATTTCTCCCAGACATCATAGTCTTTTTGTTCACTGTATTTGTCTTCCTTAAAGTGAACATACTACTTTCTTGCCAGACACAAAAGCAAAAAAAATACTGTGATTTAAAGTACTGCATCTAATGCAAACAAATTCTGCTATTTTACTTTCCCAATGTCTTTCTGCATAGCTTTTATCCATTTTCTTCATTTAACAATTCACCTATTTCTGCCTTCAAGTCACTTTTTGGTTTGTTTTTTGTTTTGTTTTCTTGGTGCACTTGCTCCCTCTGGGAGACAATTTTGTGGTACCATTCTTCATTTTATAAATCATGTTTGTCTTCATTTTTTCTGCTTTTTAATTGTTTTCAATTAGGAAGAATGTGTTTTGGATCTGTTTATTCAATCTTTTTCTAAACTCAAAACCTTTAATTGCAGTATTAATTCCCACTTGAGTCATAATTTCTTGCAGAGTGCCATAGCTGTAAGTAGATAGGAACAGTTGTATTAGGAGGGACTAACTTGCATGTTATCGGTGGGTTTACTAAAAACATTTCACAGCTGGGAAAGAACCTTTAACTCAAAACTTCAGCTAACCTAATAAAAACATTTAAGTTTAGACAAAGCATCTTGCTTGTTCTAGAAGTCTCATGAGAATATGTTTCTCTTGGGAGATTCCCAGCACTTTCAGAAGTGCGACATATATTTCTCATCTCTCAAAATTCTGCTCCACAAAGAACACTTAAAAAAGATAACAAGTTAAATGAGGAAGCACAAAATGTTCTGAGATGAAGGTGGTTTGAATACCAACAGGAGATAGCAGCTAATTTCTCTATAACCATAATTGTTCTCTGATAATTTTCCATGCAGATATTTAAATGTTGTTCAGTAGCTTTCTGTAAGATTCATGGTTACGGATAGGATACATCTCAGGATACAGAACTACTGGAGACAGTGTCCAAAGGAGGGCAATAAGGATGGTCTAGAGCAGAAAGCATATGAGGAGCAACTGAAGTCACTTGGTTTGTTCAGCCTAGAGCAGAGAAGACTGAGAAGCTGGACGTGATGACCCTCATGGGTCCCTTCCAACTCAGGATAGTCTGTGATTCCATGTCCAGATGTCTTTTGACTCTCCCTCTTTAGTTCTGCAACAGTCACCCACCAGAGGCCCTCTTCACCTTTGAAAAGCAGAGCAGAGCAGGAGAGAGGAGGGGGATTGGTGTGATGCGGCTGTGGTGCTTGTGACAGCACAGAGGATGAGTCACAGCGGGGGAGCTGTCATCAGGGCCAGCAGCAGCAGCGCCTCCACACTTTGGCCTTGGCCGTCGGTGTGTGCAGTTTGCACCTCCTGTAAGCCATGGCTCGGCTGATCTTCCTCGCCCTGGCTGTGCTGGGCATTGCCCAGAAGCCGTGGTTCGTGGATGATCAAGTGGATGCGGATGCAAATGAGCGAATGCAGCAGCATGCGGAGCAGCTGATTGAAGGCATGGCTCGGCTGCTGCATGAGATGGAGGAGAGGAGCCAGGAGCAGAGCGGGGTGGCCTTGGGAGCCCTGTTCTTCACTGCCTTGCAGCAGTGGCAGCTCTGGACCTTTATTGACCTCCTTGTCCTGCTCTTCGGCCTCTGCCGGTGGCTCAGGAAATGGAGACTTGGGCTCCGCAGCAGAAGCAAGCAGGGCAGCTACCCAAGGAAGAAGGAGAAGAGGGACAAAGACAACACCAACACCGATGACACCCGGGATCTGGGCAGGGTTTGGGCCAATCGCACCCAGTGGCCGGCGCCGCACATGGCCGACAAGTGCAAGGTGGTGGAGGAGCTGGTGGACAAGCTTCTTGGTGCCTGCCAAAGACTCTCCGGGGAATCTCTCTTCAAGCCACGGCTGCAGCCGGCCATCGGTGTGGGCTGCTTCTCCGAAGACGGGAGTACCCGGCAGGACAACCTCCTGTACCGCCTGCTCGTGCCCCTGAGGCCTCCCCCCGGGCACGCCTTCCACCCGGAGCTGGGCGCCGAGGGGGAGACGCCAGCGAGGAAGCCCGGCCTGCGCGTGGAGCTGGAGTGCGCCTGCGCGAGGGAGCGGCTGGTGGGGGACATGCTGTGCTTCCTCCACCACCCCGAGGACGAGCTGAGGAGCAGACAGGAGCCCAGCCTGCTGCGCACCCTCTGCACCGGCTCCTACCTGGATGTGGAGGAAACCACTCGCTGGTTCCAGGCCTTGGTGAAAGCAGCCTGGGAGCTTCTGCCGCAGTCGCGCCACTGCCGCCTGACGGTGCTGCCCTCCCGCCGCTCCTGCAAGATCAGGCTGGCCAACGCCTCCCAGAGCACCCTCTCCATTGAGATCACGCTTGGGGTGCGGCTAGACGACTCGGACTCCTTCCTGAGCCTGGAGTAGCCGCGGCCAGCTTCACCAGCAGCACGGCGCCGCCAAAGAGCTGCGCTGTGGCTGAGATGCAGTCTGTCGGGCACACGGCCAGGCATGCCCGACCCCACAGCTTCCACCTCAAACATCTGCAGCCCCGCGCCCGTATGCTGGTGAGCAAAGGCTTTTCCCCCCACGCCCTGAGGACGGCTGTGATTCACCACCTGACAGCCACAGCCCTGGCAAGCCTGGCAAAGGAAAGATTGCCCCCTGCACCTGGATGACCTCCTGCGGTGCCTCTGCTGCTGCCTGGAGAAGAAACACCTCAACCGCTTCCTCGAGAGGGAAGGCAACGAGAGGGTACCTGAGGAGATGGATGGTGGTGTCCCCGGCCTCCCAAGCAGCTGGACTGCTCAACTTCTTCCAGGCAGTGAGCACCCAAACTCTTGGAGGGAATCCATTCCATCAGGGAGCTTCATCCTATATATTGACACCAATAAACAGCCTATGTGAACAAACGCTCTGACCGTGTCTGCGCAGCACTTTGTGGGGGAACATAGGCACAGGGTGCTGAGCGCACCGCTGTCACAGAATTAGGAAATGTTTTCCAAAAACACGGGAGCCAGTGTCTGGCTGAGGGTTGGAAGGGACCTCTGGAGGTCATTTGGGGAGCAGATGGGCAGCTGCTGAGCTCTGCTCTGCGGGGATAGCGACAGGACCTGAGGGAACAGCATGGAGCTGAGACAGGGGAGAGTCAGGATGGGTGTTAGGAAAAGGCTTTTTAATCAGAGGGTGGTTGGGCACTGGAACAGGCTCCTCAGGGCAGTTGTCATGGCACCAAGCCTGACAGAGTTCAAGTGTTTGGTCAACCTGCTCAGATGTATGATTTGATTTTTGGACCGTACTGTTTGAAGCCAGTATTTGGACTCAGTGATCCACGTGAGTTCTTTCCAACTTGGTATATTCAATGGTTCTATGTTATGTTATATGAAGTACAGATTTTCCTTTTATTTGCAGTTCTCTTGTAATAAAAGCACTTGTTTGTTGTATTTGTATTTTTTTTTCCTCCAGCAGAAAAGACCAAATTTCTTTTTTTTTTTTTTTTAATGTTTCTGTGAAAGGCTTTATTCTCTCACATGACTTGCTTTGCATGTAGTTCCATTGATACCATTTGATATTGTCATAAATACTATTATCTTGCATAACACGGACTTTTTTAAACTGATTTCACAGGTGGTCCTGCTGCTGTCATTTATGATCATGATGTAAGAGGTTTTCAAAATAAATTGCTTTATTTATAGTTTAGCATAAGGTATGCCTGTTTATAGAATTTGAAAAAAAAGAATTGACAATGAAATTATTTCTTCATGTGCACTCAGGTTATTTCAGAATATGAAACTGGGGCTAGGTTTTAGTGAGTCTCTTACCCAGCTTTTATGAAGGGATGTTTTATCAGTTCTAACTGGTGAACAGATAAACTGATTAATGCAATTCTACCATTAGAGGAAACATCTCTTGCATCTCTGGCTTCTTTTTTTTTAAAGAACCATTTTATGTTTGATAATACCTTTCAGGTATCTGGTCTCTCCTACTGAATCTCTTGCTTTAGATGTGCATAATAATTTTCTAGGCCTTCAGTTTCTCCTGGTTTAAAAATAAAACCAACCAGAATAGCTAAAACAGTATTTTGTTTTGTTTTCCTACTGTTGAATTAGGCTTACTGAATTTGTTCCAACTTGAACATGAAATACATGGATGTACTTTTAAATAATATAAAAAAATCCTCTGACACTAGCTATTTCAGTCTCTGATCTTTTCTTCTATTACAAATTCATGCTTTATTTTCTTAGTCATAAACTTTTAAACTAGTCTTGTTACACAATGCTTTGTCTACCATGAGCTTGCAAACTGTCTCTGAAGCTGACTACATTACTCACAATTGCCTCCTTTCAATTTCCAGATTCTTTCTTCTGTTAAATGAACAATAAAAGCTAACGCATGCCACTTACCTTTTATACCTGTGTAGTGTGTTACCCAGAGCTGTAAATGAAATTACTACATTCAATTTCTACTTTCTTTTTATTTTCTTTTGTCAGCTTTCAGTCTCTACAAAAACTTCCCATTCTTTTCCAAATTCCATCCTGTAGATATTGCATGGTAATGTGAAACATTGTAAATTATGTTAAAGGATGGTATGAGGAAGACTGATGTCCATTTCTTTCTTCTTTTCAACTATAACTGTAATACCATCACCAATTTCCAGTAATTAGTGGGGGTGGGGAGAAGGGAAGAGCATGGATGGATGTGGTTGACATTTCTTGGAATTGTTTCGTATATTTCTGTTGTAATACAGTAGTCAGTTATCCAATCCTTTATGTCCAACTTAACCTAGGCCATTAGAACAGTATTTTTGTGGTAGCTGTCTCTGCATGCACAGGATATATCCCATTAAAGATGTCATTTATTACATTAAGGGACTCAGGTTCTTAATTGCTTGCTGCATCAATAGTGCTTGGGACATTAGGGTCACTGGCAGCATCTGGAAATATGTGCTGCAGTTTTTCAAGCTAAATGACTCAGATTTGACTTCATAAAGAAACAACTGCTCCTAATGAAAGATTGGCTAAACAAACAGCAACAACAAATTGCTCCCCAAAATCTTCCAAGTCTTTGACATGTTTATTCAGAACAGAGGATTAAATTAGAAATGTTACCTTCCTCCTAAGACTTGAAATGTAATTAGCCTGTTGCCATCTCTAGATCAGTTCTCACAGTGCTGATTCCCTGTCATTCAAATTCTTCCTTCTCCAAATGGAAACATGATCGTGTTTGATGGGGAAGGCAGTCTGAGCAGGTAAGGAATAGAAAGATGAGGTAACTGAACTACGTCTCCTAGGAAGCATGACTTTCTATATATTTTTATTCTTGTACTTCAAATATTTTTATTATTTTCAAGGAAAAACATTCTTAGCGAGCTATTCTTTGAGGTGATATTTCAGTGCCACAAATGAACCTTTAGGAGGCTAACTGTAACTGGTTTTTGCACTGTGCATTGAGTTAAAGTTATACAGAGCTGAACATTTGGTGTCAAGGCACTAAATAAAGCTGACATTTACCAGATTCTTTGGCTGTGAGGAAGTCCAGAACTTTGTACTTTAAGGAGTCATATAGGTTTTCCTCCTGCTGTCATTCAATACATGCAACTGAAAAGTCCTTTACCTGCTAAACAAATATATGTGACATAAAGCAAAAGTATTCTTCCAGTCTGTGTGTGAAATGTTAGAGTGCGTGTAAATTGCCAGCTAAAACTGATCATATGTACTCAGTTTTACCATTTTCATGATCAGCCAAGCAATTTGTCATCTTTCCATCAGTTCCAATTAGCAGCAAAGTTTGTGAGATTTATTGTGCATCTTGTAGTTGTTTCTCCATGTCTGGTTGATACTCTCTTGAAATATGTATTTAATCTACCCCCAAATTGTAGGAGTTGAGGCATCAAGGGAGGTAAATCTATTGACCTGGAAGCCTATCAGTATATGTTGTACATAATGTGGCTGGTAGACTCACAGTTTCAAGAATTCCTCCAGCCACCTACAGAACCCAGCCCTGTAATTGATGATGACAGCATCAATCACAGCATCCTATCTCACCTTCCATTCTTCTACTACAGCTTAACAAATTGAAAATTAAAGTACTTAATGATTAATGTAGTATTAGAGCATTGATAACGCTCATAAAAGAACAACAGTTGAAGAATGATGGCAAGAGGGTCATGGAATTACATGGAGAAATCCTGCCCTAACAGGATATAAAGGTGCTATGGACAGAAGGCAAGTATAAATACAGACCCCACAGGGTTGGACATTATTGTAGGATTAAGACTATGAGGCACCAGAGGGTAATAAGAGTGCAGCTATAAGGGAGAGCAGACAGGACACTATTTGCAATTGAAGAAAAAAAGAGGTGCAGAGTGCTCCTATAGCGAGGGAGGTTATGAGGAACTTCAAAGACAGAGGTGAAAAGGAGAGGAGCACAATGAAAGCATGTGTGGGAAGGTTGTGTCTGCAGCATCGTTATCCCGGAATTTGCCTGTAACTGACTGGGTATTGTAGAGCACCCAAACTAAAATACATGCTTGTCAAAACAAAAGGGAAACCAAATGTATAACACTGCTACCCCCTAGATTACCAACCCACATTAGCTGTCTACATCCACTGCAAGTGTGGCACTTCCCAGGGGAGATTCTGTCTGAAGGAGTTCCTGTGACTGAAGTGGGTTCTTCGTACAGAGGAGGAATCCATTAGTGCTGGTACAACAGTTTAGGCAAATGTATGTGTATTCCAATTTTTATGAAGTGAGACCTTCAGAAGAGACTGGTTCCATCCAAACTGAGTAGTCAGGATAGTACAATTATAAGAGTTTTTCGTGGCATGAATGACAAGTATCTGAGCAAAAAAATTAGGAACACAAAAGGAAGAATTGCTGGTAATCTGTGTTTGCCTCTTTCTGGCAGTGGTACTAGTTTCCATCACTACTATACAGCTTTAATATAAATCTTCAAAGTGTGAACTTTGGTAAACTGCTAGATTTGTATTTCTCCCCGTCTTTGCAACTTACTATTTTATGCATCATTACAATAGCATACATTTTTGCTCCTATTTATTCCTTTCAAAGCAAGATTTCTATCTATTTATTTCTCTCCCCACTTCCTCCCTATATTTGCTGCCTAAAAGCAGCTGGTGAAATCCATTCCTCAAAGAAAAGAATCAAAATAAATATGAAAAATGCAGAATCCTTTCTTTTTTAGCGTGGTTTGCATTTCTTCTTCTTACAGATAATCTGCAAAACCAGTGCCAGATTCCTTGTTATTTAGTTGCAAAATTGTTCATGACAGAGCAATGCAAAAATATTTTACAAAGCAGTTGAGTGGTATTACCTACACCAGTCTCTCTGCCTGCAAGTGTTTTCCCCTATCTGATTAATCCAAATCAAGTTGCTTAAGCCTTCTGGCTTCTGTGGAAGTTGCAAAGCTTTCTTACGTTGCTTTCCTTTCCTTTCATCAAATACCTGCAATGCCATTCTGCTATTTATACAGAAATATCTAGCCTCATCAGTTAAGTTTATAACCTTAGTGTGATTGCGAAACTAGCAATACTCATTGTAAAATTTCCCGTGAGACACAGACACCCCTTTTGTTACACTATTGCTCAGCTGCAGAGGAAAACAGACAACAGGACCTATACTATCCCCTGTTTTCTGAAGGTTCAGTAGCACATTTTTAATGATAAATTAGTATTAATTGTTCACAGCAAATCTCTGCACAGTAAGAGTAATTAGACATGATCTCCACAGATGCACAGTCTTTGTTTTCCAACACTGTGAGGCTGGCCTCATTTGCCTTATAGTCATTTATACATATTTATAATCTTATCATTTTTTTTAATTATTTTTTATTATTATTTTTTTCAGATATTCCGTTAACTAGGTTTAGGAAGGATTCATTAAATTTTTGAAGTTGAGGATCAAGCAAGATAATATGTAGTAATTAAAAACAACAACAACAACCACAAACATTTAAAAATTAGAAAGGTAAATACCTGAGGTACCACTTCAACAGTATTTACACAATCAGTTTATTCTAAAGCACGGGAACACCCAAGCGTAATGGTGATTAGAGCCTTAATGGATTATTTTGATTGCTTATTTGAGAAAGCTCCCTGTTTTACATTAAATTCTCCAGAACTATTTAAATGTTGATTGAAATCTCTCAAATGGATGCATGGTAATCCCATTCTTTATTGTCTTCATTGGTTTCTAATGACACGTTATTTACAAAATCAAAAAGCCCAGGTTTAGCTCTATTCATTCCTTACATCTCTCTGCTAAATATGCGCTCCTAGCTTGACTCATTTTTGTTGCTGTCTCATGTTGCAAGTCGGTGTTTTAAGGATTGGGCTTTAAAAGGAAAAATATCCCATTGAAATTTCATTGCCTCAGAACATATGTTCAGACATTTCTAACAGCCTTCAAACCAAAGAAGAAAACGTCCATAAAGGAAGCACATCTCTTCAAAGTGATCATCCTGAAGATACAACTTGCTTATGTTTTAGAGCAAGATGTTTATTTTACACACTTGTGGTCTCTTTGTTACTCATTGTGACCTCTGAAATGGTAATATAGGAATCATTTACTATTGTATTTTTAGCTGTTACTACACCCACAAGACTTTTTATTATCAGCAGGAGTGGAGGTATTAAAGAGATTTGTGGGCCTCAGAAGGCTCAAAGCACAGTAGGGATGAAATTACAAAATTATATTGTTATAAAATATATTTCTAAAACTGTGTACAAAGGCTCAGTGTTAATGAAAGTAATTGATAGCAAATACTGATTTCTTTTTACATCACCAACAAAGCATTTTTTCTGAGTAATAATGAGCCTCTTTTTAGTAACAATAGGAAAAAAATGAGTCTCATGAATCATTTATGTGGCCTCATTCATTGCTATTATTACTTCTGCCATCAAATATTTTGGGAATTCAGCCCCTTTTTCTCTCTGTCTTTACATCTCACGTAATGGTCTTTCTTGTGCTTTTCAGAAGGAAAATTGAACTTTCTTCTTTTTTAATGTACAGAAAAGTACCAGATCTTCCATTCTGATTCTGAATAAATGTTCCTGTTGCTGAAGCTTTTAGCTGAAGGAGGCCATAAAAGATGAATAATTGCTAAAGGAGAAATAAGATAGAGGAAGTAAAAACCCGATGTGCTGAAGGAATCCATTTTCAAAAGGTCAACACCTTCAGTACAGGATTTGCCTAAATTGGCTAATTCCATAATATTTTAGCTATCAGTAATTCCATAATAATGAAAAGACTAAAAAAAAGTGCACTGAAAGTGTCATGCCTGTGTAGCTGGTTTCACTGCAAGTAGCGTTGGCTAACACTTAGAGCAGGACAATATGTGTCAGAAGGCTTTGGCTCTTTTGGACTTTGTTTAAACTCATGGAGACAAGTAATTTAACCTTCACTACTTAAAAGTAATTGTCTGTGCGTTTGTCATCTCTGGATTGATTCACGTGGTCTGCAGGCAGCTGCACACAGACAGTATTCAGAGGCTGTCTGCAATGGATATTGCATGTTTTCTTCCACTGACTTTAAGAAATTATGATTTTTCAGTGCAGCATCCTCTTCCACTGTTATTCTGCCAGTGATGTTCCTCATCTTCATTATGTTCCAAACAAATTTGGAACTGTTGTTCTCACATCCAGGTTTTTTTTCTGGTTTGTATCTTCCTGCACCCATTTTTTAACCTTTATTTTATATATTCAGTACTTCAGAGATGATTTATGTGCTTATGATCTGGAATCAGCTGAGGTGTTTCTTTTATCAACAAGTACTGTTTAAAATACAAGGTGGCTAGAAAAGAGGCTATTGTAATGAGATGTGCTGACCTCAGCCCATTACCCCAGACTTCTAAAGCATAGCACCTGTTATAAAAATAATCTTTGTACTCGGGATTTTTCTAAAATGATGTCATGTGAGGTTAGTTTGGTTTTCATTTACTTTTGATGAGGTGACACAATTACAACTTTTTCTTTTCTTTTCTTTTCTTTTCTTTTCTTTTCTTTTCTTTTCTTTTCTTTTCTTTTCTTTTCTTTTCTTTTCTTTTCTTTTCTTTTCTTTTCTTTTCTTTTCTTTTCTTTTCTTCTTAAATATGGTGTTTAATTTAAGGAAAAGAAAAAAAAATAATTGAAAAATACCTTGAGTAAACCCCATATGCCTCAGTTTCTCCATTTATTAAATTCTTCTGATAACTTCTACATCATTCTTGGATTTGAGATTTGTGGATGAGCAGCATCATGCTACCATCAAGTAGCATTCTGATAGGGTTTGTTTTTTTTTTTTTCATAATCTTTTTAGCTGCAAAATCCATATTCTGTTTGTTTGTTTTGTTTTATTGTCATGGAAAAATATGTGACTTTTTTTTCAGATGAAATGCACTTCAGTATAAGATTCCTGTAGTTCTCATCAACATTTTAAAGTTAAACAATCATTTTAACCATTAAAAATCAATGCTGCTTCTGGTATGAGAAGTCTGATAGCAACAAGAACCATTGTGCTTTCATGCATGAAATATGACAAAAAAGTCAGAATGTTGTCTATGGTAAGCAGAGCCACACAGTAAACTGCTTCTAAGATGCAGCCTCATTATAAGCAAATAATATTGATGCAAAGAGTTGTTAAACATCTAAATCTAGTCTATGTCTACATCCTGGTTGCACCAAATAAGAATTTCTTGTGTTTAATCAAGTTGTTCAATAATGTTGATCAAATGTCACTGGGAACGGACTCATTACTGTAAATCCACACTGTCAGTGTCAGCAGGGTCCTCACCCTTCCTATTACGTTGCTTTGCCACAGAAATCACTAGCACTGTTGGTCATAAAGTCATGGTCTAGGTTAAAACTAATCCAGCTACAAACTTACTAGTGGAATATCTTCAGGTGGATCAATATCAGTCTGACTGCAGATGCAACTGCTTCAATGCTGGGTGCTGGCACAAAAGTGGGAGCTCAATACTGGAGTTGTGTAGGACGGGCAAGAGACTTGTCTCTCCGTGCAGTGACATCTGCACTGATTCCCTTAAACAGATTGTGAGACAACGCCTTCAGCAGGGAATGAAGGAGCCAGATTTCTGGAGGCTGCTTCTTGCACATCTGGTAACTGTGCAGAGGGAGAAAAGGGGTCTGCACGCTAGGAAGGAGTGGGGAGTGAGTGTAGGGCCCCAGAGCTAAAAGAAATTTTCTGTTGAGATTTTGGGATCGCATTTGATTTTTTTTTTCTTTATTTTTTCTTCTAGCTTGTTTCAGAGCTCATTTATTCCATTAGAAATGCGTTAAGCACAAGATTAGTAATAACTGAAAACACTAAGGGCAAGCTGTTTTCAGATATAGCAGTGAACTCTTTACCTCATAGTGTTTGACTGATGGTTTTTCTCAGAAACTGTCATACAATATGCAATTTTAATTTATGATCTGTTCCTGAAGTACTTTCTTAGTGGACTTAGCTGGAGAAATTCACATATCTAACAATTCACGTGGTTTTTTTGTTTGTTTGTTTGTTTGTTTTTTTGTGTGTTGTTTTTTTTTTGTGTTTTTTTTTTTTTCACATATAATATATTCTATATATTCTATATAGAATATATTCTATCTGATAAACCATGTGTTTCATAACAGAAGTAGATCTAAACTAGGCAAATTATAATCATTGTGGATTAATGAATGAAAATGATAAAAGTTTATAAAAATGCAGAAGTGATGCAATTACTGTTTCTTTCCTTCATGAAGGAAAAGAAATTACTGTTTCTTTCCTTTGTTTCCTTCTTTCTAAGAAGAAGGGCCTGCTCTGTTCCTTGAGAATACAATTCCAATAGCTATGCCCAGCTCAGGAACCTTACACTACAGTTCACATGCCTGTTATCTTTATGGTTTAAAAAAAAAAAAAAAATCCTCAAAAGTCAAATCTCTAATTTTGCATGGCCCTCTCCTTGTCTTGGTCAGCGGTTGTAGTCTGGAGAAAATATCTGAATGCTGAATTTTTGTTCTCTGTGAAGTTGCCTTGCATCTCTACTGTAAAGCATGATTCCTGTCTCTGTGCAAGAAGCAGAGAAAGAGATGACCTTTGCAGCTGCCATTTTGGAAAAAAAAAAAAGCTCTTCAAAGCTTGTTAAGAAAGAAGCCAGATACCTATGAAAGAAAAATAGAAGAAAATGAAAACCTTTAGTTCTGCAGGGAGAAGTGTTTTGGCAAAAGCTGGTGGCAGCATGTCCTCTGCTCAGGTTGTGTGGGCTCTCCATGCAAGAGGAGCAGGAGCAGCAGAAGGTACTGCTGAGTTTGCCTGCAATGCCAATTGAGTCATTGGAGAGATGATGAATGCTTTTAAGGCAACAGTTTCCAGCATCTTAACTTTCTCGCTGGTCTCCCAAAGACTTGTGTTGCCCTCAGCGCTGGGTGGAGGCACAGCCCGCTCTGGGGCTCTGACCTCTATTCTGAAATAGGCCCTCACGGAAACTCAGCAGTTCATTGTTAGGAATTTAGAGAATGAGCTATACATTGGCATAGATCTGTAGCAAGACAGATGAAATGGCCTGCGGCTGTCAGGTAAGGAGTGTTCTGGACAGACAGACACCCCAGCCAGTCCACAGCACACCACATCACCCTGCTGAATACTGCGGGACAGGGAATCCACCCCTGGGATGGGCAAAAAGCAGGGCTCTGGAAGAAAGAAAGGACTTCTACAGATAGATATTCTTGAACTGTCAGCACTAAAAATAGCAGTCCTAGAAACCTGAGCAAGGATGATCCCATTTTATTAAGGTCAGATGGGAAAGCAAAAGTACCTATTAGAAGTGATAAGAGACAACCAAAGTGAACGGTATTGGAAAGGTAACAACAGAAGCAAACAGCCAATATCCCTGTTATCTAGGCTTTGCCAACATAGACTGGGGCTGGACCTGCTAGTAGTTAATTCTAGGTTCAGCATACTTCTTCCTGGAAGTTTTTCTGCAACAAAACAACAGATGCCCATGCAAGGCTCAGTGCTCTTAAAGCTTTCTTATGGTGTACAGCCAGGTGATCTTGTGGTGTTCATTATTCTCCTGGAGCTGCTGCCTCAGCTAGAAAGTGCATAGAAGTGAGACCCTACAGCAGCTTCTTCTTTCATGTGTGAAGAATCACAAGAATTAATTCTGGTTGCAGTAGCCAGCCTACCTGGGGATACTTGAAGCTATTGTTATTCAAAACATATGGTCTGTGCTGTGCCTCAGTCACCAAATAAAAATTTGCATCTCATTGATATCAGGATTTGTTTTCTGAGGCTTTGAGATAGCCTGGACTCTTCCTCATGGGACAGAGGGCTCCAGGACAGCAGAAGGGACATCCCCAGAGGGTTTTGGGTAGATTAACACATTTCTCTTTGATGTAGAAGGAATTGAGCCAGATAAGTTGAAAACAGTACTAGAGTGTATAAACATCTAATGCTTCAACCTACCATTGTTTTAAAAACAACAATGCAAAGTAATTTTACAACAAAAAAGAACAACACCCAAAGCAGAATCTCAAAATAGCTGCTAAATGCCACCTGAACACCTACTTATATTATTAGTGTTTTCTGTTATCTCAGCAATGGTTTGTGTGACTGTCCAACACCTCATACAAACATTTGAATGTGCACCAGAAAAAAGCTAGTTGCAGAGAAAAACTATTTATTCGCACTTGTGAAATACACGCATTTATATATATATATATATCTTACAGGTAAAAAGAAAAATTTGATCATGCTACAATAATAATAACAGGCCTCTTCATGGAGTGCTCCTGCAGCCTTTTAAAAGAGCTCAGTAAATGAAGGGATAAAACTGGAAGTGTCTTGAGGAGATTGCCTTTAAAATTTAATGTCTAAAGGTGGTATTCTGCCAAGAGTTTCCAATAAATACGGGAGTTGCAATGGGGTCTCTAATCTTTGCAACAAAGTGCCACAGCTTCATCCTTGACACCACCTCAAAAAATCTGAGCTTATGTAAGGTTGGAGCATGATTGTCTTCTGAATGTGAGACACAAGGAGCATCTATAGAATGAGCCCTTCCTTGAGGTTCATCAGAGATGTCCGTCTCGTGGGCTGAGCTGCCACAACTCTGTATTGTCCAGAAGGTTTAAAGCCACAGAGAGTTGTTTGTCCAAAGGAGGCACGTATCATTTTTCTGGACAGTCCTGACAGCTTCAGCACCCAGGTCGTCTCCCTCCAGCTCCACCACTTTGCACAGTTTGGAAAGCGTATCTGAATGCAGCACGGTGCGCCCTACAAAGAGTGCCAGGGAAACTGAACCTTTGCTGAAATAGGTACTTTATGTTACAGCCAAGGAAGGAAGGTTAAGAGCAAAAGGTGCAATTACAAGTATGACTAAGCAGGCAGATTTATGCTGAAGACAGACCTCAGGAAGAAGCAAGGGGGGTAGGGGAGTGGGCCTGGAGGGATGTTAGAAAGAATTAAGGAACAGCTGAGTGCTCCAAAAATACTGTATTAACAATCTCTAGCAGCAGTAGCAGCATTCATGTGCCAGAAACTCAGCTTCCTGTTATAGGACCAGGTTGCTATAGAAACTTACTACTGGGAGCTAAATAAAGTAATTTCTATGCTAGTGTTGGTGTCTGTAACTTCAGCACCTGATGCTAACCAAATTGTGCTCAATAAACAAATTTAAACTCTAAAAGCCTGCAATGAGTTTACAATGGTTTCTATACAACTGATTAATCTCAATTGATCTTGGCTTAGAACACAAGAGCATGAGAAATCATAGAAACAGAGAAAAGACTGCTCAAGACCCTGCTCAAGATGCCTGATGCTTTTTTTCTTACCTGATTTCCTTCTTTGTCTGTGCACCTCTATTCTGTCTTAACTTTTTTATTTCAAAACTATCTTTTTCACTCCTGACCTCATAGTTGAGCCTGACATCTGTGATTCCCTTTATACAAATTAATTCTGAATTAACCTGCAGTTGCTCTTGCATCCCTTTCATATATCATTAAGCATTTACTTCAAGTTAAAACTGTGAGAAGCAATGTTAACAGCCGAGGGGCAAATCCTTCCTAGCTGCAGTGCAGGCTCTTGGAATTGAGAGGCGAGGGACAAGTTTGCAGATGTCTGCGCAGGCAGTGCATACCTTGGGAACTGCGAGAAGTGCTTGTCTCCCTGTGGACATCATAGGCTTACTGTGGAGTGGGACACGGGAAGGTCCAGTGAACCTGGACGCCAGGGCAGCTCAGACTAGAAATGTCTCTGCTTTGGAAAGGAGTAATCATTTCTGTTATTACCGTAGCGCTTTCCTGTACTGACTAGGTAACAAGAGATCACCCTGAGTGTTTGAAAATGCAGGCTGTTTCCTCTTGACATTACCTAGAAGTGCAGACAGAATAAATAATGCTAGTGCCATAAGCAGTCATGTAGGATAGATTTAAAACTCTTTAATACTGCTTTGTCTCTGTTTCAGAAGATGTGCGGACCTCTCTGCAGCATCTGAGCATAAATGACAAGAGCTGAAACTATGAAGGGTGCCACAGAGTGGCAGCTGTGACAGCCCTCCCTTTGGCAGCTTAGTTGAAATCTCTCCCTTCATCACTGAAGTACCCAAAGCAGCCCTTAAATAATGCATGTGGAGGTACGGGTTAAATGCCTGGGGTAGATGGCACTTCTGGGGGAAGACAGCAGGAGAACCCAGCAGGGGTGGGAGCAGGAGGTTTCCTCGTTCCCAGCAAAGCTGAGCATCAGCCAACATTGTTTTAACCCTGGCGGAGGAGCTGAGGAGCACATCGGGGGGAAGTGGTGTACAGACACCAGTGGATCGTTTCACTCTTACCCACCTTGTGCAGGAGGGAGAGGAGAGCAGGAATGGCAAGGCAGCCACTGCAGGAGGCTGGCGGGCTGTCTGGGCAGCTGAGCTGCTGGGAAGAGGCCAGAGCTATTTTACCACAGTGCCCAGCAGCTCTCTGTGAGGAGATCAGCCATGGCTGCTGGTGCAGGTGGCCCAGGGGCCTCGGGGATGGCCTGAAGCAAGAGCAGGGCCTGGGCCAGCTTTGGCAGAGGAGGTCCTGGGGAGCCAGCTCTCCCCATACCAGCCTGAGGCATGGAGAGTTGCCAGGCATGGGTGAAGGGTGGCACGGGGCGTCCTGTGGCAGGTGGTCGGTGGCACAGGGAGCCCTTCTGGCTTTGGCAGGTGGCACAGGCAGCTGGCAGGCACGAGCTGAGGGAAGAGGACCCCTGTCCATAATGAGTCTAGATGGTGGAGCTACCAGAAGGACAGCATCAAGTCCTTGCTCAAGCAGATCTGCCTGGAAAAGTAGAGGCAGTGTGTGTTTTATCAGTGTTTATTGAAACACAGGCATTCTGGGTGTGAGGCGAAAGTCTCTGGCACAAGCCTGGTGAATGCAGCTAGACTTTGAAATCCTTTTGTTCAGTGGTCTTTTGTTCACCCAGTCTGGTGATACCATCATCTAAAGTTACCTGGGCCTCCAGAAGAAGAGTATCACAGCCTGTGTCTTGTCAGAAGCAATGTCTCTGGGATGTATGTGCATATGCATCCCAAATATTTAGATCTGTGTGTGTGTATATATATATATATATGATTGTATGCAATTCCCTGTTCAGCATAACAGGGCAGTGGCTGCTCAGAGCCCTGCTCTTCACTCCAAGGCCAGGGGTCATATCCTGCTGAAACTAATGCAGTCTAGCCAGGCTCTTGGCAGTTGCTAACAAAAAAGGTGTGTTTGCAACCCATTGACCTGGGGAGAATTTAGCTACCAGCTGAAGCTTCCACATAAGCTTAAAAGCTGTGTTGAATGAGCTGAAATTCACCCATTAATTTAAGAATGTTTGAATGCTGGCTCATTTAAGAGATGCTGTCCAAGGATGTCATAAGAAAAGGATTGAGAGGTATTATTAACTATTTTCCGTATGAGAGGTCTTAAATTGGAGAAATCAAGACATGAGGGTCAGGACCTTAAGGTGGAGAGACCAGACGTCCTAGACACTTGGTGTTTTTAATGATCAGATGTAAGCTTCTCTAGGGAGAGGTTCATAGCAGGATAGTCACTGGAAGGGTATCTGCAACACCACTATCACTTGCGGCAGGGGGAGTGCAGGTATTTAGGCACATAACTTGGACAGGCAAAGATAGAAATCCACTGTTTTCTTGCTGAAACAGAGGCAGTTTTCACTTCCTCTAAAGTGTAAGTAAGCTGAAAATGGAGAAGACTTGTATATTCTCTCCTAGTTAGACCATAAGGAAGGCATACTTGAGTCCTCAAGGAGGTTTTGAGAGTCTTGCTTTTAATGAACACTAATTTGTAAAATTCTTTTCATTTCAAGAATTGGCACTCGATTCTGATATCTGTTAGTCTTTATAATGTCTAGTCTGTTTGCACAAGTTTATGAAAGTCTTGAGTGGACACTTAAGCACAGTGATATTGTTGCAAAGCTAAGCGCAACTGCTCATACAAGTGGTACATTTTGCCTTGCTGTTTCAAGAACAAGTCCTTGTATAATCTGTGTACATAGTAAGTCACACCTGAACTTCCATACTCTTTTTCATCTTTTCTATACGCTCTGCAAATACAAATGTAAAAGCTAAAAGGGCCACACTTCGATGCTCAGCAAAACTAGAAAGCAAAGCTTGTAACCCACTTTCATTGCTTCTCTTCCCATCCTTTTTGTCCTTCACATCATCTCATTCTGTCCACTCACCTCAATGTCCCCAAGTGAGTGGGAAACAATATGGCTTATTTCTTCTTTCCCCAAATTTCTGAGAAGTTGTGTTTGTTCATCTGTTTTCTTTGTTGTTTATTTATTTTTGACAATGCTATTTCATATTACCTAAGAGCGGTTGTAGAGAACATGTATTTTAATTTGCATTCCTGACACATTAGTTCTGCCACTTAAAATGTTTGTGCTACAGAGCATTGTATACTTCCCTGTGATGGTTCTCCCTTCTGGCAGGGTCTGAGCTCCCAGGTGCTCACAAAACCAGAGAGCTGCAATCTGGTCTCTTCCCTGTCATCTATCTCAGGATCTATGCCAAGCCTTCAGGACTTTGCTCCAAACCTGAAGCCTTTTTCTGGTGAAGTTACAAGGCAAGGCAGAAGTGTTTCACTTCCAAAGGTCCTGCTCAGGCTATAATTCGCACAAGTGAATCCCTATATTCGCAGAGACTGACTGAGTCTGGTGAGCTCCAGCTGAAGCACAGAGAGATTTTGTGTGGGCATCCCTTCCGATGGCCACAGCCACTTCTTAGTGCATTGTTTTAATCATGATGATCATTTTTTTAGAAGCAGGCAATTTTAAGAATTAGTATTTGTCCATGCATCATAAAAAGTGGCAGGTGAAAACTAATGATTCCCATTAGTTGTTCTTGTCTCTGATTTCTCTAAGTTTTGCAAAGGCCTATCTTACTGTTCTTGGTTCCTTATCTAAATAAAGTGAATAAAGAAGAAATTGTGCAATAAAACAAACTATGGCCTACAACTTGCTAGGACATACACACCTACTTAATTTTATATGCACCAAGGGTCATTGCAATGATTACTTACAGCACATTAACTTTAGCATGTGCATAATTATTTCCAGGATCAGTGCATAACAGGTCATCTTTTAATATACAGGAAACTTAATGAGGGATCAAAATTTAAAACCCTAGATATGAGTTACTCTGAAATGTGGAACTCCAAAATGTAAACCTAAGGGTCTGTAAGTTGCCAATAACATTTGCTCTGTAAACTTCCACAGAAAAGTCTTGTGAAGCATTTTAACGTGATGGTTTTCTCAATGTTGCTTTTCATAGTAATCTGTTATACCTAAGCACATTTTACTTTAGAGAAGCTATTGATTTTTATAAGGAGGAAATGGTATTTTGGAGACATAAATCTTGTTTATAAAATATATTCAGATTTTTAGTGGGGAGATGGTAGGAAGTTGTTAGCTCCTTGTGAGAAGAGTTTCTCTGCTTATTATGTTACATCATTTTTTGCTATTGTTGTTTCTCGGTCCTGCTTTAAAAAAAAAAAAAAAAGAAAGACAAATAGGTATAGGAACAGTAAAAACTTCCTGTATGTTCATGAAAGAAATATGTCCTTTGTTTAGTTCTTTTGCACATTTGAACAAGTATGATTTTTCTTCTTTTTTAATCTTAAGCATCATTTAATTTGGAAGAAACTTTTAACATTTTCTGAAATATAATTGCAAGAAAACTATTTCTTGCTGGAAACTTTATAAGCCCTTTATTCCTCTAAGGAGAAAACTGGGTTGATATTTTCCATCCCTCACATGTCTGTGATGAGATAACTGACAGCAGCTGTTGGAGTGGGACAGGTAGTAGAGGCAGCTTCCATCAGCCCAGCTGGGCTGGGGCTGCTGCTGGAGCTCTGGGTATTCAGAGTGGGCTGGCAGCTGGCTGGGTCAGGAGCTGTGCTAGTGCATGCAGGTAAGCCTGTTTGGGTTTGTTTTCTTGAATTATGTTATTAATAATATTTTTTTTCTCTCTTCTGGTGATGATCTGTGCAGAGGGGCAACTGTAATGTATAACTTTGGCTTTTAAAGATGTTCATCAATACATTCCCTATGGAAAATAAATCCTTTTTTGTTGTTAAATTAGTCAGAAGGCTTTTTTTTTTTTTCTTCTTCTGGAAGGGTAACTTACCTGCTCAACTATTGCCTTCTTGGCTTCTGTTTTGTCAGACTTGTAAATCTCTACCCACACATGCATTCTCTTTTTATCCTGCATTTTGATGGCATGTGGGGCTTTGGGATTTGGGGGAAAAGAAGGAACAGGTGAGAGAGATCACCTTTGCTGTGGAAATACTCTAATTCTAGAAAGTGATAGCTTATGCCTTAAAAAAAATCTAATTCTTCTAGTATAAAAATGTAATAACTGTCTTACAAAGGAAAAAGTATGATTATTTTTTCAAGGTTTTAGGGAGAGAGCCATTGGAACCTGAATTTGAGTTCATGAGCACTGAGCCAGAAGCTCTACCTAGTTCTAAAAATAAGGTTTACCATGCTGAAAGTCAGTATTCCCTTCCTCCGTTGACACAAGTTATAGTATTGCAATGTTTTAATGCAACTAAGTACAACTGTAAGAAATACATAACTCCATGAAACCTGGTCAAAGCCTCTCTGCTTATATTTTGATGCAGATCCTTAGTGTCCTTGGTATGGACGTTTGAGTCTGCTTTTTTGAAAAGCAAGTGTCCAGGGTTTAAATAAATGTGTATTTAAATATTTTCTTAAGTAAATGAAATAATAATAAAATGTACCTTATAAAAGGGCTTTACGTAAAGCTAGTCTGGAGGCTTTTGCAAAACAAATTAAAAAATCAAGATGTAAAAATGATGGCACAGGTGGGGGAGAATCCTAATTTAGAAGAAAGTATGAGGGCAGACAGATCTTTGAGGGAATCATCTTGTAGGAATAAACTTCACAGAGGAACCTCACCTGAAGCAGGTGATGGGGCAGCTGGCAGAGAGGAGGTAATTGTCCTCATGTTTGACTACAAGGTCAGATACACCTGAGGGAAGGAGGGGGAAGAGTTGCTTAAAGGGTTTAGCAGGCAACTGTCTGCAAGACTGCCCAGGAGGCAAAGACTTCCTTGAGATAACAAGGGTACAGCTGGAGATAATCTGTGATATTATGTGACGCTAATTATCATATAGAGAATATTTTCATCTGATTCATTCAGTGAGCTAAGAAGCATGGGGTAGAGTAACTTAAATTTAGCTTTATTTGTATGGAAGGCTGATAGAGGAAGACATGAAGTAAAGAACAAAAAAATAAAATAAGGATTTAAGTGACAATCTGACTAGTACTCATGCAATTGCCAAATCTCATCGAAGAACTGTTGGGGAAACTCATGTTTCTAGAAGGACCTAGATCAACCAAGAATGACAATATGTGAGAGAGCTGAAATGGTCAAGACAAGGATTCAGTTAAATACATGTCTGATGAGGGGTACCATACTTGTCTCATTAGTATGAATGAACCAATACTAAACATATGTGATTATCAAAGTGTTTGAATGCTCAGAGTTCTCAGTAAGCATGTGGATGTGTCGCAGGCCTATGAAGCATAACAATTATTTAGGATACCTCTTAATACAGTGAGTAAAACAGGCAGAAGGGGGAATTATGACAGCAACATTTAAATCCATATCCTAAAATCTCCATGTAAAATTGGGCATGAAAACCAGGTTTAAACACTCTGAAAGTGAAGAGCTATGTTAACAGTCAGGTACAACAGTTTTCCTGAAGCCCTGAGTCATACATGAAGTTCTGCATTTTACACAGCATGGTAGCTCTTGCCTACGACTATCCTTGGCTTCCATTCATAGGAAAAGGAGATAACTGTTATTGAAAAGCAAAAATCCCATAGACAGCCCAGCTGAGATGTTGATTTTTCCTTCCGAGAGCCCTAGGCTTGTCATTGACATTAGGGGAGTGCTGGACTGCAACAGCAAACTTTCGGGCAGGTTGCTGAAATGATCAGCTTTGTGAACCAAAATACAAAGAGACATAACTATTTTTATGCTACCACTACTCATATGGGTTATTACAAAGCAACAACAAAAAAGTGACAATAGAATGCATGCTGTTGCTTAAAAAAATAAAAATAAAATATATGAAATAAATGTGCTTAAGGAATACAGAACCAGCTGTTGTGTTGGAGCTCTTCTAGCTGAGACCTTGAAGAGAAAAAACAGGAATATGAAGCACGTTAAATGCACTCAAATACACCAAGTGAGGTCTTCCAGTTCCAATGCATTGCAGGTGTTGACAGACAGCGAAGGATATCAAAGCTCATGCTCAAGAAATGGCTTTCTCCTTGATGGATATTACTTGATTTTTGACAGAGCTGGGAATGTTCTGCCTTTTCTTACACACTTATAAGCCCTGTATGCCTTGTCAAGCCAATAAAGCCTCATTGAACTGAAACTGCTTTCTAATTATGGTGTGTGGCAATACCTGTGGAAACTCATTGCCTTCAGCAGAATTGCAGAGGTGGAACTGATTGGGAGTTAGTGAGGGACCTGGTAAACAATGCTCAAGGAGGGATAGGATTCAGCACCCTCACTCCCTGTTCAGTCATTTGCACAGAGCTAATAAGAACAAAAATCCAGTAAAGCGCTCTGTGTGATATGAATGGCTATGCAATCCTGCTGAATGTAAAGATGCTCTTGCACAAAGACAGCTTTCAGCATAGAAGCACATACTTGTACTGTCATGGTAACCTCAGCACTTCTAAGTATGGTAGTGGTCCTCCCCCCTTTTAAAAAAAAAAAAAAAAAACTCATATAGGGGATAATTCTGTCATGACACTGCTCTGATAGCATGGCAAGTGAGGTTTCAATCCATGCAAGTTTGGATTCATTGCATCTTCCCTCTCTTGCATATTTGACTTCTTTATTCCTTGTTTCTTTTCATTTAACATGATTATATTGCTAGTCCCTGATGAATGCATTACCTTTTTCTACTAAAGGTGCAGCATGTTTGACGACAGGTTTTGTGTAAAGAATAACATGTTGGGGTATCTTAGAGTGATAGATAACAGCATATCAGCAGATTTATCAAGTTTATCTGAATGCATATTTAAAAATGCCAAATGTGCTTTCAACTTGGTTTTGGCGAGTCTTTTGAATCTCATTAAAATGCAACCTTGAGGGAGTTTAGAGATCTGAAACAGACGTAATTAGCTATTTCTTTAAAGGAAATTTGCCCTTGCTGACAAAATATGAGCCAAGATCATTATTATTCTTACAGTAGTTAGTGTACAGAAACTCTTAGCACTGTTAAGATATTTTTTTACCTTCCTGCAGGTACACTTGAAAACAATCCAAGAAAATGATGAGGGTTTGCTTCTGATGTAATGACGTATCCCCCTGACATCACAGTGAAGAATGAATGTTTCTCCCTACAAAAATCACAGGTATGTGGACTCTGGAATTTCTATCCCAATGAATTGTTTGTCCCACACATGATTAAAATCATAGTACAGGAGGTGGACATAGCAGGTGTCAGTGCATATGTGGCACAGGGATGGGAAATGGTAGTGTTTGCAGTCTTTTCCCTTACTAGTGTTTTGCTGGTGCAAAATTAATATAAGCAGTTCTTGCTACTTGATATTCACATCAAGTTTGCATACTCATCAGGGGGAGCTGGATTTTGCCTTCAGCTATAGACAGCAAACTCCCTTTTTCTTGAGATTCACCTCTAAATAGATTCTGAACTGGGACTGGGGAGTAGTGCAAGACATTCTGAGTACTTGACTCTAAACAGTTATTGCTGAGCTGAAATACGCCAGCTGCACGAAGCTGCTTCCAGGACTTTGTGGACCTCCCCCAGCCTGCCATTTCTGATAGCTCAGGCTGCAGCTTCCCGCAGAAGCTGCAAATTCTCAGCCCAGCAGGAGTAAATAGGGTGTCACACAATAGGTGTCAACTGAAGTGTGCTGGATCCATGCTGTTGTAACAGAGGAATCATGTTTGGCACAGCCTGATCAGTTTGTACATCTAATGTTTTCCTTGCATCTGTTAAAGGAAATAAAATCTGGAAGGCTTTTTTTTTTTGGGGGGGGGGGGGGGGGCTTTTTCTAGTGCTTAAGCATTCTTATGCATTTTTTCCTTCATTTGCTTCAGTGGATGCATCGTTGATGTTTCACTCCTTAAAAACTGATGTTTGATCTAACTTCTTTGTTATTTTGATTTTTTTTGAAACCTTTTTGAAGTAAGGCAGTGTACATGTGTGCATGCTACTTCAAATGTTTCATGTTGACCAAAATTACATAAAGCAGCTTCTGATTAAGTGACAAAATGAAGCCAGTTTTAGACCAACTAAAAATAAGCGTGCATCGATTTTTTGCCATGCCAGATTTCAAGTGGTGCAACTAGTGTTTGCTCTTCTGTTCTTATGGCTCAGTTGGCTGTCCAGTGTTTCCATAATGTGTGTTGTGTGCCTCTGTGGACAAGGTGAAGCTGCATTATCAGTATGTAAATAATATTACTCCTCTCATTTTGACCAATGGCTAGTATAACCTTTAGCCGATAGCAAAAGGTTGCAAGTTTGCCACTGGATTTTGAAAAATATCCTGCTAAAATAAAGCAAGTGTTTATTTTAGCTACGCCTTCACTAAAATGTTAAACTTAAAACAATACTGAACAAGTGCAGTAGTAATGTGTTTTGAATGTACACTGGGGAGAGGGGGGAACACTTTTCTGCAGTTCTCATCTTAAACATATCTATCTTGCTGTTTTTCTCTCATGACACTGACTATTTGTACATCCCCAGAGTTGGAGAAATGGGTAAAATGATGCTAGGTGTGACTGGTAAGAGTGGTTGGTTCAAGCAGATTTTGCAAGTGTAAGAGGTTATCCTCCACTAGAAATACCTCCACAAACCTTTTAAAAGTATTAGCATTAGAAGAGTCTTATTCATTTTGGTTGGACTTCATGTTTCTCCCACTTCCTCTGCTCTGTCTGCAGTTATCGCCTGAGGAATGTTATTTTACTGAAAGCCTTGCTCTGAGTGGTGTTACCATAAAAGCCTTTTATCTTCCATTGGTGTTGGTTTTGTAACTTCACAGATCTAGGATGACTGTGGTCTTCACTGGGGCTGTCTGTCTCTCTATGAATCCCTACTCTCTGGTTAGAGGAATGCTGATATTGACATAGTTAACACTACTTAATTCAAAGGAATTTGAGTCACCTGCCTGTCACAATTTTTTTTCCTGTCAATCATTTCCTAAAACAACAGTGCCTTTCATAATATTTTCATTTATGCTAGGTATATATCATGCAGTCTGATATTTTGCTTTGATTGATTCATCCTTAAATATCAAAAGGTAACACCTTGAAAAAAATCACATTTTCCAAAGAGGTTCATAGTGCTTTTCTTCAGTGCGTACTAGAGACCTGCAAAAGAAGCCTTGGGCTAGTTGTAAGGGTTTGGTGCATGCGTATACATGCCTGTGCCTTTACATGCACATACCTGCACAGTCAGTGCGCAGCTTTGTGTGGCAATACCTGCTTGAGTCCAGGAGGTATGGTAACTGCGTTAGCACGACATTACATCTAACCCCATAAGCTCTACCTCTGCACAGGTCTTCCTGATTCCAGACCCACAAGTATCTCAGCCCCGGGCGGTTTCAGCATCATGCTGTGTTGTACAGATACTCAAACTGTCTGTGTGCTATGGCACGGCCATTCCTGGGGCTCTGAGGATCCCATGTCCAAACCAACAGGCTGCTGCTAGACATGTACTGTGCTGGAAGTCATGATCCTGAGGGGATGCAGGCAGCTGCTGTGTCAGTAGCCAAAGAAACCTAGGACAGAAAATGCTGGAGTGTGTAATCTCACTGCAGGCAAACAGAACAGTATAAGCAAAATGCAAGTTTTTTTTTTTAAGGCTGCATTAACAGGGAGGAAAACAGTGTGACCTGCTATTCTAAGCCTGTTTGTCTCCGAATTGTAATCATTCCTGCACAAAGTCATGAGGACAAGTTGCATTAATAGAAATAAAAGCAATCAGAAAACTTGCTTGAGTTTACAGAAGTTGAAGACATACAGTAATCATCCCCTCTTGGTATGCAGAAGCCCTCTGCTTGAATGCAAAGCCCTTTGAAGTCATTGCTGTCCATCTCATTAAAATGTGCTGTTTCCATCACTTTTTCTATTGGAAACTCTCAGGATTTAAGTAATTTGAAGACATGTTAGAAAAAAAATTACTATAAAAATGATGCAACAAGTATTTCTTCGTGTATTTTGAGTTTGGGGAGGTAAATTGGGAAACTCATAAAAACATTCTCAAAGGTAAGCTTAGTATTTAAACTAGGAGTGGATGCAAATGTAGCTGGTTTATTTCAGCTGTGGTATAAAAGAAGGGAGGAGGACTGATGCTCTGTCTCCTTTGTGGTGTTAGGCAAGGCATAAATGGGCGATACATAGAGTAATTTAGACTGGAAGGACCTTTGGATGTTATCTGGACCAATCCCACAGCCAAAGTAGAACTGGCCTAGATGATTGACCATGAATTTATATGTCCACTATAAATGCTCAAATTTGACTTAATCTTTGGGAGGCTGGAGCAGTACTCAAGATGAACTTACCTCATTGCAATTTGCAGATCTTTGATTGCACTTCAGTAAATGGTGGCATGGGGATTGTGTGCTCTGTATTGGCTTGTCTGATGGGGATGTTCCCTATTGGACATGCTGCAGTCTTGATAGTTACCTGTCAGAAAAGGGGACAGGGAACAAAAATATTGAGATGATGACTATGCTGCTGAATAATATTGTCTGTGTGCTGATGCAAAGCAGCAGAGATGGCAGGATTATCCTTAGGGACCTACAATTTTTTTTAACCTTCCTTAAATTAATTGTAAGGAACTCTAATCTGGCATTCCT
This sequence comes from Anas acuta, assembly GCF_963932015.1. Taxonomy (NCBI): domain Eukaryota; kingdom Metazoa; phylum Chordata; class Aves; order Anseriformes; family Anatidae; genus Anas; species Anas acuta. The sequence goes on along the minus strand of NC_088979.1, from coordinate 106,176,976 downwards.
CCCTGCTTCCATCTATGCACACAGACTACAGAGGTCTAACACTGGCACCCACCTTCTCATTTCCTGGAATGGGAGAAGTGCTCTTCTGTGGCAGATAACACCCCTTTCTTTCTGATAGCCACCGGCCATGCTGTGGCTATGCCATCACCAAGCTGTAACATTACGACCACGTGTTTGATAGGGATGATGTGGTGATTAGTAGCACTGTTAAAGTCCTCTCAAACCTTGACCCATAGTGAAGCTTTTAAACATGTCTCATTCTTTACACACACACACACTCCATCTCACCCCCGTTCTCATATCTGCAATGTGGCATTGTGAGAATTGGATGTTAATTTGTGATATTAGTATGGAATATCTGAAATACAGAAGCATTAGTTGCACAAAACCTGACTTGCTCTGACTTCTTACTCTCTATTAAGTCTCAGTTCTGTAGCGTAGTGTGAGGTTCAATTTACTGAATCAACCCTTTAAACCATCTAATGGTGTTGTACATTTAACTTGATATGCTATTTGTCTTGTTCTTAATGAATCTTTGATCAGTTTATGCCTAGTTTGCAATTTTGTCTGTGCTTTACTGTCAATGGGGGGGAAAAAAAGTAAGGTCTCAATTTAAAAAGGTCAAAATAGTAAACAAATTTAAAAGGGTCAATGTACTTCAGAGTGCAAAACAATGTCAGATTGCGGAAGGATTGCTTTGATCCTAATTCTCTGCATCGCATAAAGGTGTCGGTCCTTCTTAGATTTCCCTGATGCTAACAAAGCCAGACAAGAGCTGACTTGTGAAACCAGGCTTTGCTGTTACAGACTCCTTCCTCTTCCAGCAGAGTATTTCAATGTGTCGCAGTATATAAATAGCCCTTAGAGAGTGGTAACACGCAGTTGCACTACTTGCTATATGCACAGCAGAGCCAATTAGAAGTGATGAGTCTATTTGGTGGACTTGATTTGCCAAGGTGTGTTTTTTTTTCCTACTCCACCTGCATCCTGCAGTACACAAGTACTCTCCACATAAATGGCATATCTTCTAATATCAGAAAACTACTGGGTGTACTATGCAGTAAAATATTTGCTATTAGATGCAGTTTTGGGGTCCAGTTGAACAGGTTCATTGAAGGCAATGGCCAACTAAGTTTTTTTGTTTGTTTTAAAGAATTTGGACTTTGAAGGCAGGAGTGTGTAGTTTTGTTGTTGTTGATGGTTGATTTTGTGTTTTCTTCTCTCCAAGAAAACTGTACAGAATTGGGAACTCTTTTAAAATTAAAAACAGTTAGCTAGCTCTGTAATCACAAGCATTGTTGAAATGTTTTTGGCCAACAAACAAATCCCATGCTGATTTCAAGTCAGGGTCAATTAAAACAAGTAAATGTTTTTTTCTTTCTAGGGAAGCGTTTGCATCAGAAATGAAACAAATTATTTTCTGCTCCAAAACATAAACACAGGCTACTGACAATTTTCATTTGGGAGCAAATAACTTATGGAATAACACAGAAATGCATGGTTTATATGTAATTCTTATACTACTACTACTCTACAACTAGTTCTAGCAGTCCCATTAGCTTAATTGCTCTTGATTTCATAGAATCTGCTCATGTATACAAATCCCCATTAGGACACAGCAAGGCTGTAGCAATGAACTTGAACATGGATTAAGAGCCATAAAATAAAAAATTGTCATTGACTTTCTTTATGTATTTTTGCAATGGGTACTTTACAGCCTAATGTACACCAGTGGTAATCTTTGCAAAGTGTTTTCTTAACTATGCTTTTTTGCTGTCTAACAGTTGTTTAGGCTGGGACATACTGCTTTCCTGGCATGACGGGCCTCAAGGTAAATAACACTCACTACCAGCAATGTTCGTACTATCCTCGGTAAAGACAGGAGTAACTGATCTGCCAGCAAACTGGTGACAACAATGGCAATGGGAGGGTGTTTGAGGAGTTCCTGAGGCAGTAACACAGGTGTAAGTAGTGCTCTTACTGATGAGCAACTCTGGCTTGGTAGCTGGCAGGGCGAAGCAGTGGGTGGCCAGGGACCTGTGCTGCTGCTCTAACAGCAGGTGGGGTCTCCCCGACAGCGTGAGTGGTGGAAACTTTACAAAACAAACAAAAACCTGCTGTTCTTCTCACAGATAAGTGTTTTTTTTGTCTTCAGTAATTACACACAGTTTTTTTTTTCCCCTTCTGTTTCTCCTCTTCGTGTTAATTCATATATTGTTATATATCGAAGGTATAAAATAATATGCAAACTTGGGGGTGGCTGCTCGGTGTCTGATGGGATGGGTCTGTGTGTCCTAATTCCTAGAAAGAAGGACTGGGAATGGAGGGAAAAAGTCCGGCTAATACATCCAATAAAATATAAGAATAAGTAGCTAATGACCTTGCCAGAATAAATAGCAGACAGCTTTATCAATAATTACCAATAAAGCAAATGTAGCAGTAGTAAGAGTGATATATGAGAATAAATAGTTGTTGTTGATGGTAGTCATTAATATGTATTACTGTTACATGATATTTGTTGCTTTGTTCTATATATGTTTCTGTAATTATCAATTTTGAGGGATAGTATTTACAGATTTTATTTCCAGAGCATCAGTACACAATACCCCGTGATTGTGTTTTGTAACATGATGATACTTCAGAGGCTGTGAAGTGAAAGCTGCTAGTAATCCTAACAACAGGTTTTCCTTCTTGTTGTTTTCCTGACTTATTGTATCAGTCTCCTGTGGTCCCGACTTTCTCTTGCAACTCTACAGTTTTGCCCCTTATCATGACCTAATCTAAGGAGCATGAGCTCACATGAAGCTTACAGCCCCAGAAGTAAGTGGCTTTGCTTTGGGTCAGTTCTCATTTGAAAACAGAAGTCTGTGTAATGTTAAGAGGAGAAGAGCTGCTCATGGATCTCTGGAACACAAACTGCAACTGTGGTCCAGAAATGTTTGTAAGGCTGCCAACAGGCCTTTAGAAACATCACGTATATCCACCCGGCTGTTTGAGAAGCAAAGCTTGTGCACCAACTTTGTTTACAAAACTGACCCTTTATTTCTGAGACTAGAATCAAGATCATGAGTGCATGATGCAAGATGTCACACATGCACAACAACACACAGACCAATTCTTCCATTTATTTAGGGCAAAGAGCATTAGATAGTCCCTGATCTGTACACTTGAGTTACTCATTGGTTGATGTGGACCGGTCACCTGCCCAAGAATAACTAAAAAGCTAGCTTATCTACCAGTATCCACACCCTACCGTCAGCCTACCAAGCAGCAGGGCAAGCTAGGCTCTGTCCTTTGTGCAGCTGCAGTGAAATACTGGTGTTCAAGTATGCTAGCTTGTATAATCCTTAGGTAGCCCTTGGTACATTACAGTGCCTTCTCTGGTGACAGGATGATAGATTCAGCTGATTGTTCATCTGCTCCTACTGCAAACTTCTGAAGTGTTGAAAAAACTGGTAATCTTCTGTGGAAAGTGAGCAAGAAGGACAAAATTGGTCTGATAAGAATGGATGCTTACAGATTTCACATGCATACACCCTCCATGTCTTCTACTAGTTTGAGCTTCTATGATAATGGGATCAGTATATGTCCTACAAAACATACAACTGGCTTTAGAAAAGCACTATATGCAACTATAAAATAAAATCACTTCATAAAACGAAAGATGTCAATTTGAGGGGAGAAAATTAAATCCAAATGTTAGATTTTTCCTTAATTTGTAGGGACAGAAAACCTATATATAAAAGATTTGAGAGGCAAGAGTCATAGAGACAGAAACATTACTGTGCTTTGAAGAGCCCCAGAGCACAACTCTTTGTAATGGTCCATCTCATATGCCAATTGAGCAGAGACCAAAGCAGCCAAAGGCGAGGAGAACTTTTGAGGGAGGATAAGGCACTTCAGGTTTGCATGGAACCCACAGTATAACTAAGTGGAATGCCACAGATGTTTTAACAGCATACTTCGTTGTTGCTATTTTTCTCTGAAAAGAGAAAAGGTTGTTTAAGGTCTTGATAGATGAAGATGTTGAAACCATCTGTGAACGGGGGTCTTATTTTGAGGATAGCCTTTGAAACACTAAAGGCAGTTAAGACGATACCTGATCAGTGCACTTAGAGCAAAAGACATATTAAAGGAATTCATTACATTACAGTAATATCGGGGGAGAAAAGACTATGGCATCAGTTTAATTATGATTTACCTTACTAGGGAAATAATACTTTACCTTAATAAGAGAATGTAAGGTGAGAAAAGATTCTGAAATGCATAGACTTCTTACTTGTTTAAACTATAATAACAGATTATTTTTCTTTGGGTGCACTGGGTCAGCTAGCAGAACTACTGTTGCCTCATTGTTGCTTGTTTTGCAGGGCTCCTACTCTGAATCATTGCACTATTTTTATATTCTTTTAATGCTAGAGCTCCTCTAGGCAAGGCTTTTAAGTCTTCTGGGCTACTGGAACCATTAAGAAAAAAGGAGACTTCAGATTGGAAGTGGTCAGCAGAAACGTGCAGATCTCCCCTTCTTTCACCATTGCTCTCCTAACACAGAAAAAGTTTCTGCTCTTGCTGTTCTCATTTCTTATGTTTTGATCCCGCATCCCGTTTCCTTCCAGCTGCCATGGCTCCCTCGCCATCATATACATCAGCCCTTCTCCTGCTGCCTTTGTTGCCTTCCATGTTTTTCTCTTGTCCCTGCAGAATAATTCTTTATTGTCCAATTCAGCTTTTCTTTTAAGCTTCTCTTGTCAGCAAATGCCTTTATGCGACAAAAAAAAAGGGGGGGGGGGAAGACAGAGGGGAAAAAAACACTGTTGCCTATAGTAAGTGTGTGTAACTAATCAATTTAAATGCATAATGTGTAATTCTAACTAGTTATTATAATCGGATAAACACAATGAGTCCTCTCTTCCAGCCCACCTTTTCTGTTGCCACTCAGCATTTTGCTGACTGAAATTATTGGTATTTTTCAGAGCACAAAAGAAAGAAGTTGTGCTGGATGTTCCCATGCTTTATATCTTACAGTTTCTTATAGCAAGGCTAGGTATACGCTATTCTGACCTGAAAATGCTTGACAGCTTTTTTGCACAAGATTATCTAGCCTGGAGAAGGTAACTAAGAACAATAGCGTGTCCTTGAAACTCCGGACACAACTACGGCAGTGTATGTATGTATTTAAGTAGACAAAATGTGTGCATCATAGAATAATGGTCAAATTGTCAATGTTATTGTATATGTACAGTTGATGTAGTAGAGTAACATAAGTATGAAAACTCTATAATGCCATTCTGTAGTAGATCTTAACAGTACAAGACAAGAACACAATCAAACTGATCACTTATCTTTCAAGTTCACAGATACATTTGGTAATCAACTGACTGCCTAGTCATAACTGAGGTCCACAAACAAGACTTCAACACTACACCTTTACCACTGTAATTAAACTGTCTTTCTAATGTAATTTCAGGGCATAAATCTATGGTGTGCTTTTTCTGAGACATATCTAGATCCTTTAACAGCTGTAGGTCTCTTCAAGAGAATTTAAATGTGAGGGTATTGGTAATGGAAACAACTTCTGGATGCTGTTATGCGAAAAGACCAAGGCAGCAGTGGCATTGACTTTGAATCTTTCGTTTTTTTTCAAGCATAAGACAAAAACTGGATGAAGTCAATATCCTATCTCTAGATGCACAGGTACAAAGTGTTGCAAAGTAGTTCAATGACTTGCTTTGCCTTTCCTTACTGAAGCTGAGTTTACAGTAGATAATTGTTATTTTGATTGTTATTAATTACTGTTACTGTGTTTAACTCTGTTTTTGCTTATAAATACTTGTTTTTTGTGTTGTTTTTTTTTTTTGACATTAAAAGTACCAAATATATATAGTTAAAGATAAGGTTCAGTGTTACTTTAAAGAAGCCTTGAAAGAAACTTCTACTCAATTGCCAATTGAGGTTGTTTCTGAGAATGTTATTTTTCAGATCTTTCAGCAAGTAGAAGACTATATTAGTGCCAAGGGAGCAGTTGAAACCAATTGTTTTTGGGCAATGTTTTAAAAAAAAAGTATCTAATCTAGTTCCCGTGAGTGTTTAAGCTATGCAAGAGAGGAATGATAAAGAGGCAGGCAATATATGAGCTTCAAGTTATGGCAGTGTTTTAGTTAGCTCTTTTTGTGCTTTTTCTGTGGATTTGTGTTGGTAAGGGATACATTTAATTGAAGGAAGTAAGATGGAAAGAGTGTGTGCTGAAAGAGAGAACACTAAAGTGAAAGACTAGGAATGTAAATCTGACTGTAGTAAAGACTGGCATAATCTTTGTGTTATACTAATATGTGAAACAAACTGTGGGGTAACACTTCAGGAAAACATCGCTGTTTCAAAGAGTAGCAAAGGTGTTGTTTCAGTCAAAGATCCACATGATTTATGACTCGGTCCAAGAAGGAAATGCCACATCAGGAATTCCTTGTTTCTCCATTTAAAACAAAATCAGAAACAAAAAAAAAGTTGCTTTTTTAATCTTGTCCCTTGATGTTCAATTTGTGCTTGCAAGCCCCCAAAACCATGATTTGTCTCTGATATTTGTAGTTAAAACTGCAGTCTCAGCCTAGTGTAGTCTTCTCTTTAATTCCCTGATGGCGGCAAACATTGCTTCTTGCTGAGTCTTGCTCTGCAGCATCTGTTGAAACTGGTATAGGTTCCAGTTCAGTAAATGTGTTGTCAGAGTGCAAAGGGGTTGAAGATCCATAAGCACAAAAATGAACTCCTTCAGAGAGCAGAACTCACACTTCTGATGACAGCAGAAGTAGTAGTCTTTGGACAACTCAAGTCCCTCTCAAGTTGAATTTGGAACACGAAAACCAGAACCTCAAACTACATGTTGCAGATTGTTCTCAAAGGTCTATTTTGCTTAGCAGGAGGTAGGGATGTTTATCCCTCCCTGTTTCTCTGCCTTCTCTTTTTAAGGCAGAATACTTGCATTTGGAAGTTGTGATTTCTGTAGTTCAATGGTCTACTGTATCAAACAGTCTCTTGTCTAGATTTAAGATGACAATAGGCAGATCTCCTCCTTAGATGCTCAATGTGCATGTCACAAGTGCTGTGGTACTGCACTTCAGCAGAGTTATTCTGGTGTATTTCCAATTGTTCCTTCTAGGTTCTGGGTATGCAGTCTAACTACAGCCACAAGTCACAAAGCTTTGTGATGGACACAAAGGGCAGAAACATGTTTGCAAACTAATGTTCAAAAAACATGTAATTACCTCAGATTACATTAGTTCTTGCTTCATCTATATCTTCAAGATGATACTGATTCCTTTTAATGGACAGGAATAACACAGGTCATGACTAATTAACTGAAGACCAAGCTAAAATTCAGAATGCCAGTACATTTTTAACGTCATATCTGAAACTTCCTCTGCAAAATATGAACAAATGTTCTTTCTGTATGTAAAAAAAAATACGTATTTACAAAACAGGTAATTATTTATGTATTTGCCTATTTTTGTGTTCACATTTACTTTGTGTATGCTAAGTTTTAAAGGGATGCTCTGTGAGACCAACTTAAGTTCTGAATTTATAAAATATGCCCTGAAGTTTATTGTAACTCTCCAAATAATGTTTTAAAAATGTCCATAATGAGGAGCAGCTTATTTAAGAAATCCAAAATTATGGCTTAAAAACATGAAATAATTTGGATGTCCACCTGGAATCCAAGTGTTTGTGCATTATGCATGAGAAGACACTGAAGTACAAAACTAAAAATTTGATAGACTGGTGGAATATTTTGCCAACAGGAAAGATGGATTATTGCTGCTCAGAGCATTGCTCTTGCTCGAGTGCATGCACATACAGTTATTTTGGGAGGGTTTGTGTTCATTTTATCTCTGAAAGTACAGCATTCATTACTTTCTTTTAAGCGTATTATCAATGTGGATATTGGACACATGTTTATGTCTGAACCTGACCCAAATCGATGAGTTGACTGAATAAATGAAGTGATGTTTGGAAGCTACAGGCAATCGTTTGTGTGAGAGTAAAGGTGGTATCAGCTCAGTTGTCACGTAGGTAGGGAATTAAGTCCATTCTCTGGAGCTATGGAGGAGTTGTTGTTCTGCCTTCGTTACATGCTCAAAACCTTTCTAACTACAAAGGTTCTTTGGGTCAGGTTTGCATGAGCCATGCTCATTCCTGCCTTCCAGTTGGATGGGAGAATGTCCCAAAATGTGTTGGTGAATTGGCTTGCTTTCTTTAAATCTTTCCCAATATGGAGTGACAATTGGGATACAGCAAAGAGTGCTACATGAAAATAATTAATAGGTGATTGCTGCTACCAATATGGACGTGCCAATGTGAAGAAACTGGCTCCTCTGTCACTCTTGCAGAAATGTGGTTTTGCGGACAAAAACACATGCTCTGTCCTTCTGGAGGAATTCATCTCTGTCCTGAAGGTACCTTTCAGCATTCCAACTTTTGAAAGGTAACTTCTGGCTGTACCTTTTTCTTTTCTGCTTCCACTAGTATTTGAGGAAGCAGTTTGAATATATGGTGCATGCTGGAAGTCAGGGCTGAGGGTGTGAAGCAGCAACTGGTATGCTCAGATGACTGCATTTCATTCTTGCCATGAGATATTTAATTACAGAATAACACTTCTTATGCCCATAATTTGAGGAATAAGACAAATATCCATTTATTAGTTAATTTTAAAATATTTTTCTGGAAGGTACTTTTGACTTAAATGATTCTTATTGATATGTGTGTATTTGTGTAATACATGTGTAGGTATCTTTACAGACAAGAATATGGTGGTAAAATAAAAATAACTGGGGTGTGAATCACATAAATTTGCTCTTTCCTTCTCTTTGAAGTCTTATGCAAACCAATTCATCAAGTCTTTTTTTCCATCTGTGAAATGGTGTTCATGCTCACTTTTGAGCAATTTTAGTCTCTGCTTAAGCGTCACTATCTGGAAGGAGTGTTATTAATTAGATCAGTGCAAGTTCTTGAGCATAATGAGATCCATATAGGCATAAATGGCTTATCAGGTATTTTTGGCTACATGGAAAACAGAAAAGCTTATGGCTGCTTTGAATTTTGGCGATTACTTCACAGTCTCAATAACACTGCAGAAAGCTCAGGCTTTCCAAGCAGTAATCCAAATGGGAATGCAAACAAAGCGGTGACCACTGAACATATTCTCCTTCATCCTGAAATTTAATGCATGAGGCAAAGGACTTCATCCTGGGAATCATCCTGTTCAGGAAGGGAAAATTGTGATTATTAGCAAGTATTGCTATAGGCATTTTTTTAAATAAAATTAAAATTGAAAACAAAAGGATATGCAGAAGAGCTTGCTTGGGATCATGTATGTTAAAGCTATTGCTAATAATGTTGTTATGATAATTAAAAAACAGAAACCACTTTTTTTTTTCTGAGAGCAGTCGTACTGGATGAGTGTTGAGTGACCGATAGCAGAGCTCCAGCATTAATAACAATGTACTTTGGGATACTTGTAAATGGTTTGCTTATAATGCAGTTTCCAGCTTTAAAATGGATTTTGAATCTGTAATGCTCTTCTCTCTAAATCCGTCCACCCTTGCTGACACTGTCTGATCACACTGCTTACTCAAGTTCAGGTGTTTCTTGGAAGTAGCTTTAAGTGCCAGTAATGAAGCACCTTAGAGGTTCCATGTCTCAGCACAGATTTATTTTTTTCAAGCCTGAAATCTCATGTGCTCTTATTTTTTTTTAAATCCAGGAAAAGTTTTCTTTGTCTAACGTTAGCTCCTTTTCTCTTGCCTTTGGTAAAATCTTTGGGTTATTTCTTGAAGAAATAGATGCTGTTTTCTATGCATTATACTACCTCAGGAAAGATCTGTGAATCTCAGAAGCTTTTATTCTCATTATGCTATAGAGGAAGGGACTGGGAAATAATAAATCCCTTACTGAACTGGCATGGAACATTTTCATCTCATCTTGAGATGTGCTGGAGTGCCTTGCAATCGGCAAGCAGCTGTACTGTCAGGTCCTTCTGGTGCAATTTGGTCCTGAATGCTGAAGGGGAGCCAGTGAGTGTTGAGAGTATCTGTCCTGAGAGCTGAGGGGCTGGGCACATCAGACAGCAGGGATGGTACTAAATCCAAATGGCAAGAAAGTTTTCTGACCTTTTTATATCCATGGAGATTTGATTTATTTTTTCCCCCCATACATTTATTTCAAGTGAAAATTCCAATTCAGAAATAAGTGCTCTGCTGCATGAAAAAGATTGTCCTTTTATTTTTTCACCACATTTGCTGACAAGAGTGTCATCTATGCTGCTTGTTATTTTGAGATTAAGTATACTGTATATTGGGCATAGCGCATTATCAAATATAGATAGGCAAAGAAGAGCAAACTTAGGGTTCAAAATAAGAAGTATTCTTGAAAGGCAAGCACGCTAATTAGCAAAGTGCAATAGCTGGGTTCAAAGAAGGGTGGGACTTTCCAAAGTTCGTAGGCCCCTGTGTTTTCCAGAAATGCTGTCTGTAACTGCTTAATGCTGCTAAAAATTAGTCATTGGTGTTTCCTGTAAAATTAGTTTGATTCTCAAAGGTTACATTTCCATTGGTTTCTAGGAGTTTTACAAAGTGTGCTTGACTTACGGAAATTGAATGTTGTGGTAACATCTTTGGATTCAAATCCCACATTAAAAACAAAATTTAAAAAATTGTCCCTTTGTCCCTGAAGGTGTTGCAAAGATTGTGTGATGCAATGATGTCTGTACTACAGACCTTGGAAAGACCTTTAAGTGAAAGATGTATTACAAAAACAACATACTACTGAAGAGAGAAGTTAAGAAAATTCATTTGCTTCAGCAATGAATATTCTTTTCCATTTGCTTTTTGCAAATCTGCTTCGTGCAGCTAAATACTTACATGGAGATATGTTATTTAACAAAAAGCTTGCAAATGAAGGTGATTTCAAAGCACTGCACTGCAACTACAGGTGTGTTTGTTTTTTGTTTTTTTTTAACTCAAAGCAACAAATTTGTTTTCTAAAATGCTGTGTTGTATTGCAATCCTACCTATATGTGTTGCAGTAATACCTGAAAGCCATGATAGTGGAGACTAGGTCAGCTGAGGCAGAGGCATTGGTTGCTCCTAGAGTCTAGAAGGTGTTGGGCAAATCATCCCTTCATGAAGATTTCACCTGCATGGGCAAAGGCTCAGTGAGCAATGCAACCGCAGGCTGCATTCCTCCAGGTGGAATAGGGCTTCTAGGAACAGACCACACTGCAAAAGTGTTAAGTGGGAGCAAACCCTAGAAGCAGAACTGGTACCAGTGCAGAACAGTGATTACAGCTGGCACAGGTCTTTCTGAAAGTCATCAAAGGCTTCCCAGTAACACATCGTAGGAGGTGGGGTGGTGGAGGTGTGTGTACATGTATATGAAGACCTCAGGGATGATTTCATCAACAGAACTGGCAAATCTAAGGCCCAACAACATCTCAGACACTGCAACCCCCAAAGCTTGTGTTCCATCATCATATTAATCTTCCCCTCTGTTACCCAGGAAGCACCTGTGTCCTTGCACACAACTGGCAGCTGTAAAATAAACACCCACAACATCAATTATGGATGAGCGTGCTGCATGATACGCTCCCTGCAGCTGATGCCGACAGGCTGGCTGAGTGCTTCAGCTCACGTTCACTCTCGTTCACAATGGTATTCAGAAACAGATGCATACAGATGCCTTTTCTGGTACTTTCTGGGAGGTGGAAGAGCTGGAGATGATGAGAGAGAAGGATGGAGCAGAGGAAAGTGGTCGGCTGCCTTCCGGCACAAAGGGAGGCTTTGTCCATGCATGCTTCGCGCACCTCAGCTAGAGCTTTGCATCAGGGATGGGCACTGCTGGGGGGCACCTAGCAGCATCTCCCCTGAGCCACATCTCAGCCTGGGGTCCTCACCAAGATTAAGGTCCTGATTTAACTGTTTTTTTTGTGTTTTTTTTTTTTTTTTTCTAATTAACCAGACAAATGGTCGCTAACTTTAAAAGCGATTTGCTTGAGTAAGGAAGGCAGTAGTATGTCATTCAGGATTTATTCATATTTTATGAAGCGTTTAAGAATTCTTCAGAAGGAATTGTTATGCACATATAATATCAGTTACATATAAGACTGCTTGATTCAACAATGAACAAATAAAAAGGGCAATTTTATCTTTTATTGCCCCCTTTTCCCCATTTTCACTTTGTCTGAAATAAAATTAATAATAATACTATTTCTAGCATGTCTGAATGTCTATTGAAATAATAAATCAAGCTTCCCAGGCACAAGTGTGATTTTAAAAATACATAAACATTAATGAGCTTCATTTTTCTCAGCTTTGTCTTTTTGTTTCTCACTTTGATAGCATATCAAACCATTCTTAATAAATCAGATCTCCAAGTTAAATTGTATACTGCATGTAGAACAGTTTATACCACGCAGACACATAAATGGCTTTGGCAACCACTTTGAAATATAAAGAAATTCATAAACGAAATATTCACCCAAAAAAATCTGCGGTTCAAAACATACCCAATTAGAATTCAGAAAGCAGATGAGTTTTAAATGCAATCTTAAACTTGGAAGGAGAATCTATCAGGAGATAATTGATTCCACCAAACAGAAACAATCATTGAAAATGTTCTGCCACCGGAGGATCCTAGGGGCTATAGCAAAGGTAATAACTCTATACTTTTCCCTATAATATTTCTGACAGATTTCTACAAGCCATTGTCCCATCTCACTGAGCAGACAACCCCTCTTCTGTCACGCTCCGTTGCCCTGCTGTTGTCCTGTTTCTTTCCTGAATGACGAGGGCAGCCCTGTGTTCACCTCCTTTCTTCTTCCAGTGGAGCCTGGGGAGAGCTGTGCAGCCATGGGGGTACGCAGGCTTCTCCTGCCACCTTGGCAAAGGCAAACTTGTGCAGGCAAATGTGCTCCTGGCACCGACTGTGTTGACAGGGGCAATGGGAGGACACCACTCTTCTTACTCCAGCGTAGCTCCAGGGGCAGTTGGAGCAGTGCCTGACCCTTACGCAGCTTTCTCCTGCTGCCTGGTTCCCGTCTCCTGTTTCCCTCTAAATCTTCCCTTTTTATGGTAGAAGACAGCTGTCCCAAGGCTGGACTTCTCCTTCCCATGCATGCACACCCCAGCCAGAGCAACAGAAATGAATTCTGCCTGCGCATTTGGAAGCCCTGATCCAACTTGTGTGCTGTCACTGGCTGGGGGTAGGAAAGGAAGTGCTGTTGTCTTCATTCTAAATATATAATTTTAATGGAGGTGATTCAAAATGTATTTGCATGTTTGGACCTCATGCATTTTTATTCCAGGCACAAACTGAGCTGCTTTAGGCTTATAATTCCTAACCAAACTTATTTCCAAAACTGCAATGAAAGGCATGGATTTTTCTGGATGCACTCCAGTAAAGAGGTGTAGTAGAAAGTCCCTGAGGGTGACAGGTCACTTTGTCCCACAGTATAAGCCTAGTAAAATCCAATCACACCTACGCTGCCCTCTACACTCCCCCTACAGAGCTAGTGGTGTGTACTTTGATTTAGTATTCTACTTTTCTTTCATTCTACCTGCACCGAGAATGTGCTTAGACAAGCCTAAAAGTAGTCTATGGAATAATTATTCTGGCCCATATGTAAATAAGTCGTATTTTATTTCTTGCTGATGCTCAGCAATTTTCCTGCTTTTTATTTTTTCTCTGACCTCTTCTTCATCAATGATTTTATTCATTTAGAGTACTTTTAATGAAAAATGTTGGCTCTGAAAGAGCAATTCATTGTAGGGATGCATGTATTGTGTGTGCGTGTATATATATGTATATAAAACTGGTACTCTTTTAGCAAGCTTCTTTGTTAATTTATAACTGTGCTGATGGGTGTTGTACAGTAATAATTTTACTTAGAATTGTACTAATTGTACAAGAGCTTAGTTCTCCTTTAAAATAATGAAAAACTATGCAGCCTGTGTCTGTGTATCCTTAATGAGCAAAAATGAGGTAGGACTTTTTACATTTGATTTTTTCACAATAGCTATGAATTCAAACAGTACACTGCTATCTAGAAGTGATAGGAAAGATCACTATGGTATGACAGAAAAGGTTGTGGAAACCTCTCAGGTTGGTGTGCTAGGCAAAGGGTTGCTGCTGTTTTATAAGATTTTATTCTATGAGTGGGGGAAACCAAAGCAACTTTTTGTGTGCGTGTATGGATTCATGTCTTACGTACTCTCTCTGACAGCACTAGTCTTAGCTCCCTCTTGCATCACCTGTGCCATTCTCTCTCTAATCCCTGACTTTTGCATCTCTAAATCCCCCGAATGTCTTGTGCTCCATCCTGTGTTTTCTAATTGCAGGCTGGGCAAGCAGCAGCATGTGTTGCAGATGGCACTGAGCTGCACATTTGCTGAGTGGCAGCTGACAGACCAAACAGAGCCTCCGAGAGTTGAGCGGATACGGCAGCCTTGTGTCCTAATTTACATTTCTGATCTGTAGAACACGGGGAAATCTCAACTCTCCTGCCCATTTGGCTGATGGGGACTGATAATTTTTATTAAGGACTGACAAATGGGCAGAGATGGCAAGATCACACATAGCTCATTTTGCTAGGTTATGAGACTAAAATACGTCCTGATTGTCCTTATTTGCAGCGAGACTCAACTTACATGCACATCTGTGTGGAACCTTAGAGGCCTTTAGTAATTCCTTGCTATAAAAGGTGGAAAAAAATAGGTATGTAGGCTGTGGTTGTAGTTTCACAGCACATAAAGACCACGTCATTTGGGGATTAAGGCACTAGAGTCTTCCTGCTGGTGGGATGGGTGGGTAGGGAGGGAGAATTTCCAAAAGTAAGAGTTAGTCAGGGGAACTGTGGCTAATTTAAGCCCCAGAGACGCTCCTGCTTGGAGATATAGTAAAGATAAAATGCCTTTTCCTCTCCTTCTTATAAGGTGTATTTGAAACAGCACTGCAATTAACTTCCTGTATGCTGCCTTTCTCTTCTGTTGGGTCTAGTGCCCTTTTGCTCTCCTTGGTTCTTCTGAGGAGCCTTATGCTGGGCTAATTTAAATATTGATAATTAAACTGTTTCTCTATTCCTTTTCTCAAAAATGAAAGAAATATTTCTTCCAACTCATCTGGTGCAGTGAATAGATTTTGGGTAATGTATAATGTCTTCTTTAAGAGATAAAATGCTAAAGTAATAGTTATAAATAGAAGTGTAAAATCATACTGGTGAATCTCAGAATCACCGCACTCGAGGAGAGCAATGCAATTGACAAGCAATTTAAGCTACAGCGTGAAAGGATGCAGAAATAACAAGATTTGCATGAAAAATATTGAGATCATGAGAACATCAAATTTAAACGGAAAACTCATGTGCCTCATGATTAAATCATGAGAGCTGACATTACTGTTATAACATTCAATATCCTTGGCTTTTGAAAATAGTTTTATAATGAGGGTGGAGTGTATCTATCTGTATAGAAAATGAGCATTGTTTGTACCTAGCTAGCTCATTACGATGGGAATCAGGAATACAAGGCCCTCAAATCTTAATACAGGTCAGAAGATCTCAGATGCCTCTAGCTATGGCCGAGCCCCCCCCTTGTCAGGAAGATAACCCAAAGCAAAGACAGAAACTGACCCTGCTTTCAAATCACCCAGTCAGTCAATCAGTCAATCAATCAGTGATTAAACAGTACCGGGGGAAAAAAATAGACAGAATTTCAATCAGGTAGCTGATTGTCTATTTATTCCATCTTATCAGTGACAATCATTTATCTTAGGACAGAATACAGCTACTCACATCAGTGATGGAGGCAGTAGGTCTAAGGAAGGGTCATGGCAAAGAGTCTCTCTCGTATCCATCAGGCTTTATGCTTGCATGACTTACAACCACCGTGGCAGATTTATTTCATTTTCTCTCGGTGGTGTTGTGCTTTCTGATTCTTTCAGTCAGGAAAACCTGATACACTTGTTATCTAAGCGGAAATATGGACTTTCTAAACCAGTTTGTTTTCATAATGTATTCTAGCAGTGCAAACCTGGATGGCACTTGCATGGGCTCCCTGTTTAATTCTATGAATGAGAAACTTGTCGAAAATGAAGGTGGTCCTTCAGGTACATTCATGTTTTCTAAATTCCAGCCCCAACTCAGTTGAAGATTTAAAAAAAAAAAAAAAAAAGTCGGTTCTAGAATTGTGAAATTGATTTACATTGTTTTCTGCTTTAGTGGTACTCACTGAGATGTCTTTAATACTTTCGTATTTTAAATAAATCTGTAAGATGTGTTTTCTGTTTGTTTTTAAAATAGCAGTCATCCTCATGATAATGAGCAGCAGCATTTATATAGAGCATTTCTTTTTTTTTTTTACTGAATAAAGGGAAGGATAAAGTAACTAGATTCTATTGTCTGGAAGCTGCTAGGGTCGGCTGCTTTATAGCACTCCTCTGAATAAGAAATACACCTCTGGGAAAGACTCAGATTGCCCCCCTGAAGAAGAAGCAACTGGCATTTTTTATTTATTTTTTTTCAATTTAAACTTTACAAATTATGAATTCACAGGCATGTCAGACAAACTTATTTCTGATTAGAAGAAGCTGAGTCAAACAGGACACTCCTTGCTGTGCCATAATCCCCAGCAGCCATGTCACTTCTGCTGTGTCATATTCCTTCATGTAATATCTCACAGCTGACACTTTGTTACAGGAATGCTTTTGCCTTGCAAAACTGAAATGCCATTAACTACCCAAAGGCTGACGAGTCTCTGCCAATTTATTATACATCTTGTGTGATATCCCCACACAGTAAGCAAAATTCTCATCCCCCTAAAAAGTACAGCAGAAAATAATCATGGGTCCCTCCTCGAAAATACCTGGTTATTTTATTAGATACTGTTTTTATCTTTTTGATTTTGTATCTTGGAACTAAATTAATGTTTCTTGCTTTTGGCATCAACAGGCCTTTTGTGTGTTTAATGCAAGCTTAAAATATTGTGATAATGATGTGTCCAGTATTACAAGAACTGTGCTACTGAAACTAGCCCAGTAACACTGAAATAAAACTTGGAATGAAAAAGGGGTATTGAAGTGCAATTATGTGTTGTTTACTGAGACCTCACCATTATCAGTAAAAATAAAATTATTTTACCCAGAAAAGGGATCTCTTTGCAAACACTGCATTTTACTGGTCTCATCAGCATTATAGTGCCTGTCTGAGCAGCTCAGCCTTGTGTGAGGCAGTAACATTTATTTTCTAGGTAGTCTGCCAAGCCCGGGGGGGATTAGGAGTCTGCAGTGATTAAGCCCTGAAAGAGCATGAAGTTTGCCGGCTGGTGTTAAATGTCTCAGAAGGTGCTGAGATTTCTTTTTCTCCCTGTGATGGAGCTCTCCACCAGGAAAGGGTGAGGGCAGGGTGGGACAACCATGTGCCAGAGCTGGCATTCCCCAAATATGCTGCAGGTATGCTGTGGAGAAAAGGTGCTTTATGTCTCCACTGAAAATCCAAAGCTTGGGTAGCACATGCGTGTTCCCTGTAGGAACTTGTGGTGTTTGCTGGGTAGTAGGTAGACTAGAAACCAAATTTCAGTCAAAAAGTTAGCTGTTGGTTAAAAACAGTCTCTGCTGGAAGCTTTCATCATCAAGTATTTGTTGTTGACAAGGAAATAACTCTACATCTGTAACACAGACTCCAGGAAAGCAAACAAACACACACACACACACACGCACAAACAAAAGAAAAACAAACGAACAAAAAAAAAACAAACCCACAATCTGCTGGATTGCTGGATGCCTTGCCGAACTTTGGTGCCTTTACAAGTGTAGCAATGACACTCTGCTTCCAGGTCTGTGCAGTTGAACGCGGTTCTCTTGCCTGTCTTTTCTTCTCAATTAATGTTGTGTGTCCTCTAATTATCGTTGCTTGGAATTGACTAGTTTTTTCCTCAATATGAAATTAGAAGTTAGGCAAAAGTACTGAAACCTTCTCAGTTAGGGCTGGTTTGTCTTTGGTCCTTTGTGCATCTCACAGAACTAAGTGTATTTAACAAACTAATTTGGGGATAAATCCAGTTTGGGAGAAACAAAAACTTACTTCGGAATTGTCACCCAATTGCAACAAAAATACAAGAGAAAAAGTACTGTTAAAATCGTAGTGTTTAAATTCTGAGGTTTTCTTTAAGGCTATTTCTGGAAGTATATGGGTGAGGTTCTTCTAGTTTTCTTTTTGCTTTTTACACAGATTCTTTCATATTAAAATGATCTCTAAAGAAAATACTAAAACATCCAAAGCGATGTAATCTTCAGTTCATTTTTAAGTGCAGGTCAAAGTGTATTGTTATTCTTTACTTTTTTTTTTTTTTTTTTTTTTTTTGTAAAATTATCTCCTTTCTAATGCTTTTCACTACTAGCAGTTTTTCCCTCTTCTAACCTTTTCCTCTGGATCATCATTTCATGGAACAAGCTGGAACTGGCTGGCTGGCTTTCTTTATGCTGCTGTTGTTGCTGTACTCCCCAGTTGCTGGACTTTACACATTAAGCAAACTGACTAAATACCTGTCAGATACTGTTTGTTCTCCCATTGTCTCCTCAGAGGAAGAAGTATGGACAGTGAAGTGTTATGTTCTGATAGGGATTTCAGTTCTTAAATTGCACGTGTTGTTCTGTATTTCTGTTAGTGTGCAAGGTCATAAAAGCGTGCTTTGTCCTTCAACGGGAAAGTAGTTCCTTGGTCAGGGCCTAAGGAAAATGCTGCCTGCAGGGTATGTCTGGTTTCCTCATCCAGCAGAGCCTGACTGTCAGCCAAGCTTTGCATCCTGGAACTGGAGGTAATTTTCATGTGTTAGGCCGTTAAATGTTCAAAACCTTTATCCTTCTCATTTTATTTGGCTCTCCTGTGGAAAGTGTAAGAGACTTTAATACATACATATGTATATACACACACAGACACACACGTATATATATTCATTAGTTTGTGTTACTGGGAAGGTGAACCACAGTGTTCAGTGTAACAGCTGCTCAAGAAGTGCTTTTATTATTATTTTAATATACCTACATGTTGTAATGTAACAAAAAATTGAAGAAACAAAGAAGATGCCAAATACTTTTTCTTTTTTGGTTGTTTGTCAAAGTGGGGTCAAGACTACTGTATGGAAGGAAATTGTAGTTAAGAAAGGTAGTGCTATTGGAGAGCTTAGTTCCATTGACAAATTCAAACTGATTTGCAAAGTACAGGATAAACTGAGCAAATGTGGCATGCATAGCACCCATCACGTGAGCACGCGTCTGTCAGATCCTAATCATGCTGTATTAGGATTACCAGTGAACTTTTCAGTGGCAAAGAAACAACTCTTGTTTTTTTTTTTTGGCAGAGATACAATTTATCACCCACCACCCTTTGCCTGCAAACTGTTAGGAAGGACTCAGGCTGTGTTCCTATATTGATGTCAACTTCCTCTGGTTTTTGGTAGCACAGGAATATTGTATAGGAGAGGTTTGAGTGTCTAGCTTTGAGAAGCGTAGGGAGATGTTTGGATGTCTTCCCAAGCTGTGACTGATACAACTACTGTGCTATAAAAGTTGTACTCCCAGGGTTCAGTGAAATGACTTTCTTTGCAGTAGCTTGAAATATATCAGTTAATTCTGTTAGCTACATGTCTTGATTGCCTGTTTGGATGCTAGAGAGAAGCAGTGTGTGATTAGTCTGATTTATTTTAGATGTTTACTCAAAGTCAAGGTCAATTGCATCCTTCGTTCTCACCACTGTCTTTGAAGAAATTCCAGATGTATGGCTCAAATACAGATACCTAAAGGCTGGGCAAAATTAACTCTTTATTCATCTGTAGAAAGAGATTTTAAGTATCTTTCTTGCGGACTGTCATTGTTTGTATTTGTCATCACAGGACGTGTCACTTCATTTAGATTTCCACCACTGAGACAACTTAATCCAACAAGTAACTAAATAAACCTAGTCTGAGAGGTAACCACTGATCTGTAAGAAAATGGCAGAAAAATTGGCTGAATTCCTTTCTATGCTTTTAAGGAGAAAAATATTTTTTTATGGCAACAGTTTTTCTTTCTTTAAAAGTCTTAAATCAAAATGAGGTGCAATGAGAATAGGGAAAAACCTTGGGAACTCATGCTTTGCTCACTAGTTAGACATTTTCATGCTTTTCACTTATCTTTTTGCTTAATCTTGGTTCACAAGGAAGAATGCACCATTTCTTTAGACTAAAAATCAGAGAAGCGTGTCTCCACTGCTTGATGAAAGATGAGTATGATGATACCGCTGAAAAATGCACAATTATACGCATAGAATAAAAACAACCACAGTCAGGCAGAATTTTTTGAGTCAGGAAAAATCACTATTTCCTAAAATGTATGAATTATAAATAGCAGATACTTGCATGATCATAATGAAATATGTTTTTCCTTTCAAAATGAGAGAATAATACAGGCAAAAAACATTCTTGTCCCAAGTGTAATTATAAGTACTTTTGTTAGGAATCCTGCCTCTGTTGAAATCTATGGAGTTGGTCTGAATATACACAACAGAGTTAGGTATTGCATAAATTCAGTCATGTAGTTCATTGTAGGTATGTATTTGTGATGTCATACTGTCAAGAAATATATAAAGGACGTTTCATTTGCAGCAGACATTTCACTGTCACAACATATTATCATCCTTGCTAATGACAAGTGGGAGATAAGGTTTGTGCTGAAAATGACCTTGAAGCTTTCCTAACTCAGTCCAGCAGAGACAAAGAAATGTCACAAACCTCTTAGCAGCTGTAATGGTGTCAGGCTTCTGTTATGAAGAGTTGTCTTATGTTGCAAGAAGACAGAGAAACAAGGATAAAAAGGACAAGCAGCAAACCGAAGACTTCTCCAACCAGAGTTTCTTGAAACAATCAGTAGAAGTTTATGTTCCCCATCTAATTTAAAACGAGTATTTTTTTCTGGACAGTTCATAGCCCCACAGTTGGGTGGAAGTGGGAGGAGGGCAGCTCTGTCTGCTATATGGGGTAATCTTAATCCACATCCTCGGTGAAGCTGATGAAGTTTTGGCAGTGATTTTAGCAGAGCTGGCATCTTGCTCTGTCTCTCTCCAGTGTCGTCTACCAGTTGCACATCACAGGTGAAGGGGGCCCATGAAGAGTTACAGTTTGAAGTCAAGAAATAGCTAGTTTTTAAAGCACTTGCTTTAACATGCAACACGTACTGTAACATGCACACCATATTCTGTGATTTTTTAGTAATTCAAGAGTTTAATATTAAATGAAAAGGCATGACAATCAAAAATCATGAATTCAAATTCTGATTTTGACAGAGGTGATCTTTTTAAAAATGGAAATGAGATGTCACTACCAAAGGAATTCTGTTTAGCCGGGAGGGCATGTTATCTTCAGCTATGTCTGCAGTGAAGAAAGTATAATAAGTGTAGTGAATAAGTGCAGTGAAGAAAGTATAATAAAGCAGTCATGCTTTCCTAAGCTTGTTTAAGGGGGGGGGGAGAAAAGGAAGGGATGGTGAATGGAGCCAAGTCCAGTTGGAGGCCAGTCACTAGTGGCGTCCCCCAGGGCTCGGTGCTGGGGCCGGTCCTCTTTAACATCTTCATCAATGATCTGGATGACAGCATTGAGTGCACCCTCAGTAAGTTTGCAGATGACACCAAGCTAGGTGCGTGTGTCGATCTGCTCGAGGGTAGGAAGGCTCTGCAGGAGGATCTGGATAGGCTGCACCGATGGGCTGAGGTCAACTGTATGAAGTTCAACAAGGCCAAGTGCCGGGTCCTGCACCTGGGGCGCAATAACCCCAAGCAGAACTACAGGCTGGGAGATGAGTGGTTGGAGAGCTGCCAGGCAGAGAAGGACCTGGGAGTGATGGTGGACAGTCGGCTGAATATGAGCCAGCAGTGTGCTCAGGTGGCCAAGAAGGCCAACGGCATCCTGGCTTGTATCAGAAACACTGTGACCAGCAGGGCTAGGGAGGTGATCGTCCCCCTGTACTCGGCTCTGGTGAGGCCGCACCTCGAGTACTGTGTTCAGTTTTGGGCCCCTCGCTACAAGAAGGACATCGAGGTGCTTGAGCGGGTCCAAAGAAGGGCGACGAAGCTGGTGAGGGGCCTGGAGAGCAAGTCCTACGAGGAGCAGCTGAAGGAGCTGGGCTTGTTCAGCCTAGAGAAGAGGAGGCTCAGGGGTGACCTTATTGCTCTGTATAAGTACATTAAAGGAGGCTGTAGCGAGGTGGGGGTTGGCCTGTTCTCCCATGTGCCTGGTGACAGGACGAGGGGGAATGGGCTAAAGTTACGCCAGGGGAGTTTTAGGTTAGATGTTAGGAAGAGTTTCTTTACTGAAAGGGTTGTGAGGCATTGGAACGGGCTGCCCAGGGAGGTGGTGGAGTCACCATCCCTGGAAGTCTTCAAAAGACGTTTAGATGTAGAGCTTAGGGATATGGTTTAGTGGGGACTGTTAGTGTTAGGTCAGAGGTTGGACTCGATGATCTTGAGGTCTCTTCCAACCTAGAAATTCTGTGATTCTGTGAGAATATGCTCCTAAAAATCATTCACACAAAAATGCAAAGTTTACCGTTTAGAACTCTTAGATACTTTTTACACTAGTGAAATGTCCTTGAGTTGCTGATTTCTTTTGTTAAGCAAGCTATGTTAGTGTGTCAAGTTAGATTTGATGCACCTAAAACATTTAAGATGCTCTGTTATCCATTGCAAAAAAACATCAGATACACACCCTCATGCATTTGCAATTGTCCCACTTATTGTGTGAATGAGTGGAAAAGAAATTAACTGAGTAAAAATCACGCAGAGCGTTGTGCAGCGAGGAAACATGACTTGATGCTGTGCGTAACTGACAGAACCAAATACTTGATAGCTATTGAAAGAGCAAATGGTGGTGGAAGTTTTTTAAAGGATTACTGTTTAGAAGCAGAAATGTGGTTCCAAACCCATTCTGAGACACACATACAATGTGTGTGAAACATACACCCAAATCTGAAAAGGTAGCCTTTAATCTTTGCCAAGCTAAGTGCTATCTTTCAGTTTGTTTGCTGGAAAGTGCTGGGTGTGAATGCAGAACTTCAGGTTCTCTGGTGAAGGAACATCCTACTGCCTGACTAGCTCATGAATCTCAACTATGTAGAGGGAGTCTCCAAAATAAGTGAAACTACAAGTCACAACTATGGAAATGCAATTTTGCAGGTTTATTAGATGGAAAACCATTCAAAAGGTATGTGTCAAAAGAATGTTCTATCAAACTCGAGCCACCATCATGCAGTCCATGTGGCCATTCTGCTGTTACAGTTTCAATGCTCAAAAAAATTAAGTGTGAGGTACGTCTTCTATGAGACCTACTAATACACATGCTTATGGGAGAAGTTGCAAGCCTCAGAAATAAGCACAATCAGTAAAATTATTTCTAGAGTAATATGATAAAAAATGTTGTCTGCCCTGCTGGAACTCAATAAAGCATTAGGAATCATTAGTAACACTTGAATTTTTCTTTAATGAAATCTAAAAATATTTTTTTCCTTAAAACCTTGTCACATCAAATGATTTCATAAAGAACCCTCATGATTGTTTGAGAAATTTAGTATAGATTGTCATTGTTCAAAAACTTTGAAGTAATCTAAGGGTTCTAAGGCCCCAATGTAAAATTGCCTTCCTTTAATTTAAAAACAAATAAATAAATATTCTGATTGTCTGGAGGGCAGTCATAAAGAGATGGAGAGGAAGCTGCTAATCTGTGATATTTTAAGATACGTGTGGTGGAAAATACAATGTTTGGACTGTTCCTTGTTTTTTAAAGTGAAATAATTTCTATCACAAGAAAGGGTACAGGTTGTAACAAATTAATGTGTTTAGGCTAGTGCATGGTGGATGGTGGAAGTATGATGCTGCTGTGGACTTCCCTGTTCAGAGGTTGGGCTTGGATTAGTTGGGGTTCCTGGTTCCTAGCCAGAGCATTTATGAAGTCTCTTTCAACAGCCAAACACAAACTTCCCACTGTGTTCCATTATGTACAAAATATAATAATATTCATTGGACTTTTACTGCTTGTATAGGACTTTGGGATCCATGTTTGGATTGAAAGTGGCTGCATGTTTACGAGGCACTGATCTGATTCCAGGAAGTGGCTTTGAGGGACCCAAGTACAAATTTATTGACCCCGTTAAGATGTATCAGAATAAGGGAAGGCTGAATCTGGTCTGAGGACACTAGCTGCTCTTTTATTTGCATCGGTGACCTATTGAGAACGTCAATTAAGCTCCTATTCTACTCACTTCACAATAAATGGTTTTGGTGACATGTTATTAAGGTTTTCGGGGATTTAGTTGTGCTTGTAGTTCGAAAAACCAGAAGGGAGTATTTAGTAGTAACTGGTGTTAGCAAGCTACCATTACTAAGCTCTTTCAGAAGCAATTTGTGGACTGTGTCATGGATCCTACTGTGCTCGTGGATCTAGGCTTCATTCTTGATGCAGTTCTCACTGCCTTTACAAGGCAGAGAAGGGGACTTTTTAAGAAAAATACATCCGTTAAGCTAGAAGAAAAAGAAAATGACATTATACTGGTGTTAGTAAACCTAGCTGATCAATAACCTTATTACAGAAAGCTGAAACTTCCCACTCTGGGAGTTTTTTGTGTAAAAGCCATTTGAAGTGGGCAAGTGTAAAAGCTGGAGCTTGTGGTATGCATAGGAGAAAGGGGCACAGTTCAGGGGAATTAAATGGGTGTCAAGAGATTTCAGGTTGTTTGTTCTTCACAAAACACTTGTGGCTGGCAACGTTAATTACTTGACCCCTGAAGAAAGGGGAGGTGTTTTTGTTTTTTCCATTTAGAAAAAAAATAATCTAGCATTGTTTATGTATTTGATAGAATATGGCCTTTGTCAGTTGACCTCCTTATTTCATTTAAAAGCAAAACCCATTACCAGCTGATGAAGCAGTGGTTCAGGTGAATGGTAGCTGTTGAGATGCCTCAGGGAAGAGGCATTTGGAATCGCTGCTGGTGCTGTGCTTGGAAAGGAACCGAGGGAGCCCCCTGGTCCCACCGCAGGTCCCACCATGACCGTGTCCCACCACGAGGCGTGGAACCAGCTCCAGTCGGATGGGGTCTCTGCTGAAGCCTGCGAGAATAAAAAGGGGAGGGGGCGTAGGGAAGGAACGCGCTGCAGTTGTTTGACAGCCACTAGTAAATTACGCCTCTTACCTGTAAACTCTCCAAATCCCCTTTCAGCATCTCACAAAGAACAATAATTGTTTATTGATCGAAGCGTTAACAATGTATCGCTTGTTCTTCAATAAGGTCCAGAAATGTAACTCAAGGGCAATAACTGCTTTGGATAAGCAACACACTTGATGGATGTGTGGTTCTTTTCCTTTCTTATTCCAAAATATGAGCATATGGTCGAAGCATTTTGTTATCAAGATGCAATCAGTATACATATGTATGCCTGTATGGGCTAGTGTCTTTCTTCTTCAAAAGAATCATTTTTCCCAACAGTGTTTAATACTTCCCTTATAAATGCTTCTTTTAAAGCATAGCAAAATGTTAAATTCTTTTTCAAGTCATTCTTTTTACCTTCTCCTAACATCTGTGCTTTGTCAGACATTCAGATGTTGTACACAAAAATAAAACCAAGGTGATACAAGATGAACCACAGCAGCATAAACACCGGTAAAGAAACTTTCCTTGTGCTGCCAATATTTTGCATGTATTGGGTGGGTGCATTTAAATAGAAGCAGAATATGTTTCCTCAGATAGCAACCAGTCACGCTTAAAGAGGAAAGTAATAATATAAAGTGGTGTGTTTGTTTATTTAGTGGATTTTTAGATGAGTCTGTTCTGTTTCACTTCAAGAGAGAAGGGAGAAGATGAAAATGAAATTAATTGCTGCCTAGCAGAAGAGCAGGCGGGTCATCACCGTGATCTTAAATAACGGCGCTGACAGCAGCAGGCCCCAGCAAGTTATCATATAAAGCTAGCTTTCATACAGAATGAGTACAAAAAAGTTTTCAAGTGCAAGGCTTCTTCCAACCTGGTAGATTTGGACAGCTGATAAACTCTCGGATATCACAGTGACAATTAGTTACTTATCTTTCAGTCCTGAAAACAGAGGTTGAAAGTTAAGTGGCAACATAAAGCTAAACACCTCTGGGACGGGGCTCAGGTCCAAGCCAGGCAGAAATGACAGAAAATCGTTGAGAACAGAAGACGTTAAAAGGTCAGAAATAAATTGTGATCAAGCCCTGTTTGACCATTTTATCAGTTGGTATTTTTCTCCCCTTTTAAGAATGAATCGACATTTTCCCTTCTCTGAAGCTGTTTGTGTTGGCATTAAGGATTTACCTACCATCTAAATACATCGTCTTATTTAGATGTGTTTCATTCTGTAGGGGGGTCAAGTTCTTCGAGGAAACTTTAAGGCAAACTTTCAGTGGAAATTTCAGTGATAACATAAGAAATGAGAGGCAGGGGATTGGGAAGATGCAGCTGCCTGATTTAGGTGTGCTAGAGACTGCTGGAAATTCCTCCTCATGCTCTCTACGAGTGAAATTCTGGCTGTGAATGAATCAAGGATAAAGCTCTCCTTGATTTCAGTGACATCTGAGGACTTTACCCTGTATAATTTCTACTCTACTAAGCACTAATAATACTTTTAAAGTAGTGAAGACTTCAACTTAGATGTTGTTGGAAAAAAAGCATGTGTGTATATATACGCATGTTTGTGGATGGATCTTCTAATTCATTCACACACTTCTGGAAAAATTCAACCATAATAATTTATTCTACCCTCGTCAATTATACGTGTACTTTCTAATTCTCAGAGTTCAGTTATGAGATTTTCCTACAAGCTTTCCTGTAAGGTGTTTTTTCAGAGCTGCATAGTCTTGCAGAGCTTCTCACTAAGGTGCTTCCTCCACTGTTCTCATGACTGAATCTTACCATATTTATTTTGATAATGGCACCATGATCCTTTGTTCCCCCGAATTTCCACCTCCAAGAGCCAAACAGGAGCCACTCCTGGCCTTCTTCCACTTTCCCTGTCATGCTGACAGTGCAATGCCACATGGTGCACTCTGAGGTGCCGTGTCAGCCGGTCTCCCCCAGGAACAGGTCCTTGGCATTGCTCGTCACTAATGTGTTCACGCCAGGGCAGTCATATCTTGGACTTTAGTGCTGATCAAATACTTCCCCACTGCTTTAACTGTTACTGCAGATGAACTGTTGTTAACTGAGAGACTTTACCAGGAAACTCATCCCATCTTTTCAGGCAAAATTTCTTTCCAGTTGCCTCAGCGACATTGGGTATCCAGATGCGTCTCTGTGGAGGAAGCAGTTGGATGTACAATGAAGTGCAAAGGATTTTTTTAAATTATATCTTACATTTCATTTCTTTTCCATTCAATGTGCTTTTCTTCAATATGCTGGAAACTGCTTTCTGCTGCTGTCATGCCTCAATTCAGAGGGTATTTTGTTCTTCACACCACAATCCTTTGGAAATGTTCTAGCAAGAATCTTCTGTCAATGTTAAATCTTGAAACTTCAAGATTACGTTGCCCATGAAACTATTGTGCTGAAATGAGTTAAAGAACAGAAAACATAGGGAATGGCTCCATTGAAGATATGGTGGAAGTATTGAAAAAAATTTGTGTGCATTCCCCAGGATACTCCA
This sequence comes from Anas acuta, assembly GCF_963932015.1. Lineage (NCBI taxonomy): Eukaryota > Metazoa > Chordata > Aves > Anseriformes > Anatidae > Anas > Anas acuta. The sequence continues at coordinate 106,149,264 of NC_088979.1, read as the reverse complement.
TGATACTTTCGTTCCACCTGGACAATCTTTTAATCTGTGCCAGCTGGAATCATTCATTATGATTGATTGGCAAAGTAACTGATACGAAATTCAAGCTGAAGGAGATGGAAAGAACCACAAAATAAATGACAAAAAAAAAAAAGGTTCTCATGGGTTTTAATTGTGCTGCGCATTAACACCATTATTTAAAAATAGATTGCCTTCTATACAGAATATTTTATATCCAATAACTTTGCGGATTTTTTGCTTTGGTTGGTTAATAGATAACTGTAGATGTTAAGACATAAGCTATAATTTCTCCGGAGTTTTATTTGAAATTCAGTCATGGTACTGGTTGGATTACTTTATTTCAGTGCTTCCTTCTCTATTTTTTCCCCGTGTCCCTGACATATAAGCTGCAATCTCTTTCAAATCCTCTCCAGGAAATACATTGAAATATATCAACTATGTTGTTGTGTGTTATGTGGAACTCAAATTGATTTAAACAGTGAGCTCTACTTTTTAGGCAGAATCTTGTAATTTGAACTCATCTACAGAAACATGTGATGGGGTCTTTAACATTCAGATGCCTGGTTATTACTTGCTTTTCTTTTGGTTGCATAAACTGTAACTAATAATGTTATTATGGACTTATTTATTTTATTGTTTCACTATTGTTTTACTTGCCAGGCAGTACTGAAACTGATAACTCATGCATCCAGCTATAATTCTCACTGATCTATGCTGCTGCCTCATAATGACAAAAGAAATTAGTGGACTTATTTTTTTTTTTCAAAGGCAAAAGTACTGAATTTACTGTGTTTTTTGCTTTCTCCCAGCTCATCAGTGGTATTGACTGCTGAATTAGAATTCATTGCAAACTTTGGTGTATTAACAAATTCAGTGCTAGCTAGAACCCAGTAGGGGCCAAAATCTTTAAGTACTTAGGACTGAAACATCCTTAGGGTTAAATATTTTGAAGGTATTCAGAAGAGAATTTGCAAAATGTTTTTTTTCTCTTTTTCATAGCTCTGTTTCTATGTATATTTGCTCATTACATTTGCATGTTGGATTAGCAATATTTGACATTTCTATATCATATGTCTGGATATCTTTGTACCTGACGTCAATATGGGATTATATTTCTCCTGTAATGGACCATAGCCTGTAAAATTAGGGCTCAACTGAAATTCATTTTGATTTATTTCAGTATACAATTCACTGTCCAAAGGCATAAAGTGATTGTCCACAGCATGTGTGCAAGAATACCACTTAAATGACAGCAGATTTGCTTACTTCTGGTACGAATACAGGAGGATGGTTCTTAAAGTTTGCATGATTATTTTAAGGGATGAAGGCTAGGGAAGAAGGATGCTTGAATGTATTGCTTTTCTTTGTTATGCACTAGAAAATGCTATCATTTTCTTGTCTGTGTTGTCAGCGTCCCTGCTCTGACTTCTGAGACTATAGTAAAGGATGCATCGTATCCTTTCTTAAAAATCTTAATGGCACAGGAACGGTCTGTCCCCACGTGCCCAAAGGCAAGCCATGCCCAAAGAAGACTGGCCTGGCTCAACAGAGAGTTGCAGCTTGAGTTTAGGAGAAAAAAGAGGGTTTATAATCTTTGGAAAAAAGGGCGGGCCACTGAGGAGGACTATAAGGATGTTGCGAGGCTGTGCAGGGACAAAATTAGAAAGGCCAAAGCTCATCTGGAGCTCAATCTGGCTACTGCCGTTAAAGACAAAAAAAAATGTTTTTATAAATACATCAACACAAAAAGGAGGACTAAGGACAATTTCCATCCTTTACTGGATGCAGGAGGAAACCTAGTTACAAGAGATGAGGAAAAGGCGGAGGTGCTTAATGCCTTCTTTGCCTCAGTCTTTAGCGGCAATACCGGTTGTTCTCTGGATACCCAGTACCCTGAGCTGGTGGAAGGGGATGGGGAGCAGGATGTGGCCCTCACTATCCATGAGGAAATGGTTGACGACCTGCTATGGTGCTTGGATGTGCGCAAGTCGATGGGGCCGGGTGGGATCCACCCGAGGGTACTGAGAGAACTGGCAGAGGAGCTGGCCAAGCCCCTATCCATCATTTATCAGCAGTCCTGGCTATCAGGGGAGGTCCCAGCTGACTGGCGGCTAGAAATGTGATGCCCATCTACAAGAAGGGCCGGAAGGCAGACCGGGGAAACTACAGGCCTTTCAGTTTGACCTCAGTACCAGGGAAACTCATGGAGCAGATCATCTTGAGAGTCATCACGCAGCACTTACACGCAGGCAATCAGGCCCAGTCAGCATGGGTTTATGAAAGGCAGGTCCTGCTTGACAAACCTGATCTCCTTCTATGACAAAGTGATGCGCTGGGTGGACGAGGGAAAGGCTGTGGATGTGGTCTACCTTGACTTCAGCAAGGCTTTTGACACTGTCTCCCACAGCATTCTCCTCAAGAAACTGGCTGCTCTTGGCTTGGACTGGCGCACGCTTCATTGGGTTAGAAACTGGCTGGATAGCTGGGCCCAAAGAGTCGTGGTAAATAGAGTCAAGTCCAGTTGGAGGCCGGTCACTAGTGGCGTCCCCCAGGGCTCGGTGCTGGGGCCGGTCCTCTTTAATATCTTTATTGATGATCTGGACGAGGGCATTGAGTGCACCCTCAGTAAGTTTGCAGATGACACCAAGCTAGATGCGTGTGTCGATCTTGAGGGTAGGAAGGCTCTGCAGGAGGATCTGGATAGGCTGCATTGATGGGCTGAGGTCAACTGCATGAAGTTCAACAAGGCCAAGTGCCGGGTCCTGCAGCTGGGGCGCAATAACCCCAAGCAGAGCTACAGGCTGGGAGATGAGTGGTTGGAAAGCTGCCAGGCAGAGAAGGACCTGGGAGTGATGGTTGATAGTCGGCTGAATATGAGCCAGCAGTGTGCTCTGGTGGCCAAGAAGGCCAACAGCATCCTGGTTTGTATCAGAAGCAGTGTGGCCAGCAGGGCTAGGGAAGTGATTATGCCCCTGTACTTGGCTCTGGTGAGGCCGCACCTTGAGTACTGTGTTCAGTTTTGGGCCCCTCGCTACAAGAAGGACATCAAGGTGCTTGAGCGGGTCCAGAGAAGGGCGACGAAGCTGGTGAGGGGCCTGGAGAACAAGTCCTATGAGGAGCGGCTGAAGGAGCTGGGCTTGTTCAGCCTGGAGAAGAGGAGGCTCAGGGGCAACCTTATTGCTCTCTACAGGTACCTTAAAGGAGACTGTAGCAAGGTGGGCATTGGTCTGTTCTCCCATGTGCCTGGTGACAGGACGAGGGGGAATGGGCTAACGTTGCGCCAGGGGAGTTTTAGGTTGGATGTTAGGAAGAACTTCTTTACTGAAAGGGTTGTTAGGCATTGGAATGTGCTGCCCAGGGAAGTGGTGGAGTCACCATCCCTGGAGGTCTTTAAAAGACGTTTAGATGTAGAGCTTAGTGCTATGGTTTAGTGGAGGACTTGTTAGCGTTAGGTCAGAGGTTGGACTCGATGATCTTGAGGTCTCTTCCAACGTAGAAATTCTGTGATTCTGTATCTAAAAGGATTAATTTCAGGGAAAATCTCTGAATGGTATCTGCAGTTGGAGATTGTTCTCTAAATGAATAACCTTGTACTCCAAGTCAAAAGGTTCCACAAATCTTGGTTCAAATGTATAGAGTACTAGCTTGTTAGAATTTGGACAATGTGTTTATCTTCATATAGGGATGATTCCTTTAGCAGAATCACGTTATTTCATGTAGAAACTGGAAATGTGTTAATTGATATACTTAAAAAAAAGTTCAACCTCAGGGCAACACCTGGATATAGGTTATATATAGGATATAGAATGTAACTATAATCAACTTAAAAGAGTCCTGCCATGGAAAGAGATTAGTAGCCCCTACTATAGCTGATACTCTTAGCCCTGCTAATAATACATGGAATATTCCAATGAAGACTTAGTTTGCAAAGGTGAACATTTTATATATGCATAATGTTTTATAAAACCAGAGGATACTAGGATGAAGTGTGCAAAGAAAAATGTTTCAGGCATGTGTCTTGCAGTTCCTTTGGCATGTGCTTAGCTTAATAATAGAAACTGACAAGCTGAATAAAGAACATGCTATTACTATTTTGGAGTACTATTAAGAACTTATCCCTGTTGTCATTCTGCAAGATTTTTCCAGAATTACCAGGATTCCAGAATATACATGTATATGTTTTTTTCATCTGATAGCATTTGCTTTGATACTGTTTCTCAGACTCAGTTCATCGTTCTTGTACAAGTCTTTGTGGTACATATTAATTCTGTAGTTTGCTGCAGGTGAAGCTGTTTGGAGAAAAAAAAAAATCAAACAAAAGAAATGTGAAGTTCTGCACCTGGACAAGTTCATACTCTGGTATAGGCACTGGCACAGGCTGCCCAGAGAGGTTGTGGGGGTCTTCCTCCCTGGAGATCTTCAAAAGCCACCTGGATGTGGTCCTGGTTGGCAATCTGGAGTAGGCAGCCCTGCTTGAGCAGGGGCTTGGCCCAGATGACCACCAGGGGTCCCTTTCAACCTTACCCATTCTGTGTTGTCACCTTGATGTGGCAACCTGCTAGTTGCTACTATACAGAGTTGAAATATTTAGCACTGTGTATCAGTTAGGATACATAACAGTTCTTCTTATAGCAGAAGGGTTTTTTCAGCTCATCTTTTCCTTAGCTGGGTATGACAAACAGCTGTCAGCACTAAATGAGTTGCTCTTCAGCTATTCAAATACTAAGTACAGCTCCAGAAATAAGAAAAGTAGTCCTTATTGGTCCAGGATTGAAGAAACGGAAATGTAAGCTATCGAGCTGTATTGCTTAACTGATGTAAGCCTATGAAAAGCAGAATAGCCAACAGCTGTGGGACTGAGGCTGTCTACATACATCCTGATATGCATCCTGGTGCTCTGAAGTCACAGAATTAAAATATATCCTTTCTGTGAAAGGTACATTTTGTACCTGTGATCAGACAACAAGGTATTCATAGTATGTATGAATCTGTCCAAAGGGAGAAATAGGAATAATTTCTGTTTAACTGTATTCATTTGCAGAGGAAGAGGGTTTTTAAGAAAGAGTAGCTTATTTTAATGAATTACGTAGTTTTTAAAATTTGCGTGCAAAACAGCTATATTATTTTCTAGTTGTTAATGGTTCTGTTGAAGGGAAAAGGAGGAGAGGAGAAATATCCTGTTTTTAAATGAGATCAAACTATGCTGCTAGTTGCATAGCATTGCTATTACTGAAATCTAAGCTTTGTTGTAAGGTAGAAGTGGCGAATCTGGGTTACATGCTCAAGTATGTTTTTTCTTGTTGTATCATCTTTTCATATAAATTCACTCTCCAAATGCTTTACTAATTCATATAATGTACTCACAGAGATAATAGCAACAGCAAAGCATGAAAAGCATGAAGGAGAAGTTAAGATTTCATTCAAGATTTAATGGCAAAATGGACAAGAAAGCAATGTTTTAGTTAAGAACAGAGGAAGTAAAATAGTTGTCCTTATTTCTACTGTATGTTCAAGAAGATAAAATAAGTAGGCTTTTTCTACTTCGTCTAAGGACTGTACAACACGATAAAGACTTGAGGTAGTAGAAGTGAGAAAAAACCTTGTATATTTCTTTTCCCTGTCTGAAATACTTCTTTGCCTTGGTAATGAAGGAAGAATTGCCGTAAAGGGTAGTGAGTAGGGGGCATTTGAATTGCACAGTCATGGGTTCAAATTACAGCAAATGGTAATACACGTCTGGAATGATCTATTCTACCTCTTCTAATAAATTTTTTATAGTAGTTTACTAGATCTGTTTAGCATTTTTTTAAATTATATAGCTGCTCTGTATTTTAGGGCTAGTTACATCTAAAGGTATGTTAGCATGTGGTTTCTTGTTCAACCACTGGATATCTCTGCATGCTAGGTAGTTTTTCCCTAAACAGAGGAGACAAAGTTGGGCTTCGTTATACACTATTTTCCTGAGAAAGTTTCATCTGCTTAAAATGGACCATATTCAATAAATTGTATCTCTGCTCACTGTTAACACACTTGATTTTCAGTATTTAACAACACTGACCTGTGTGTGAGTCTGTATCTAGAGAGAGAGAGAGGCAAGCAATGGTAATTATAAAGTTAAAAGACAAGCAAAATTTAATGAATTCATCACAATTTTCTTCTTGCAATCTATGCAAAATCCTAGGGACTTCCCTGGAATTGTTAGATATCCATGTTCAGCTGAGCAGATCGAATTGCTGTACTGGGGTCATATAATGAGACGACACAGTTATGACTTCAGATAGAAACAAGACATAATCATAATTAAAAAGTGACTCCACAGTTTCAGTCTCTTTTTAAATGTACAACAACTTCAGATTTTCACTTCATATTTGAAATCTCATTAATATCTTTTCAGTTTTTCAGTCACATATGCTTCTTCGTTCTTGCCCTTTCTCGCAGTGACCACATCTAAGTGCTAACTGCATAAGCAGCACTCATTATTTGCTTATTCAAGTATAGCAGGATATTCAATTTCAGTTTTTTGAATTAAAGAGATGGAAGATGCCTCCTAGTTCTCCAGGTGATGCTTAAAAGAGCTCAGAATTTTATAGTTCACTAGTTAAGATATCTTTTGGAGGTTAAGCTAATGACATTTTTTATGCCTTATTAGCCATCTGACAGTGCACTAACACAAATATATTCAACTTTTTTTTTTTTAAAAGAAAGGTAACTAATGCAATCACATAAAACATCACTTAATACTGAAAACCCCAAGTAGTAGTGCAGAACTACAGTGTAAGTTTGAGGGTAATGTGTTATGCAAAGGTACAATATTTATTGTCCACGGTTCCTGAAATCTTTCACTCTAAGTGTTTTTCTTTTTTGAAAAAAAAAAAAAAAAAAAAAAAAGCCCCCTGTGTTGGGGGGCTAACTGTTGTATTATAAATGGTTTAAAAAGCAGGATATGCCTTCCTAGGTATGGTTCCTTGTCCTCAGTGAGGAAATTAAATATACAAAGGGAGGAAAAAAAAAAGCCAAAGAATTGCGACATTGGTTAAAAAACAACAGCTTTTCTGTGATCAGTGGAATATCAAGGCACAGTAGAATACACTGTGTAAAGGTCCAACATTTTGTGCCTTGCATGATCCACCTGTGATGAGGCATTAGTATGTCTCTGCACCATTCCCTCAGCACGAGCTGCATGCACTGAAAGTATGCCCATTGGGGTGGCTTTGTCCTGTAGTGGAACTTAAGGATTCAAGTATTAGGTAGGCATGACTTTCTGTACGAACATCATCAAGTCTAGAAAGAAAATAACTTCCTGTCCCTCCAATCTAGATATAACGAGAGACGATTAATGTGTGAAAGTGAGTAAGGAAGAATAAACTGAACTAATTCTGAAAAATGTTTTAGTGATAGCATACAAACTGTCTTACCACCTGTGAGCTTTTCATAGGTCTGACAAGGCAAACAGGGTAAAGCAACTGAACAGTGCTGCCTTATCAGGACCCGCATCTTGACTGAGCAAAACAGAAACAGAAGATCTGAGCAGAGTTGTATGTATAAAAAATGGCACTGTTCTTCCCCTTGATGCTATTCAATAGTCACTGCTACCATTCTATCTTCAGCACCAATAGTGCCGGTGATAGTAGGCATGAAACAGCTACGTTATGAATTATGTCTTATACTTGGGAAGAAACTTGTAGAAATAAATGAGGGAGATGGTGCCAGAAATGTATGAGCCCAAACAATTATTTTGGCAGCAAAATTTGGACAGATACAAGTGAAGGCATATGGTGTTTTGGCCAGAGGGGTGGAAACTTCAGTAGCCTAGACGTGACAGAAGGAAGTCTTGGATAAAAACCTGTTTCTCCTCTCATTCCAGACAGCTCAACTTCTTAAATACCATGGGCTTGAGGAACCTTTGAGATATATTTGTTGTGGGATTAAATGGAGGGACAGCTCAAAATTGACTACAAATTGTGTAACTGAGTGGGAGGACAGTTGGGGCTGTCCTAAATCTAAGACAAAAAAAAAAAAAAGGATATTTTGTGAAGAAAAGGAGGAAGGGCTCTATTTTAATTGTGTTGAGACTGGATGACAACTGGGCAATAACAAGAAACATTAGAAGATAAGGCCAAGATAGGGGTGTGTGGGGTGGGAAGTAATTCAGTCATTTGGAACTTCCTCTAGGAGATATATTAATAATATATGAAGTGTGCATCTTGTGACTCCATAGTCACAAGAATTTCCTGAATGTCCCTGGTTGCCGTGGAGATGAGCATCTAAGGGCTGAAAAAGTTTGTTTAAATTTGAGGTTCTACTTTAGAAAACTAAACACGTTTCTTGCCTTCAGTATGGAGCTTCTTAAGCTCAGAGCAAGAGTTTGGTAAGAACAGGAAAAGTTCAGTAAATAGTATTTATGAACAGGTAAATTTGGTGGATTTTTTTTCTTTTTTACTTCTTTCCTAGAGGACAAATCATCTGAAATGGCAGTTGGGTTAGTGAGGCATGTCTTTTCTCAGACTGAAATGCTCTGACACACGGAGAGTGCAAACTAAATAGGCTAAAGCTCTCTTCCACCTCATGACTAGAGCTCCCTCATCCCTGCATAGCAAGGTGATATGGATACATTCCCTCTGTGTGCAGATGATATAATCCGTCTCACCACATATGAGGGCTATGTGGGATAGAATAATGAGCGTTGTTGAGCAATTATAAAACACAAGCACCAAATTTGTATGAGTAACAGAAAGCAAGAAATCTGTTTCTAAAGCTGTGAGTATGAATCCTCTTCTGTTTTCTGCAATATGCCCAAAAATTTGCTTCTTTGAGAACAGAGTGCAGTTCAGGAAATTTCAAAAGAGAGGAGGGGGGACACTGTCACATTTGCTGTTGGTCTTCTGTTTCCTTCATGTCTCAATGTATTACTGAAAACTGAAGACAAGCTTATGATATGTACATCAAAAGGAACTTTTCCTATGATGAATGATAGGGGGACAAGGTCAATAGCAGAAGTGATTTAAACATTTGCTAAGATCTGTTGTATTATTCCACTGTAAAGTTTGTGAGGCAGGAACACAATACTGCTATTAAATACTGAGCCAGATTTTTCTACTTACATTTCTCTGTTCATAAAAAAACAAAAACATTGTTTTCTCAAAAATCCAAATTTAAGATCCCTGCCATCATGTGTCAGTTGGCTGTGATTTCATGTTTGCTTGAAAGATGCTTAGGATGCACTAACAGTTCTCTAGGAGCAAGCAAAACCATTCTGAGAACTAGTTTAGAAACTGAACACAATGTAGGTTATTAGAGCTCAGAAAAATAACTTAACAGCTGCTGGTAATTTCTAAATAATTTTACCTTAATACTTGTGTAAGGAAAAATGAATATTTTTTCATTATTTTCAAAACAAATCACCCTTGAGTTGAATAAAAGTAGTAGATATTAAATGGTTGGCTGAAAATATTGATAGCAATACTATGCAACACTGGCAAAACATGCTCATTTGGGGATGGTATTACTGTTGCAGAGCTATAAGAACACATTTGGGAGGAAGGAAAGGGGGAAGGAAAAAAGAAAACGATACACAAACACATTTGAAAACTACAGCTACTTCAATGAAAAAGGTAACGAGCAAGAGGTGGTATGAACAAAATTTTCTTGATAAAAAGTTATTGCCAAGAAAAGTCTTCATGTAGTGCAAGTTCCCTATAGCGTACCCTTTCTATTCTACAGTCTCATTACTCTAGAGCTGTGTTCATAATGATTGGAGTAATAGATTTTTTTATTTTTATTTTTTTACCTGGAGTAACCGAAAATGTCTTGGCTGAAATCAGGCACTGCCCGTGGCCCTCCCGTGCTCCCAGGACACAGCCCTCCAGGGCGTGGGGTAGAAGCTGCCTTGGTGGGTCTCGATATCTGGGGAGGCTCCCCATGGGCCCTCCTAGGCACGCCTGCCCATTGGGGACTCCTTTGCCCCGTTGTTGCGGGAACTCAGAAACGATCGTGCCACTGTGAAACTGTTTTAATAAAGACTTTATCAATATTTAATGCATATTAGGACTTAAATAGAAAATATTTATAAGGAATAAATGGCATTAAATTAAGAATTATAATTTCCAGTAACTTCTCTTATTTTATTAATATTTAGAGAATTTCTCCTCTAATCCTTTTCACAGATCATTCTGCTCAGGGCTGCTGTTTCAATAGAGCTCCGTTCTCGGCCTCGTCATTTAAGTTCCCCATTTAATTTATATATAAAAAATTCAACAGGTTTAATGTTCCAGTTTCTCATTCTTTTAATTAAAATGGAAAATATGCCCCTTTGTGTACCTCTTCAAGTACTGAAGATTTGAGCCATCTAAGACAGCTGTAAAGAAGATTTTGCAGAACTTTGTGTTTCTCTCTTGTTCCTTAAGATACACTGGACAAAAGAGAGATGATAAACTTTAAATGTTGAATTTATTAGAAGCATAACGAACAATAATAAACTTGATTTTACCAAGGCATCTCTAGGTTTCATTTTCCTGTATATTAACCTAGCCAGTGATTACAGTGGATTTTTAGATCAGATCTCCAAATTTCCTTGCATATCTTATGGCACAGATTGCTATGATGGCAGGTTAAAAGTTTATAAGGTCTCTGCGTTCCACAATTTTTGCTGATTGCTGTTGAGTTATATGAAGCCCTCCATTTCTGGCAGTACTGTGTCTTCACAGCACCTGCTGCCTCCAAGTGGGAAGCCTTGATTTAAGTCAGTAAAACCAAGGGAAGGAGGTGTATTAACTTTCTGGAGACTGGGGTCAGAACCTGTGAGACTAGGAAATCTGTTTGCCTGCAGAGTGCTCAGAAACCCCTGTCACAGAGGCTGGTTGCAGTTTTTAATTTATTTCCATTCAAAGCCTTAACAAATCAAGTCTGAAAGGCAGCACCTACTTCCCCTTCAAAGCAGTGCTAAAATGATCAACTTCAGTCAGATAATCTAGCACTAGATCAAAACCCCTCAGGGAAATATTTACATTTTGCCAGTTTACTCAGAGGAATGGCTCTGGGGATCTGGAGATATCCTTGGCATTTTTATTTTTATTTTTTTCCATCTGAAGGAAACACTGATGCCAGAGCTGAAGCTAGTGATTTAATCATAGGATTGCTAGAGGCTGCAGTACCCTATCTGCTCAGAAATCGATATCTATGCTCTCAGTTATATTAGAGAAATGTTTACTTCTTCACCTGACCAAGATATTAATTTGTATATGCTGTGTTGTCTGTTTTTTTTAAGTTAATGATTTGTGAGGAGAGTAGCTTAATCTATTTTGAAATCCTCTCATGCTGCACCATTTCCCTGTTATTGACTGATTATTTTGCATGTATATATAGCACCATTCACATGCATCAAGATGCCCTACAAAGAATCTGAAATGCTCTGTATGTAGGAAGCAATGTACTGCTCTGCTGAAACACAGCCTTCAGCAGGGCAGTGTAAGGTAGCAACCTTCACACTGCTGGAGCAACTGATTTCAGCTCAGGAGGCGAATTCAGGTGGTGCATCAGGGGAATTTAAGTGGGTGCAATGCAATTACCTGCATTGGGATATGATCAGGTTGCCAGCATTAAACTGTAGTCCTGTGAAAGGCACTGTGGGATTTTTAATAGCTACAAGCTGGATCAAGTTTTATTTCCCATCCTGAGGATGAAATCTCTGTTAGCAGCATGCCTCCTGCCAGTGGCTGTAATGTTGGTGTAACAGGGACCCATGTGGAAGGATGCGAGCTCCTATAGTGAGTTGCTGCTGCCACCACTGCTGCCTGCTTGGAGGAGGGCAAGGTGGAGGCGTGCAAGGCAAAAAGTGATTTGCCTACTGCTGGAGATGACTCTGTGACAGTGCATGGAGCTGAGCAGGACAGTGGAGGTGCTGCTGTGCCACCTCCTTCGTGACTGAATGTGCTTCCTCGTGGAAGTGCGCTACAGCATCCAGCTGTCCACAGGCTGACCTGCCTCTGCTTCATTTGCTTAACGAGAAGCGACGAGATCGCACCTCAAGGTGGTTGGCTACAAAGAGCATGTTAAACATGTCAGTGCAGGTGATTCTCCTGCTATATAAATTGACAGCCTAGGATTAGCTGGTATGGTGTTGGAAATCTATTAACATTTGAAGCAGTTTGCTTGAATTAGAAGTCTTGATAGAATTACAATTACTTTCCTTCTCCTCCATGAGCTTTGTTGCTATCTTTGTGTATGTTGTAATGAGAAGGCTTATAAGCCAAAGATGATCTTTTCCAAAATCTTATGTGGAGCCACATTCTAATTCTAGATTTATATTCCTATGCGGGCAAGGTAGAAGTGAATGAAGGGAAGAAACAAAAGCAGAAGCCCATTGGGTTTTCCAGCTTGACAAGGCAACAGGGCATGCTGAAGTGTAGAGCTGTGGAGGTGGGGAGCCATTCCCCTGGTGAATGGCTCCTAGATAGCTTTATAAAAGCGGAGTAAAGAATTACTGCTAGTAGTTTTAATGTGTGTGGAGTGGCACCACAAATAGTACAGCATGAGAGGATGTGAAGAGAAGGCTTCAGGAAGTGGAGCCAGCTGCATGGTGAGTTCAGGTCAGAAACCTGGGAAACAGCTGTGAAAAGTGTACGGGTTGGTACAGCCTGCTCTGCTGAGCAGCCAGAGGAAGACAAAATGGGAGGGAGAAAATAGTGACTAACATCACCTGGGGAAAAAATGAGTGGTCTATCAAGGAAATAACACTTCGGCCTCACAGTCCAAGGTCAAGGTGGGAGGAAATAAGAAGGAACTGAGAAGTGGTCTCAGAAGTCTGACCCAGAAACAGTTAGGTGAAATGCAGAGTACAGAAGAATATTGCCTGCTGTATAGAAGAAGACGTCATTGCGTGTTTTTCCTCAAATAAGAGGTTGCTTTAAAGTAAAGATAGCAGAAGACAGCAAACCATCCCTCATGAGCTGTAAGAATGAGGTGCAGCGTCCATTGGTTATGCATTTGTATTAAAACAAAACAAAAACTGTGCTTCTCCTACAGTATTTCAGGTGTCTTATAGGAACTCAGAAATACCTTAGATTTCATTTTCATCAGTTCAACTATTTGTTTTTTACTTCTGAATGCTTTAGCTCAAGCTGTATTGCTATTCTTATCAGAATTTGATCTGTGTATGCCTCAAATGGATCAGGCTTAGTTGAAAACTCTTGTTCCTTATGCTAGTACAGTGCCTATGTACTCGAGTGAATTCATATTTTGAATAATCCTTTCTCGGTTCACGTCTTCTGTCCAAAATATTCCAGATTTTCTGTTTTGTATGTTGTGATCATCTCTATGAACATTAAAATCACTGACTATTATGTACCCGCCATAATGCACCCTTCTCCTGACACAGCCATCTTTGAGTCATGCCAGGAAAAAATCCTGCTTTATCTAAATGTGAAAAATCATTTCATCCCTATTAAGACTCTTCATAGCCTCCAGTCAGCTCTTGGACCTTATTTCTGGCAGGCAGCATGTCATTTCATCTGATCTTCACCTTCTTCTCCAGTAATGTCTAGGTTGCTTGCATATCCTATTCCTTTAGCTCCTTCAGGTAACACTTTCTGTATAAAAGCTTCTATCATGTATTCATTCCAGGCTGTCCAATATATATGTCACATCTGAAGCCAGTCATTTCTGTTCATAATTCTTTTCTCTAAGTAACAGTTCATCTGTTGATAGTCTCTGCAGTTTAAAAGTTCTTGCAGTTCATTGCTTAAGTAGGTAAAGAGGAAAAAGCATCTATGAAATCAAGATACATGGTTAATATTTACTGAATATAGAACAGTTTTAACAAAGGAAAACTTTTAAATTTTGGAAGCTCAAATGTATGTTGATTGTGGGAAAATAAATCCAGTTGCCAATGTCAATGTTCGGTGCAAAGTGCTCATGAAACTCATATTTACTAATCAGTAACAATTTGGTTCTCTAAATCCAATCAGTTTTGATTGTTCTCATTCATCAAAAATTTGACTTTGATATAGTAGAAATACAGAGGGTTATTCAGTCCTGAAAAGTCTCCATTTATATAAAAGCAGTAACTCCATTACATTTTCTGTAGTTATTAAATTTTTGCTGATTTTTTTAAACTTAGTCTATACAATAAATAAAATGTTTTCATGTTAATTTATACAATCGACCTTTAGACACATAAACCAAACCCTGTAGTTCACGAAGGTCATATTTTTAAATATCTTGCAATATGTTTTATTGTACTATAAAAATAAAAACATTTCTTGAAGCAGGAATAGTTCTAAAATCTGCAATGCTAAGTCTAGTGCCAACTCCAACAATCCAGAACTTCTGAGGAAGAATGGGGAGGAATCGGTTTTAAGTTTATAATAAAATCCAGGGTGGAAAGGAAATGTCAAAGATGCATCACATTTCCAACTAAGGAACTCCAATAACTAAGTCAGTATTTGCACTACATAATCACAGTGGAGTTAACAGCCACCTTTTATGCATAGGTCTGCGGAGATAAGTGTCTCAAAATTGGGGGAAAAAGAAATATTCATCTAACATTTAAACTAACATCTAGTCATGAATGAGCTTGGAAACTAGCTGTACTTGTAAATGCCAAATATTTGTATTTGTTATTTATATACAAATTTGTATATATAAATACTTGTAATATATAAATATTCCTTAATGTATTTGTTTTAGTTTTTGTTTCTTGTTTTTTTTAGAAATCAGTTCAGTTGTTTCAATATTGTAAATACCTTTCCCCCCCCTTAATAATATTGGATAAACCAAAATAAGTAGAATACTGGGACACATCTATTTTCACTAGAGGTTATAAATAGATGGAGTGTTTCCAAGAATGGATGAATGGAACAAATAATTTATCAAATAGATCAATATCATTTGCTGTACCTAAAAAGAGCAGATACTTTCAGGCAATAGTCTTCCTTCATCCAGCCATCCTTTAGTCCATCTGTCCTTCATTTTCTAGTCCTTTTCATGGTCATATACCAAAAAAATTCTTTACTGAAACTTCCTGATGGTTGGCCAGATATGAGAGCCATTTCCTATCTCTTTTCTAGGCCTTAAGTCAAATTCCCCAGAACATGATTTCACATATGTACTCTGCATTATGCAGCTATAACCACATGGAGAGGAAGATACACAAGTGTACTGGTGGATACACCTGTAATAATTGGATAGTTCATATGAAAGTAAAAGAACTAGGCTGAGGAAAACAAATGCTTAGGGGAAGTGCATGTAGTCTGTGTAAACAGTGCTCTATTACTCCTTTTGCGCTCTCATTATATCAACTATTTGCTAATGGAACTAGCTGTGTTAGTCCACAACTTCGTACAGTCCCACTTACCTTCCTTCAACAGCAAAGTCACTCATCCTTGTCTTTTGAGGAGAACGGAAATCCAGTCATCTCTCAAATTGCTCAGGAATGACCTTCTGACCTTCATGTTCCTTGATCAGTGAAAAGCATTCTACTGGCAGATATTCATTGAGCATGGCAGAAAGGGAAAATACCCTACTGGAGTTACTGAGATTGTCAAAGACCAAGCAACATAGAAGTAGCAGAAGAGATTAGTCATTCCCACCCAGTGTACTTGCAGGTGAAAGCAGATGTCTATTGTTTTAGGATATTCAGACCTTCCCAGTGCACCTCTTTGGTCAACTGCCATGCTGTACCTGAGGAACATGTGGTTCAATTTTTTTTCTTTCATTGCAATCTGTGATGCTGGCCAGAGGTAGATTTCGTTTGTTAGCTCCCTCCTGGACAGCATGAAGACATCTTGATTTTCTTGCTCTGGGAAAGGAATGCTTTTCACTACGTATCACAGTGTGTGATTTCTGTTCCCCCAACAAGAAGATGAGCTAAGTAGGCTTTCTGTTACAAAAATTTAATTCAACTAATTCCCATAAGAGATTTTTACTAAAGTAACTTTAATGATATTTTTTCCCCTCAAGTCTTGAAGAAGGGAACAGAAATCCAGTCTTCTCGCAAATTGATCAGGAATGACCTTGTCTCTAGAGATCAGGAAGGAGTGAGAAAATCACGAATAGCATTGACAGAGAAAGCACCTTTACATGCAAAAAGTGCTTTCTGATTCCTGGAGACTCTAACTTTATACAGTTATATGCATATAGCATGTATAATATAATTACATACATAACTACACACACTATCAATATAAATATATATCTGAATAGATAAGCTGTATGATGATATAACATACATGTATATAACTATATGTATATATTAAAAAAATACAGGCTATATGCTGTTAGAATTAATAATTTATTTGTTGTGGTACTTAGCAGTGCTTATGCCTAAGTAGCACACAAAATGTCACGACACAGGCAGGGGGTCAAATTCTTTTCCTGACAACTGCATGTTCTAGACAGAACCACATCATCAAAGTAATTTATGCCTGGAGATAAGGAAATACTTTTGTTCACTCGTATCAGTGGCAAAAACTCCCACTCAGTGGGATCAGTATTTGATCCTGTTGAAAGCAATGGCCAACATGAATAGAAATGAAATGAAAGGGTAAGCAAACACACACAGTGTTGTGGACTTCAACATTGTAAGATCCTTTGGCTTAAAAAAGGCATAAACTCCTCCGTTATGTTGAACATTCGGTCTGTAGCCTAGAGACCTGTACAGGTATATAATGTGGTCATGTTTGCCTGTCATTCTCTTGCGATGTTATTGGTTGATTTGTTGTTGCTGTAGAAAACTTTATATGGCCTTATTGTATGCTACCAAGAGTTCAGACTGGCTGGAGCTGAATGCACGTTATGGTAATACCAGTACATGATGACATGATGTGGTATGTGCCTTCTGCCCCTGGTGAGACTAATGCAGGAGCCTGTAGCATATTATTCACTCTTCTTTTTTTTATGCAATACAAATGTAACCTTAATTTGTGTCATCTCTGGGCTGAGTGCTTTTGAAAGTAACAAAACATGGGGATTTCATCCTCATGAGCATAAGGCTGGAAAAAAGTTTCATGTTCTTTTTCTCAGTTTAAGACTTGAGCTACCAAATGACCATCATACTTAGAAAAACGAGATCCACCTTTGCTGGACAGAAGAATTTTAAGTTTTATATCTGGTGTATAATGTTTGACTCAGGAAAATCAGGTTGATTTCTGAGTATTTGGAAAAAAAAATCTACAAATTGGTTGCAATGAAGCAAATTCAGAAAAAAAAAAAAAAAAGGTAAAATAAAATTTACAATTCTGGTTCCATATTTTGAATCTATAGTTAAGCAAAGAACTGCTGCCTCACTTATATCCTTTTTCTCTGCAATTGCAGCCCTGGGTAGGTGATAGGTGACCAACCAGAGCATTCCTCACATCAAAAAATGTGAGGAAGAAAACTGTCCTTCCTGAGCTGTAAATGCATCCCTTAACTTTGTGCAGTAACTTTGTGACGGTCCCAAGGAGAGATGCTTTCTGAATGTAGCAAGGTAGCAGCTTCAAGTGGAGACAGGACCTGGGTTTTGGAAAGCTGACTAGAGAGAAAGGTAAAACTTGTGGGTGTTAAACGAGACTAGAGATCTATGGGCAGAAGACTGGTGCTACCAGTAGAGAAAGGAAATGATGGGGACACCAACAGCAGATGTGGAAGGAGAGGAGCCAGAAGTAGGTTTTGACTTCAGGTGGTAAATGGATATGTCACAGGAGAAAGATGATGGGAGACCTGGATTTAGCTGAGCAAAATAGCTGCTTAGAAAGCCACTTGACAATTTGTTTTGCTCATTTTCCTCCTTTTCTTGTTGCACAAATGATTCTGGTCTTGTTTGATTCCCTCCACTCACCCTTCCTCTTTCAGAGATTAAAATGTGTTAGGTTTTTTTTTGTTGTTGTTATTCTGGGAATATCTAGTTTTTGAAGGGAAGGCTGTGTATAGAGAAGATTATGTATTCCAGTGCCATTTATGTGGATAATTTGGAACATGTATTGTGCAAAGGTTTGTATTTGCAGGACTCACATTCTAAAGCAATTGAATAGTGCCAGGGAGACTGCAATCCTCTGTCTCACTCTCTCCAACAGTTCTTGTGTGATGCTAATCAGAGCAGATTTAGAGAGTGCATAGTAAATAAAGCCTGAAGAAAGGGGACATATCCTGAGGAGAAGCAGAGAAAGTATTGACTATTTGTTAGAAGAGGAAAGTGTCTATTGTGTGTAGTCTGAATGGTACAAACATTGTAGGAAAGAGGAAATCATAGGATTAAAAACAGGCTGTAAGCACAGGCATAGTGATATAAAGTTTCTGGGACAACAGTAAATGCTGTTTTCCCAGTTTGTTAGCTGATTCTAGTTTTTGTTTTGTTTTTGAACATTTGATTTTGAAAATTTATATTCTCTAAATGGGGTGGTGTGTGTGGGAGGGTGTTTCACTCTGTGTGATTGTGTCTATGCTGATTCATAAGTGTGCCTTTTTGATGATAACAGCTTGCCTTCGAGATCTTTGAAGAAAACTCGCTTGGCTAAGAGACCTAAGGTTAATGCCTGGTATGAAGCTGTTATTCCCAGCTTCACAGTACACAAAAAATTACTGACCTGCTTGAATAAGAAATTAATATTTTACTACCGGTTGATTTGCTGGCATGATATATCTCTTTACCTTGAGAATTTTCTGTTTAAGTAATTTTAGAGCAATTTATTTTCTTCTAGCTAAGCCTTAACAGTAAATGTATACCATAAAAATATTTGTGCAGAGAAACTAAATGTCTGAAATGTCATAGTGGATCAGAGATGGCTATATTTCCTAAATTACAAGTCGCCAGAGGTTGTCTAGCAGAGTTGTAAACAGTAGAAGAGAGATACTGAAAAAAGTTTAGTTACATAGGTTGAAATACTCTGTCAGTGAAAATTACACAACAAATGTTTTTATTACAGCAATCCAGCTTCATTTCCAGCAAAAGATAAATATGTAAATATAATAAATGTTTCTATATTATTTGGTAAAATATATTAACTAAAGAATCTGATTATTTTTTCTTTCTGAAATTGTAAGAAAATAAAGAAGACACAAGTGGCCTGGGATAGGCATTATAGTGACAATGCATATGAAAAAGACTCAGTGCCATCTTTCCCTCAGCCTTTATTGTGGTAATGATGGCTTTTAGGTCCCTGCCATGTCTTGTGTTCAGTGGAATAGCTTCTGTTAGAGAACTCTACTCATGATAGAGGAAGTTGGAACAAGGAACTGCTTAAGTGTACCAAAGAAGCATAAGCCCGTGGGACTTACTGCATGCATGGCAATCTTTTGAATAGCTTGATTCTGTCTTCCATATGTTATACGTATGATTAATACACAAGGGTTTGTTCTCAGAAGTATAGCAAAGTCAGAGTTTTAAAACCTATTTGAGGTATTAGTAGAATTCTAGCCATCATAGGGAAAGAGGAGTCTTCGATCTTTGCAAGGAATTTAGGATATATTTATGAGTATGCTGATAATTTAGTTTCATGCTGTGACATGCTCCGTGAAGGTGATTGGGATGCTGGCATGCTTCCCAATAACTTACTGCATTATGGTTGTTACAGTTGCTAAAAGTCATTTATTCCTCTTTTAACTTTTTAGATACCGTTTTTCAAACCAATGCATGTAGCTGAAAAGCATACATGGATACTTAGGTGAATGTTCTGGCAGATAAGCACATCTTCAGGAGCCCCAGTCATTTAGTACAGATTCACCTCATCCTGTGCTAAGGAATGGGTTTGTATTTTGTTATCTTGTTCATTTTGCTATCATCCTTCAAGATATGTTATTGTGAAATGAAAGCAATGTCTCTTCATATCTTATGGGAGACATAGATGAAACAAAAGAAAAAAAAAAAGTCCAAGGTTTCTTATACTAAGACTAAATTCAACTTAACGGGCAAGTTCTGTATCTTTCCCTTGTCAAGTTGACTTACCATGCACTTTCCTGGCTGGAACTCTTTCAAAACTCTCAGAATTTCATGGCTCAGGTTGTGTCTGTTAGAAAGAACTTCCTGACAAAACATGCTGGCCTTTTTTTTTTTTTTTTTTTTTTTGCTATAACGAGTGTTTATAGTGAGTATTTATTGCCCCTAAACATCACTCTTAGACGTCTGTCATAAGGTGAATATCAATGTGCATGTGCAAAGAACAGTTAATTCAAAAGACACTGGATTAATAAAAATTCCTTGTTTATGCCACTATAGCATTTTAGGTCAATGCGTCATAAAATCATCAGCAGTCCATACACTAATTTGAATAATAAAATTAAGTTGGATTTCAACATACACTTGATTTCTTGCAGATTTCTTGAATAACTTCAGAAAATCCAGTACATGATGCAAACACCTGACTGGTCCCCTTTCTTGCTGTCAGTAAGGCCATAAGCCTGATGAATTCACAAAGGATTCTTTAGTTTCTCTGTCATGCTTGGCATTGATAATACTCACTTTGTATGGATAGAAACTGTTGCTCTAAGCCATTCTCTTTAATTATTATTTATTTAAATTTTAAAAGGCATAATTTAACTATGATAACTCTAGATTCCTAAAGAAACAGGGTTTATATCCAAAATTTATTTGAAAAAAAAAAGTCAATTATGACTGCAGGAAACTTCATTAATTGTTTACTCTGTACATGTTAGATGCCCCTTAGAGAGAAGAATTTTAATTTTCTAACATTTTGTTAGGAGCACCAAGATCTATTCTTTCAACGATGGATGCAGGACACTGAATGGCTCAGGAAACTGGTAAAGTGACACCAAACATATTATTATGCTATTCACTGTCTCAAATTCAGACATGGTGATGACTGAAAGTCATTACCATCTGACAACTATTCCATAAATTTACATCAAAGGCAATGATGATTCAAGTCCAGTTCGTTAAGGACATCTGTCCACTTAATATGATCATCTCTATTATTGGTTTAGATTTCAAAGACTGAACAGGAATAGAAAACAACCATTAAAGAAAAGACTCAAGACAGCAGCCGGGTTGTGCAAATAAATGCTCACTGCCCCCATGTCTCCTGGGAGCTTTCTGGAATCCTTAATTGATTCACAGACCTTGGCTGCTCTTGAGCACTGAACAAACTGAAGGCAGTTTGCTTAGCTGTTTTTCTTGAGAGAGTCCATGATATTTTCTCACAAATATAAAAATGTTGCCTTGAATTCTTGTTGCCACATTTGGGGTTGGAGTGGGAATTGGTCTCTTCCAAAAGCAGTAATTTTCCAATACAGAAGTTTAAATATTTTCCAAATCTCATGAAATAGTTTTCTAATCCCCCATTTCCACTGTTGCAATATAATGCTTGTATGATTACATCTTCAGTGTGAGACTGTGATTAGTTCTCTTTTTCAGGGAAAACAGGACATTTGACGAGCTGTCAACACCATATCTTTTAGTACATGTCTTGTGTTCTTTTGTTCTCTGAATAAGCATCATAAATGTGATGACAGCATAGATATAAGCGTATAAAGAACTAGCTTAAATCCGTTTCACCCAACTACATTAAAAATAGGTATGAAATTCAAGAATTTAATTCAGCTACCTTTAATTCAATACTTGGAAGATTATCTTGCTTATGTTACTGGAAAATATTTTTTTCTAGCAATCAGTGTGGGAACGTATGGGTATTTCACAAAGTAAATTTTTTTACAGATTACTTTTTTTTTTTTTTTTCCCATTTCCAAGTGAGATTAAACCTATTATAAAATAAACTGTTTATATTCAAAAGTCATTGTGTGTAGCAGCAGCTATAGACCAATGACTATTCGGCATCTATTTCAACAGGCCTGATGGGCATGCAGATGGTGGTTGCCCTGCTAAGTTGTATCTTCTTAAGCTAGTTTCTCTGCTGGTACTAACTGATATTGCTCTCTGAAATTCAAAAGGTGTGTCTGAATTTTAGCTACAGAGGCATTATATCAGAATTGTGTACTCTGAGTATTCATTTTAGGCATATTCAAGCCATGTAATTGAAAGCCGAACAGCAGGAACTAAATACGAAAGCTACAGACTAACATCTTCTTAAGTGAGGGAAAAAATGGTAAATGCAGAATTTGAAAACATGTATTGTGGCTTTGGGATACCTGAGTGTGGAAAACTGAATCTTTAGGTATTTGATTTTCCTTGCCCTTCTCTTATGTCCCCATTTTCCTGTTGCCATGCACACACACATCCTCGGTTATGTCAGGATGCCTGTTTATAGGGCTGTTCTTTCAACCTAATCAAGGAATTGATTTGGGCTAATAAAAAAGGCAGTCAAAGAAGGCTTTTTTTCATTTTTAAGAGAGAATCCTAATCAGAGCTGTAGCACAAGCTAGCAAATGATTGTGCTAGGACAATAGAAAGCAAAATGCACCATAAGACAGGGAAAGGAATAGTTTAAGCTGCTATTGCCACTAAATGCTTTGCACTTGAAACGATAGTTTTCAAGGAGTTCCAATAAGCATTTAAGTGCTGCTGTGTGGTTTCAACAAGATACTAACAGCTGCCCACCAGTGATTCCAACAAGTGTGAAAGGAAAAAGCAAGTGGGCTTACTTATCAGAAAAATTCAAATTCAGTGGGAAAAACGGGTTGATAGCAGCTGAATCTTTACTTAGAAACCAGCTGCATGATATTTTAGAGATGCTGTTTCTAAGCCTCAGTGTGTGAGTCAAGAAATTTGACTCATAACCTGACACAAAATAAAAAGCCAAGTATATGAGAAAGTGGCAGACCAGAGGGATCAGATTTTCTGGCTGTTACCTTGATAGCCTTTTTGGCAGGCGATAAAGGTGACCTCTGGTTTTAAGCAGCCAAGGGGGTGCACAACCTGAACTAGGGTCAATATCACAGGAGGAAATAAAAGACATGTTCTACCCCAGAGCCTAACACATAAAATTGAATAAGCTGTCAGCTTTATGTAACTATTTACTCTAGGGTGGAAATTAGTAGTTACCTTAGCAACACTAGTATCACCTGAGACAGAGCCACGCTGACTGTGATTTACAGAGATGCATTTACTTTGACAATGTATTAAGTAACCTTTCTGAATGTTTTACTGTGCTTTTATGAGGAATGAGATGTATTGCAGCCAAGAAAAATGGTTTCTCCAGATTTCTAAGTGCTACATGCTGGTCAGACCCTTACCTGGCATAAATCCAAAAGACTTCATCTCCAATGAAGTAATGTTGATTTATTACAATGGAAGAACCAGCTCATCATTTTGAGCAGTAGCTTGGTTTATTACCAGTCAGTCTTTTTACTTGTCAGATATGAGGGAGTTTGATTTGCTTCCTGTGGTATTTGTAATATTGTCACCATGAAAATGAGAACAGTTAAAAACCTTCGGTGCCACCAAATCTGTTGCAGAACTGAAATGTGCCTTTCCCACTAAACTCAGAGTTGAATAGATTAAATTCAGGTTGGCTTGGATTCCCTTCTGTCATGGGATACTTCAAATATTAAAGACACAACAAAGAAGTTATTACTAAAAGCACAGTTTTCTATCAGGAAAGTTCTAAATTTGGCAGTGTGGTACTGCATGGTTCATATTACACACTAGTTGAATTATTTAATCCAATAACGTTGTGACAAGTCTAAGCTTCCCCACATACATAATATACAACCGTCTTCAAAAGATACATTAAAGTATATTGAATCCTATTTTAGAGACTCTGAGCAAGAGAGATTCTGCCATCTTCTAAGCTGAATTGTTACTAGCACCCAATACCTGCAAATTGTATCTTATTTGGATGACTCATTTGTTGATTTTTTGTTGTTGTTGTTGGTATTTCAGTTTGTGTATTGTGGGTGAATTCTGATCCTGCAGGTATCAAGTTACTTTATTGTATAAGTACTTGGCATACACTGGGAAGTCTTATCCATATTTTTCTCTATAGTAAACTAAACAGATCACACTTATGGCATGCCTTTCTCACTGTCAGTCATTTTGGGGATCTTTCTCAGAAATCTAGGAAAATCTCTCCTGAAGCACAGGAAGCAACCAGCAGGGCGTGGTATCTCTATAACCTTGTAGGCATCTGTTCCTTAGAGGCAAAAAGATCCTCCTAATTTTGTTTCATATTTTTATGCCTCCTAGGCCTACAGTTTACTGGGTGTGAGGAGGCTAGGTATGGATTTTTTTTTTCTCGTCCAGCTGTATATTCTTTTTCCACAAGGCAATCTTATCCAAGCAAGTTTTGAGAACTTGTTCTTTGGCCAGGATTTCCAGGCATGTGTCAGCCCTGTTTTAAATGTAAGGTTTTAGCCATACTTGCAAACAAGGCATAAGGTACATGCAGAAAGCCATAACAGTTAACACATGTTCATAAATCTGAGGCATCCGCAGGATGGACATGCTGTGCATGTACAAGAGATGCAGAGTACCCCATTACTTTCCAACAGGGTATGAACTCTGTGTATAGGCTACAAAGATGGCAAGTCACTCTTGAAAGTAAGTAGCAGTATATTATGAAGTTTCCAAAAAGTCAATGTAAATGCATTAGACTATTCCCGAACAGTACACGTATGCTGCGGTTTTCCAGAAAACTCCAAATCATCAAAACATGTATTCCAATTTATATAAACCAAGGACCAATGGCGTTGTTGTATTATTTACTATTCTCTAAAGGCGTAAAGTAGACTGATAAAATTACCGAATAATTTTGGATGACAAACTGATCCCTTCTGGACTTGGCTGATAATACCTTTAAGCCCTGTTACCAAACATGTTTTTTAGAGATGTCAGTAATTCAGTAATTCAACTTGGATTCCATCTCTTTTGCTCTGCTAATTTTTTGTTTAAAAAAAAATAATAAATTACTAAGATGAAAGTAGAGAAGGAAGATAAGAAATGCTGTCACATTCTGATGATGGTATTGCTGTATTTTTAGGCCTGTAAACATGTTTAGACAGAGACAATAGAACTGTATCTCTTAATCCTAGAACCATGGTTTGGGTTGGAAGGGACTTTAAAGACCATCTGTTTCCATGCCCCCTGCCATAGGCAGGGGCACCTCCCACCAGACCAGGTTGCCCAAAGCCCCATCCAGCCTGGCCTTGAGTATTTCTGGGGTGGGGCATCCACACCTTCTCTGGACAACTTACCTGTCCCCATGCCTCACCGACCTCCGAATGAAGAGTTTCTTCCTAATGTCTAATCTAAATCTACCCTCTTTTAGTTTAAAACCATTCCCCTTTGTCCTGTGATTACACTCTCTGATAAAGAGTCTCTCCCCATGTTTTCTCTAGGCCCTCTTTAAGTACTGGAAAGTTGCTACAAGGCATCCCTGGAGCTTTTTCTCTAAGCTAACAACTCCTGCTCTCAGCCTGTCTTCGTAGGACAGGTGGTCCAGCCCCCTGATCATCTTCATGGCCCTCCTCTGTACCTGTTCAAACAGGTCAATGATTTTCTTATGCTGGGGGAAAAGCAGAGCAGAGAGGAGAACCACTTCCCTCAAGCTGCTAGCTACCCTTCTTTTGGTGCAACCTGGGATACGACTGGCCTTCTGGGCTGCAAGTGGTCATTGCCAGCTCGTGTCAAGCTTCTTGTCAACCAACATCCCCAGCACCTTCTCATAAGGGCTGCTACGAATCCATTCATCACCCAGCCTGTATTCATGATTGGGAGTGCCCCAGCCCAGGTGCAGGACCTTGCACTTGTCTCTGTTGCATTTCACGAGGTTCGCACAGGCCCACCTCTCAGGCCGGTCCAGGTCCCTCTGGATGGCATCCCTTCCCTCCTGTGTGTCAACCTCACCACTCAGCTTGGTGTCATCGGCAAACTTGCTGAGGGTACATTCACTCCCACTGTCCATGTCACCAACAAAGATGTCCTACTTCTCATGTCCAGCATCAGTTACATTATGAACTTGAATTTCTGTTGATGGCACAGAATCCTGAATCAATTGCTTCTTATTTTCATGTGAGCTCTGAACCAAGACTGTTTACTCCTATATCCCCGGCAATCTCTGTGTCTGAATCCTTTTCTAGTATCAAAACTCGATCTTGACTTTTTAAATCCTTTAAAACTTTCTCAGATTGATTCAGACCTTTGACTCAAGCTGCAGTCCTTTGTTTGGGGGTGAGAACTGCAGCTATTTTCCTTGAAGATATTCCCTTCAGTTGGGGTGAAATATTTTTAAAAGGTTACAGATTCTACTACTGCATATTTTCCCATTATGTTAATGATCATTATTATTTTTCATTCCCTGTGTTAAACTTGCTATTCTTTCCTTAATATTTTATTAGATGTGGAAACCTTCTCTTGCTTTGTACCACCGTATTATTACAACTGTCAAGTGAATGTTTATTTACTGCTATTTCTGATCTTTTTTATCTATTGTTAATAATGGCCTGATTCTTCATCTAATGTTCTATTCTTTTTCTAATATACTGAAGAAATATCTTTTTTTTAACCTATTGGTTACAGTTTTGTTGTTTTCTTTTGTTTGTTTGTTTGTTTTTTTAGCTAGGGCATTAATTGTTGTTATAGTCATCTTCTAAAATTAATATATTTTACGTTACAAAAGAAACAATATGAAATACATTTTCAATTAAATTGATTTGTTCGTGGCCAATATAATTGTATCAAATACTAAGACTGATAAAATATATCTGTATTTTCAATGGAAACTGAAGGCTTTAGCTAATTAAAATTTTAATGGAATTAGTCTGTCCAGTTTTGGGGTATATGCCTTTAAGTCATTTCAATGTTTTATTTGGGGTGTTTTTTGGTGTGAGAAAATTGTTGCTATCTCAAAATCAAATTAATGATTTTTACTGGTTTATACCTGCTTCTTGTTATTCTTCATACTCTCAGTTTATTTTGCATATGCTGTTGTTACCTGAGACAAGATAGTTTGTTATTTATTTAGCTTTTATTCTTCATATTTCTATTTATTAATACTAACTTGAAATACTAAGTGAGCTCCTCAGTGCTGTATGGAACTTCTGTGATCTTGTTTTTTTGTTTTGCTTTTTAATAGATCTTCCACAGATTACTAATGACATAGCATAATCCTGGAGAAATGGTGGGAACAGGTGAATATCCATTCCCTTGTTTTGATAAACATATGGAAGACAAGACTATTTAAATGTGTCTGCTTAGGAGCTCGCTCCTGGAGTTACAGATCTAGTTTATATTCCTCTCACCATAAGCTATTTGAAGTGTTTGTGAAATGCATGAAGTGGACTCATTCCTGTATTTATAACTGTATAACTGAAACACTCCTGAACAAGAAATCTGGTACTGGTGTTTGTGGCTCTCCTTTGGCTTCCAAGGTTTTCACTCTTTTGGGCAAGTGAAATAGTTCTCTTTACCTCTAATTTTTCAGCTTAAATTCGTCACGAATTTAATTATCCAAATATTATCCTATTACTATTCACGTTTTCTGCTGCAGTCAGTTCATCCCACAAATGAGCTTTGGCTCATTGGGGTTCATCCCACAAATGAGCTTTGGCACCCCTTATCTGGTGAGATGATACAGTGCAGGACTGAAGCAGATCATTGCTTGAAGTAGATCTTAATAAAGACCACTTACTTGTTTATGTTTCACTAAATTTAACATGTAAAAGACACACAGAGTAGAAGAGATGCAAAGTGTCTACAACTTGCAGAAAAGAACCAGAGTGTTCCTGAGCCATGCTTCACGGTCTTGCAGTACAAAGCCTCTTTGCCAGAGCACAGAGGATCCAAAGACGACACTTCTGCACGGAGCTTTTCATTGCTGGAGTTAATAAAAATTCTTTCTTTTCTGGCAAACTATACTTTAAAGTGGCTACCATGTATTAAAGGTGTCAGAAGTTACAATGAACTGTAAGGAATGACTTCTTAAAAACACAGTGAGCTTGCAAGCAAATCTTGTGGGGGAAAAAGGTTTCAGTTTAAGTGACAGATGACACATTTTTTTTAATTGCCATGAGAGTTGCAGGAGTGTCTAGAGAATGGATGTTCATGTGAATTCTAGTGATTCTAGCTCTGCAATGTTGCAAGGACAAATAGAAGTGCACGAAATAAGGAAGATAATGGATTAAAAAAAAACACATTACAGCTCTAGAAAAATAAGAGATCAGAGATTTGTTTTTCCAATAGTAAACACATGGATAACAATAACTGTTCCACGTGTGAAAGTAAAGGTTGAAATCAACCTTAGGCACAGAGGAACAAAAGCTAACATTTTTTACGTGCTTTTTTGAACCCTATGGGTTTCTCCCATAATAGTTCCCTTGGAATTGCTTCTTTCCTGATAGGAGGAACTAATCTTTATGTACAGGAGCAGAGCCTGAAGAAATCATTAGGGCAATGAATATTTCAGAAAGAGCATGGGGAGCACTTCAGGGAGAAAGGCGTATCAGCAGAAAACCTGTTCTGAGGAAGTTTATAGCATTTTAAATCATTTCCTGCCTTCTTTTTTTGCATGTGGAAGATCATTATATTGGCAACATGTATGCATCACAGTTTTGAAGGAGAGCTGGAATTTTCTCTACTACAAGGGGAGGGGGTTATCAATAGCTGTGCAAGAGATGTATTAATATCTCGTCATATTTGCTGCACTAGTGGTTGGATTTTGCTTTTATTTTTTGTGGTGGTAGTGATGAGTGCCCAAACAGTAGGGATAAAAAGCTAGAACTAGCCAATCCGGGGATGACTAGCATGAGAATGTGCTTGTGAACACAGCAGGAGTTGGAAGTTGGTATCTTGTTGCTGATCTCATGCTTGTGCTCTTTGCAGTGCCTTGCTTCTGGAAAAGACACAAGCTCCTTCTCTGTCTGTGTGACAATGGAAGTGAAATGAGCTGCTCTCACTTGAATAAATGTGTCCTTTGCCTCTGCACAAGGCAGGCACTCAGAGCTCTTGCTGCTTATTTCTGTTGTCCTTGGGAGCAATACCCAAGTAGGGACTCCAGTTTCTGAAGCCACCAGTTGAGTACCATTTATTTCTTTCTGCAAGCCTCTGTACTTGGAACCCTTCCTGTGAGTGAGCTATCTCACATGGCTCATCTTTTGGGTCCATTTCAACACATACACCTGCAACTTCAGGAACTTGCTCCTGGGTCCCCTGCACTTTTAGGACTAGGCAAGCTAAGAGGAAGAGGACTATGCCGTACTTTTTTTCCCCCTGCTATTCTCTAGGAAGGAAAACAAAACAGAAAGCAGAGGTACTCACAGTTTTCTTGTCTGTGTGCTGCCTATTCCATGACACACTCAATAGCTGGCTTTCTACAGCTCTGTCATCCCTGGGTGCTGTGCCTGCTGTGGTGATCAAGGTCTCATCAACAGTGACAAGGAAGAGGTTGCTTATTTAATGCTTTGTATCGAATTGTACTATGGCCAAGCTTTGCTTCCTTATGATTTGTGATGATAAAGAGAGAATTCCTAGTGGGGTCTCAGCCTGACTGAGAACTAACTCCGTCTTGGGCTTCTACAGTACAGGCAGTAGCTCTTCCCTGCCTTTCTGCAGGTTATTGATGTATCGTAGCACGTGGCTCTCTGTTGTGCATCTTTGTGCCTGAAAGCACACATCACCTAATTAGTGATGGTGATGATTAAAGGATGGACGAAAGAGCCAAGTTCCAGGCCTGCTGGAATGGCTTGCAGGCCTGCAGAAATGTCATGGGGGACTCCAAATAAGCTGCTGTGGCTCAAGTCTGGTTTAAAGGTATCCCTGGCTTTAGCCTTTTGGAGCAGGACTGAAGTATGAACTTTCTTCATGCTGAAATGTTCTCACAAAGAAGACTAAACTAAAACAGCTTCCCCCTACTCCACTCGCTTATTCCCAGACCCAACTCCCCTCTGTCATTCCCCACTTGCCTACCTCCTCTCCCTCCTGAGCAGCACAGGAGAATGAAGAACGGAGGCTGTGGTCAGTCCGTAAGCACTACTCTCTGCCTCTCCTTTGTCCTCACGCTTCTCCCCTGTTCCAGCTCAGGTCCTGGATCTAGTTGGGGTAGAATTTTTGATGAAGCAGTCAGTAGGGTGCTGTGTTTAGGATTCATGTGTTACTGGTGTTGGTAATGCACCAGTGTTTGAATATTGCTGAGCAGTGCTTGCACAGCCTTGAGGTTTTCTTTTTTATTATTATTATTTTTCCTTTTTTACTTTTTTCGTGCTCTGTCCCCACAGCAAGTGGGCTGGGTGTACCCAAGAAGTTGCGGGGGAGGCGACACAGTGGGGACAGCTGAACCAAAGGGATATCCCATACTACATGGCATCATTCTCAGCCACAAATGCTTGGGGATCGGAGGAGGAGGGTGTGGGGGAGACTTCTGTGGTTATTGCATTTACCTTCTGAAGAAACTGTTAAACATACTGAGAGGCCTGTTTGCCAGGGAATGGCTAAACATGTGCCTACAAATGGGAAGTAGTGAATTAATTCTTTTTGCTTTGCTTGTGTGTGCAGCTTTGCTTCACTTTGGAAACTGCCTTTATCTTAACCCCCAAGTTTTCAGCATCTGTTCTTCTGGTTCTCCCCCTGCCCCATACCACTAGGGGGGAGATGAGTGAGTGACGGGCTGGGGGCTTAGCTGCCAGGCAGGGTCAACGCACCAGACAAAGTCAAGATTTTGCCAAACAGGTGGCCCAAGGAAGACAGCAGCTCCTAGCTTCTGCTGAGTTAGAAACCTCTACTTCATGTATAGATAATATACTTGTCACAGCTCAAGGCAGCTTGTGTCACAGATCAGGAGCTCCACAGCAGAAGGAGCCTCTCATTACAGGAGAGGGGGAGAGAAAAACTGTCTTGAGATGAAACCTCACTTAAAAAGCTTTTAAAATAAATTTAAAAAATGAATAGGAATAAATTGCCAGGGCCAGATGTCATTCACCCATGAATATGAAACTGTTGAACTGCTAACTGTGGTTTGCAATGTAGTCTTCGTATCAGCCTCACTACCTAAGGAAAGAAATGTGGCAAGCATGACAGAAACTTAAAAAGACTCCCAGAGCAATCTTGGTTAATATACACAAATAAATCAGATTTTCATGAGAATAAAATTGGTAGGAGCTATGAAATAAAGAGAATTAATTAGCAGATCCATGAATAAATATGAGGCAGTGAAGGAAAATGAGTATTGTTTCTAATAAGGGAAAGCCACTTCTCCCTCAGTGTGAGGTAATACTCAGATACAGGTGATTCAGTCAATGTCACCTAATTAGGTAAAAAGTCCTGAAAGGCAGGAAACTATCATTAGAAGGTGTCTTTGTCAGCTGATAAATAAGAGGCTTGGTTTTGTAATGGAAATTTGCTATCGATGAGGCTCCAGATCTTATGTTTGGGACTTATGGTACCGAAAGTGCAAAGATATTTTGAACCTGGAGAAAGGGATGAAGTGTTACGTTAAAAATGAGTATGGCAAGCTGACCTGTAAAAATGTATTCTGTTCTGGGCAAGTACATAATACAGCAGCAGAAACTCGGTGTCAGTACATGCTCAATAGTAGATACTCTCAGTATGGCGTATATTTTTTTGTGTATACATGCACGCATACATTTGCAGCCTAATGAACTCTAAATAAGCTATCATGCAGCAGAAACATTAGGTTGCTATGAAACTTAGCTTTCTGAAAAATCAAAAAGCTCCAAGTTACCCCACTACATATGTTTTTAGAATACCAAGGATTTCAATACTGTGTGACATTGCACTTACCCAGTCTCAGAAAGGGAGAATTAGACTTCAAAAGAGTATGTGAAGAACATTAAGATAAATATGGCTTCCACATGAATCACAGAATCGTAGTTTGAGTTCAAAGGAACCTTGAAGACCATCTAGCTCTAACCCTCTGCCATGGGCAGGGACGCCTCCCACTAAACCGTGCTGTTCAAAACCTCATCCAACCTGGACTTAAACACTTCCAGGGATGAGAAAAGACTAAATAGACTAGGACTCTATCACAGAAACAGGTGGCTGAGGTAGAGATATGGCCTAAAAAGTCATTAATTAAAATACTGAAAAGAGTTATAGGGAAAATACCTAGGCATTATATAAGAAGTAAGAAAATCATTGAAAGTATTGCAAAATAAGATTAAAGCAAAGGTTTTTCATTAAGTTTGAACTGTGGAGAGCATCAACACGCAATTCCCTGGATGTTTGCATACAATTAAGTTTGAATAGGACAGCGGCACTGACTGATTCAACTTTGTGGGTCTTAAGATGTTGATAATCAGTGATAATAACTAGATGTTGATAATCAGTTGATAATAGTCTTAAGATGTTGATAATCAGTGCCAGGACTTACATGCTCAGAGGCTAAATTTTTCACATCCACATGGTCTCCAGATCGGTGGTTAGGAATGTTAAGATGTAGGAAAACACATTTTGTTATTTGCTTAGCTGTAACCATCTCTCTGAGGATAGGAATGTTTGTTCTTTCAAACATTCTGCTGTTGTAGTATGTATTCTTAAAGATGCCTAATGTTATCAATGTATTATATTATAACATATATAGTCTTAAAAAGAGAAGACAATTTGCTTTACTTATATGTGTATATAAATGTGTTTATATAAATCTTGGGATGTAAAGTAGGAAGAGGAAGGGCAAAGGTTTCCAAACTAATGTAGAAAGGACAGGATTTCCCACCTGTGAGAAGGGATAAAGGCAAGACTTGCTAAAGTAGCAACTTAACAAGGAGCTCCCCAGGCTGTAATTAAGCATCTGTCTGCTTTGCTGCGTTGCCAGGCACCTATGAGAAGTCATGTTGAGAGGCTGGTTGCTCAGGACTCTTCAAAGCAAACAGGTGCCTAAATGTGGCCTTTGGGAATCCAGCTTGAGACATCCATATTTAAAATTCTTGTCCAAAAAGCAACACCCTTTGTGAGAGGTTTCTAACAACATTTAGTCCTGGTGTTGATTTTGACTGGGGGGGTGGGGGGAGAAGGCATACTTTGTAACTTTGGAAAAAGTTTATTATTACTAAAAAAATATCAACTGTAAAATTGTCGTGTTCTCTTTCCCTCTCTGACTGTTTTAGGAATGCATATCAGTTTTTAAAGGACAAGTGTCTCTAACTTGTAAAAGCATACTTCCAGTGTTGCTTTTCAAAGTGAAGATCATGTGATGCTAAGAAAATAGATCCTTCCATGACAAGTAATTCTCAGATTTAAACTCATCTGGGAATCCAAAAGCTTTGTCTCATATCACTGTAACTTCAGCGGTATTTTCCAGGACTCAGGACTAAGTTTGCTGAAGCAAAAAAATCCCTATCTGTCTGATCTGTTCTGACAGTATTGCCAGACGTAAAGATGATTCATCAGTGTTCCCTCCCTAATAGTAACTACCTCAAGTGGGCAGTAAAGAATGACCAAACTGACTATCAGATGGGAAAGAGCAGAAGTTGGAACGTTATTTGCCTTGCTCACTTTGTACTTGACTGTGTGTCCACGCGTTCTTGTCTGGAGTTGCAGGAGTTGCTTGAGCATTTAATTACTTGAATTCCAATGAGTTGAAACTACTTGGTTCAGGAGATAGCATAATAAAAGTATTCTCCTGAGGTGGCTGTATCATTTTTTTAAGCTTTACTGACAAGCTAGAAATAGTCACTGATTTTAAGTGTTGCCACTGATTATATTCAAAAACCATGGAAAACATGAGCCTACATTTTCTGCAACATCCATGTTCTTCTAGGAACAGCAAAAGAAGGCATTGTGGGGTATCCCAGGGAACTGCTTAATTATCTGGCTGACTACACAGTACCTTTGGCCTTGTCATAGCCACTGATAAAGACTGCACCGGTTGGTAAGGTCCAAAAAGGAGAGAGTTTGGGCTACATGTAAGTCCTCCCAGTCCTGTGGAACTGCATATTTAGGTCGAGAAATGGGAAGATTGACTTTACAATACCTCCTGCTGTTTATATACCTCAACTATACAGACTGTAGGTGTCTTCTTGCCAATATCAAAGTGGCAAGAAGGATCAGAGTGGCCAAGTGACTCAGGGAAAAAGGCATATGTAAAAACACTACAAATTTGGATTGTGTATTTCCCATGTGTTTGTGGAAAATTGATGTCTTCTATCTTTGTATACAAATGGGGTCACCAGATTGTGTGGTAGACAACTAAGCATGCAGCTACCATGTATCAGTAATTATAAATGACAAAATTATTTCACAACTTTGGTACTTCACAGTACCAAAACTTTGGGCTTTTCTGTTATTTCTGCATTTTATTTTTAAACTGGATTTTACCCCATAATTTTTGTGAAAGGATGAAAGTTTTCCATCTAGTAAAAGAAAAGGTGTATGGACTTTGGTTACAAATCCAACTGGAGAAAAACACCCCCAAAGAAATCCAGATAGTCAGCGACTCATGTAGAATACAGCTTGACATTTGAGCATGCAAGATGATTCGTGGGATGTGGCTTAAACAACTCCCAATTTTCTATGTCTCTGTATAGATGAAGCTGTCAAATCTGGAATAGAACGTATGATTTATTTTTATTTCGGGGTAGAAATAGTCTTTCTGAGTTTCAGTATGCAACAGATAAGCATTTTCCGGTGTAAATTTGTACAAAGTCAAAAGGAAAAAAAAAAAGAGGGCACATGCTTGGGCCAACAGAAGTAGAACCAGAGTTACGGGCCCTGATTTTTCTCTGCAGTGTAATTTATATTGTCCTGTTCATTCTGTTAAATGACATAACTTTGTAATTTTGCACTACCTTGAGTAAGGAAAGGTCATACTGTTAGAATGCATGCAGTCTGACTTGGACAGTAGAATGAGAAAATGAATTCTCCAGCTATTATCTGAATAATTCTCCTTAGGCTTCCACATAACTATATGCTATGGACTATCTAAATATGATTCTTTTGCCAGGTGGGAGATGATTTGAGCTCCAGCCTGACAAACCTCATTTGTAGCATGGAATTCTTTCACTTCAAATTTTCAGTTTTCCAGGTTTACCTTCTGCTTAAGACAAGCATATTCTCACTGTGTTTGCACAGCTTCTCTATAATGACTGAAAAGTAGGTGCAGAATAATCAAAGTTAAGTTTGAAGAATGATTTAATAATAATAACAACAATAAAAGCTCAACTTTTTCATGTTGCTTACATTTTTCCTGGGGAGGGAGGGTGGATAAAAGGAGTTGTAAAAGGCCCTTGAAGATTTGTCTGATACTTAATCACACGACTAAATATCATATCTCATATAGCCACACAGAGATGTCCTCTTATTCAAGTCATTAGACAAATTATGCCCAAACCATGTGGGAAGAGCTATTAATAACTACCTGCCTTTTCTGCTGCCTGAACTGTTTAATTCTAAACAGGATATAGCTAGATAGGATGAAGCACAAGCCTCAGATGGATTTGCCTTTGCATTCATCAACAAATAGGACAACTCTCTGTATGTTTAGTCAGCTCCACTACAGGCTGCAACAGAACTGCCACTGGGTGTGCATGTATCAATGCTTTCAGGAGCACTGTTTGCTATGCGCAGACCAACAGAGCTATTCTAGGTACCACAGCTCTAGGATACCACCTATTGCTTCTAACCAGTCTCAGATTGGTCCCATCTGTCTCCCCTATCTTTTTAGTCAGCTTTGAATGGAAACCTCTCAAAGGAGTACCAGCAAGTGATATTATGAGATTAGCCTCATGTTTCTGAATTGATTATTCAGAGCTGCGTGGTCATTCACTCATTTTCTGAAAGATACATGGGAGAACTTGTTTCAAACTCCTTGTTTTACAGCACAGATGAGCCAATGCACAGGGTTTTGCATAGACATGTAGTAAACGACTGTCAGTAGCAAAGAAAAAGAGAGAAAGACTTGTGGTTAGGGTCACAAGTTTTTGTTTTGATGCCTGTTAGAGTAACTCTGCTGATAAGGTTTATGTGCTGCTGCTCCTTCCTGAAGCAAGCTTTGCTTGAAGTCTTAATGTAACTATTTCTTTTGGCTGATAGGTTGATATGACTGTGTTGGTAGCATTATTTTATGGTAGAAGGCTTCGGTGTGAGTGGGAGGTGATTCTGTGCAATGCAACTTTGCTTTGGATAGTACCTGCCTTTTTCCTTAATATATTTACTTTCACTTCTAATGCTATTTTGGAAAGACAAATACCATAATCTATGACTAATTATGAGGCCAGACTAATTCTGTCATGTCAATACTTTTTTGATCCGTCCCTAACCAGATTAAACTCCTTAATTTAGAAGCCACTGCAGCTTGCAGTACTCCTTGGGAGCTCTTATAGTCTATCCTGTCATAGGAGTTATTGTCATTTTAATGGCCATTTATAACTTAAGACAGTTTTCAAAGAATGTAAAGATTGTTCTTGGGAAGAAGGAACCCAAAAGCATGTTTTAGCACAAGGAAAAACAAAAATACTTATCTGTCAGGATATTTGTACTTTGGGATCGCTTATCTTTTTGCTTTTTAAGCTTAAGTATGTGTGGACTATTGTCTTAAGAACTTTCTCAACTTTAGGTTTCACAATTAATTGAACCATAAATACTAGTAACTCAACACAAAATCAGTCCACTAATTAGAGAACTTTCATGATGTTTGCTCTTTATTTCAAAATCAGTTATAGTTACAAATGTTTTGGTGTAGTTATTGGTAATAGCCAATGTGTAGGAGAACTAGTTTAAACTTGCAATTTATGTTTTGTAGCCACCGTTGACTCACAAAACATGGTTTACACCTAATAAGAACATACTTTGATCACAGGCTGATTGTGTGTTGCTAGTGCAGTATTCTAAAGTGAAACAACCAATGCTTTAGACTGTATCAGGAAAAGCTTTCTAGTGAAGATAAAACTGTAAGTACAAAAATGTTCTTCCCTTGCATTGGCAAGCACGGCCAAGTTTTAATCTTATTACTGTCCCAAAATGTATTTCAACATTTATCAGTATGTTTGAACAATTATCGGTATAAGATACTCTTACTGCATGATCTTGTTAATTTTATCATCTCTTTTTTCTTGTCTAGAACAATCAATTTTTAAAGCACTTGATTTGTGAATGTGTACTTCTAATGATGCCAAATAAGTTTGGAATCCAAATTAAATTGCGAACTCAATTATGAAAGGTTATGAATACTTTGTATTTGGTCCTTCTTTAGAACATCAGCAATGGGCATACCATTGGTATAATGTCTACTCTGTTTGGCCTGTGGCAGAAGAGGTTATCAGAAAGCACATGTATTTTTACTTTGCGTTTTCTGTCAAGGTCTGTATTTAATTTTCAAAGTTAAAGTAATTCTTGCTCTCATCTTAAGACAGAAGGCCAAATTTGTTGTGATTGAAATGCCTTTTAAATTTATTTTACCATGGATTAGTTTATTTCCTTGTATCAGGTTTCAGCCTAAAGCAATTGCTTCTGAAAGTTTATTTCCTGATGTCTTATGTGTGTTTGCAGAAATGTTTTCCTCTTTAAATAATGTCAAACAGCTGTTGTGCAACACATATAGTACAATACCTTTAAAATGTAGGCTCTGTGAATTTGAAATATCAATGGACATTTGATGATAGAACAGTGGAAATGATTAATTTATCTCAAGGAATGGCGCTCAAAGAATACAAAGCTATTCTTCATGTCTTAGACACAAAGTATTGAATCAGACTTTTCAATTATTAGCAGTATAGACTTTATACCTGTATCTGCACAAAATGTTCTTATATATACATCAATCAGAGATGATGTAATCTGAGAAACAGTAGTGCTAGCTTGTTTTAGAGGAGAAGGACACTATTTGGTAAGCTGCATTCTTTAATATCATTTACAAAGCAGGTTGTTTTTACCCTTTAGGTTTTGGTTTTAGGCTGTTAGTGGGATGGGAAAGCAATGAAGAGCACAGGAGGAAGAAAAGATAGAAATTATTGCACTCATATCAAATACTGAAAATCTCTTAGCTAATTGTTTGTAAGATGGACTAGCTACAGGGTTATAAACTAATTAGGATATAAATCAGACCACGTGACAGGATACTTACTACAAAAAAAAATATATCTAACCTTTATTACCAAGCACATTCTGCACCACAGATCAAAATTAACATTTAAATTCAGACTGCTGGCTCCCCTGCCAAAAGCCTAATTCGGTTTCCAGAACTGTGCACATTCTTATTAAAACTGTTTTTTAACACTATGCTTTTTTCTTTTGTTCTCTTTCGTAATTCTCAGAGCTGTTTCTCTGTCATTTAGATGGCAGTTACAATTCTCCTGCTGATTTAGATAGGACACAGATAGAACCCAAATATCAACCATCTACTGAGTCTTTATGAATGGTTGCTAACCTGCACGTTACCTACTCTATATTAAATTTTCAAGTGGTGCATTCTTCTTATGATTCATACATAGTAAAGAAGATTGACCATCATGCACCAAAGTCTGTCTGCAGTTAAGTGTGTATGCAAACATGGCCAGGATACTGGCAGTGCCGATTGAGATGTCCAAGGTATGCTGGCTGGCCTTCCTCTACAGTAGGTAGAGAGTCAGCTCAGACGAAGCAATTTAGCTAAACACATGAGCCAGGAAAATAACAGCCAGGCTAAGGCATGGAGAAGGCACAGTAAAAGACATTACTCTGGGTACAACTCTAGTGACAATGACGGTGGTGTTAGTCTTTTGGTGCTAAGGGACTGCTCATACCAAGAGTGATAGGTCCACCTATGAACTGCCTTTAGTCTCACTGTTGCCATGAGTAGCGCTGTCTTTACCTTCCAAATTTCTTACAGGATCAGTGTGAACTAAATGACCATCCTGGGCTTAGGTTTCGTAACAGATTAGGGTGGCTGAACTTCACTAGTTTGTGAACACTGCTATTTTTATAGCTTGGAGAAAGTGTCCTGTGGGACTATTGCCACATCCAGTTGAATTCTGACTCTTCAACACAAATAACGAAGCAAGCATTAGAATGTGGATTTATAGATATATAGCTTAGCAAGCTGGCTACCTTCCAGCATGAAAAAAGTAATATAATTCACATTTTCACCACTAGTTTTAAAGGTTTTTAAAGTAGTGAAGAGACTTTTAAACCAAGTGAGTTTTACAAAAGTTCATTTAACCCAAAGGTTATATAAACTACTGCATCTCTAATATGATAGTTGTCATGGTAACATTTGGTTTGTTATTGATTACTTGGGTAAATAGTCTCCAAAGTCCTGCTGACAATTTCAGAGAGCTAAAGGAAGTATTTTAGTCTGCTCTTGTTATACGCATTCACTTTCACTGCTCAGTAATTAATAAACTGTCACTTTTTATTTATGATATTGTGTGTGATTGTTATTTTTTAATCTATATCCTTGTTCACAAAGTGGGGGGGAATAACATTCAGAAGTAAAAATGTGATATACATTGGGCTGTGTTTTTTTTGCTGTTGGAAACAAAAATCCATGCAATGCTTTTAATACGTCCATCTTTACCTTGTGCTCCTGCAAATTATCCACCACATGTCTCTGGGTATTTTGGGTTTGTATTATTTTACTTAGACTTTTGAGCCTCATGGTGATGATAAAGGCATTTTCCTTACTACTCTGTCTGTGCCTTCAAGAAGCCTCCCTACTGTTTTCTCCTTAGGATGAAGCTATTGTAGAAGTTCCAATCTAACTGTTTGTGTTTCACGTCTGATGCGTTGAGTTTGCATGCACTCCCTAGACTTCTGGAAAACACAGTACGTTCTTCCAAATTTATTTTAAGGACTTTCTTGATAAGATCGATGAATTCCAGAAAAGTTCCTCATTCTTGTGGTGTTCTAAGAACATCTCTAGAAAAGGAGAGGAGATACGGGAAATTATTTTTGTGTCAGTGCTGATCATGCTACTGTGGTCAAATTATTTCAAGTTTATGAAATATGTTTGTTGTTAAAGGCTATCGTATGCCTGATGTCACCATTACTGCACACAGAACTTTCTAGAAAAGCAAAAAGACTTGATGCTCCTCACAATATTCCTGCAGTATTAACAGAAATACGTTTCATTTGCCTTCGTTAACAAAACGATGTATTTCTGTTCCTAATTAACATCTTCAGCAGAATGAAGGTCATTTAAATGGGTCTTGCCAGTGAAATGTCTAGTTGCCATTTATGATTATCTTCCTCTTGATTCAGACAATAAATAATGCAAACTGTAACAGGGCATAACAAAGCTTTGCTTTACTCTTCAGCTTCCTCTAATTCTTGGATGCTGATCAACACCTGGGTATAATCAGTATGATCATAAAGGACTTGGAGCATTTTGATTATGCTTTCCTAGCACTTCCTAATATTTTTTTTTTTTTCAAAAAGCTATTTCTCGGAAGGCCTTTTGGCTAGCAATACTTTCTGTCATAAAAATTATTTATTATCCTACAGTTTATAAAGACTTTAAATATATCTTTTGAGGGGACATCTTTCCAACCTGCAAAACTGAAGTTATTTCTGTTTTACTTAAAAAAAAAAAAAAAAAAAAAAAAAAAAAAGAACAAGCAATTCACAATTATGTATTGTATAGTTAGAAAGACAAACTATACAAACAAATAGTTGTTAGATATTTGTGTAATGGGGAAAATAGGCCTGCATGGTAAACTCGGTTATCAGCTTAAGTGTAAGCGAATACTGCATTTCCCCCATACATTTCATTTCCACATACATACATCTTCCCCAAACCATGTATGTAGACATATTACATCTGTAATTTCTGTTCTCCAGTCTGCTATCACTGCAACCACCAGAGTCACAAAATTCATACATAATCTCCAGCAGTGTCACACCTCTGGCCTATGTGTGCTGCAGTGTTTGACTTCGTTCTGTTTAAGATAACTGTCATATACAAAGCAGACAGCCTGCAGCTTTCATGATCTGGGAATTTTTGCATGTTGACAGAATACTGAGAGCAATTTATTAACAGGGATTACTTGTCATAATCACCAATGTTTCTTGTTTTAAATTTTATATTTTCAGAGCATTGTGGCTCAGAACAGAATGCAATATTTAATATTTTGTAATAGGCATTAAAATATGTTTCATTTGGAGGTGTTTCACATAGCTCCTTTCATATCTGGATGTTTTTGGAAAAGATGATTCAGCTGGCTTTTGTTCTTCTTTACTTTCCTCTTCATTTTAGCATCAATTTCAGTAGTCAGCAAAAGAGATAATACTTTAAAATCTTAAGCAAGTCAAATCCAATTGGAAAATGAGGACAATGCTGCAAAGAACAGGATTTACTAGGAGTTTTCATTAGAAGCTAATGCTGCCATCATTTGAAGAAAAAGATGAACAATTGTGGATACTAGTCATTTATGAAGATATTTTGCAATTTCAGAATTTCTATTGTAAACATGATATAAGATCACAAAGTATTTATATCCGATGCATAGCTTTTATTGTAAGAGTATCAGCATCAGTGCTTAAAATATATGTATCACGTTTGAAAAGTCAATATTACGTAGTCAGCAAATCTGGTTCAGCAAGTCACAAATATGCACGTAAAGTCAAATACCTTCAGATTTTTTTCTCTCTTTGTTTGGAAGTCTTTATGATAAAAAGGTGTAACAAAACTACCAAACTGAATTTGGTTCACTGATCTGGAATGAAAAGAAAAATTATATATTTTACGTTTAAGGTATATAATATACAGGAAAAAGAATATTTTGTCATTCCAATTTTCTAAACGTTTATTAACAAATGAGGAACTTGACTATGGCCTTTGTGATGTAAATGGAAAGCTTGTTCAGTGGAATATACACTAAGAAATATTTTTTAAATGGATGATTGTCCTTATGGTTTCATTTACATGGTAACGATGAGAAAAGTTCACTTGAATTAGGTAGTCTTTTTTTCTTCTTTTTTAATCTCTCTGGAAAAGTATAATGTATTTAATTATTTTCTGAATACTTTACAAATGTTTATGAAAATAATATATTCCTATTAATCCATTTAGCTTTTATCCTTTATCATCATGCAGTGTTCTGTCACAGCACTGTAACAGCACGACTTTAAAAAATCTAAAGGTTCTGTGTGAGCCTGTGACTTCACATAACCCTTTCTCTGAGCAAGTAAATCCCAATGCACTTAAAGACAGGAGTGTCAGTTTAAGACAAGTTTTTAGTGTTATCTTGGAGCTGAAGTTCTGACTTGTATGCCTGAAGTTTTGTGAGCCTAAAATTAAATTTATTTAATCACGGGTGGAATTAATGCTACTTAACAATAAAATATGAATTATTTTAAAATTTAAAAATGGATAGGATTTGTACATAAGATAATGTGTTTTTATTTAACTACTGGGTTATGGATACCCCATTTTGGGGTAAATTGTATCATTATGAATAGGCCCAATAACAGTATAGTTATTTCCCTGACAGTGTGGAAAAGAGAATCTTTGTACCAATTTAACAGCAAGTTGAGGAACCATGGTAATAATGCGGGAGATTTGAAAGGCACAGCTTTGCCACGCATGTTTTTGAAAAGAACAATCTTATGCAGAAACAGCACTGAGACTTTTCCTATACATCAAATCAGCAACATATAAACGTCTGTAGAAAGAATTAGATTCAGATTCCCTGAGGGATTTAAGCATCTAATGATTCTGATGAACACCAGTTGAGATTTTCAAAGATCTTTAACAAGTTAGGTACTTATCTCCCACTGACTTTATCTATTTAGTCACTTTGCAGGGGAAAGAAGCTATTAGACTGTTCTAAGCAGCTTTAGATGCCTATATACACATTGGAAAAAAAATTGCCTTATTTACAGTTAGTGATTGTTATTTGTTTTAAAGACTTAAATCTATAAAATTGTTGTTAATGATTACAGTAGTGAAGTTTTTTCTAAACAAAATATTTTTTCCCAAAGTAATAGTAATCCTATAAAACTGCATCCCATAAAAGATTGACTTACATGGCTTAAGGACCATATCGTAATTTTTCAAGCATATATACGTACAATTAGTTTAATGAATAAAAAATATGCAATTAAAAACCTACTGAACAGGTCATAAAAGGTGAGGGCTAGTCTCTGAAACTGGGACTAAAGTTTTCTATGCTATTGAACAAAACAAGCCAGACTGAATATGATACTTTTATCTCCAGCACAGAGACTTGAAAGTAAAGAGGGTTTATTTCACACAGCTATTTAGCTCAGTTCAAAGACCCACACATTTAGGCTTCCTGCGGAGCTCTACTGCAACCAGAGACTGACAGATGAAACGAGTCTTTTCATTTTTGTTTTATTACCTGCCATAGTACTCAGTTATACCTGATCATATAAAAACATATCATAATTTTTATTAAAGCCCATAATTTAATGTCAAGATGTTAACCTTTTTC
Source organism: Anas acuta (assembly GCF_963932015.1). NCBI lineage: Eukaryota > Metazoa > Chordata > Aves > Anseriformes > Anatidae > Anas > Anas acuta. Next base: position 106,106,061 of record NC_088979.1, on the reverse strand, counting down.
CCATACTATTATTTCCCTCTTTTAGCTTTCTGAGCGTATGGTTCTTAACTGCTCTGGCTAAAATCCTCATGTTTTGACTGCAGTTGCCCAGAATAAAATTGACATTTCTCATAAAGATTACATTCATTTTACCTTTTTGAAAAGCTTCTTGAACTTTAGAACTGCCCTCAGCTTTCTGCAATAGATGATTGGTTTCACCTATTTTTATACTTTTCATTTCTGAGTTTCAAGGCTACAATTAAAAGTCAGTTTGTTTTAGCTTTTTACCAGCAAGAAGTGAACGGGTAACTCATAAAAGATGTGTAGGCAGTCTAGTATATTTATAAACTGTGCAAAAAGCTTGGTATTTTCATTATATAGAGGAAGCCCATGATTTTGACAGACTGATGGCGTGAATTACTGGTATTCTTTCTGTTGTTAAGCTTCACTAGAGAGCTATAAATGTTAAATGGAAGGTTTTCCTAGGTGAAAATTTGACACCATTTTTCAGTATGTTTTGTTTAAACTTGACCAAAATAATTTCTATAAACTATATTTGGCTTTCGTGTACAGCAGTGAGAATCCAGTTACTGTGTTCACATGAAAACAATGGAAATGAATTAAGATGAAAAACAAAGGCAAAATTACGTCTTATATTAAAACTTAATTTGTAAACAGCCAACTACCATGTGAGTTCCTTTCTTGTCAGTCCTTTTATCTGTAATTTACTCCTTATTCATACATTCAGACTACTCCATATTTTCCACTTTCAATTACAAGAGTTTTTCAATTTAACAGCTTAAATTAAACTTTCAATATAACAACTTACCGTAATAAATTTTGTCAGAAGTAAGAAAAGCAGCTTGCTTGACCAAAAGGCTCCAACTGTTAAGAAAATGAGAACCTGCTAATGTTTTACGATACTGGCTACAATTCAGTAGCTACTTACATAGAGCATAGTCAAGGCTGTTACATGATACTCTCAGTATTCTTCTGATACATACAATAATGAATTCTATCAGTACATTAGTATCACTGGGTAGTGATAATCAGCTCTTCATAAGGCATGATGATATCTTAAAACCTGCAAAAAATCGTATTTAATGTTTTTAACCTCCCAAGGCTATGCTGAGAACAGGAATTAGTGCACACTCAGACAAATTGTATTAAACCAAAAGGGATCTTGAATAAATATAGTATTTAAGTTATGAAATGTACTTCTTGAAAATGGTTAATCCAAATGACTTATTTTTAGCACTGCCAAGAGTAATATGCACTATATCTACAACTACATTACTGAAGTTCTGTTCAAAGCTGAAAAAAATGAACCTGCTTTTACAGACTACTTGTATGCGTGTGTGTATATTTAGGTAAGTATGTGTCGATACGTGTATTCATGTATGATCTCATGATGATGCGCAGAAGTTTAGATGCGTAACAAGCATGGAAAAATAGGATGTAAAGTAGTAATGATGATGAGAATATTCCAGTTACTTCCAGTAGAAGGTAACAGATTGACGTGGAGGATATGATTGATGGCTGATATATAGGATCTGTGGTGTGGAGAATGCCAAATGTACCAGCTACACGGTACAATGGGCACTCAGAATTGCAGCATTCACCATACCATACTGACAATAATAGAGGTAACTCTTTGCAGTGGAAACAGAAAATCATTTAGTTCTGCAGATGCTGCTGTGTAGCAAAACTTTTAATGGCTCCCTTGTACCCCTTGAAATATACGTTTATGAGTAGTAAAATCTTGTTTAACTGACAAGTTTTTACAGCTGAGAAGTCTGGTAAGAAAATGCCACAGTAGACAAACCAAATACATATAAAGAGAATGACTGTTCCTTCTTAGGGTATAGAATTGTCAAAGCCAGGCAGCTGTATCTTGATTTCCATGATGCTAAGATCCTTTTATGTTCCATGTCAAAGTGAGGGAGCCTTAGCAACAGCCTAGCAAAAACTCCCTGTGCTATAAGCTTCCCACTCAGCAAAGTGCAAAATGTGATGTTTTGGTAGTCTGGGATTCCTCTTCTCTCCCTTCTGGCATCCTACAATAGACTGGGGTGCTTGCTAGCATGTGCTTCAGTATGGCTGCTCTCTATTCCAACGCTGAAAGAGCTAAGTTAAGAACCCTAAGAGCTAGACGTGCATCAAAATGTGCAGGAAAATGCTCAGATATAAGCACAGAAGATTCTATATGACCTCACTGCATGTGGAGTATAGAAATGTTTTGAAGTCAGCTCAAGCCCTTTTTTAGGGCTAGAATAAACTACAAATAGCATTGACCACAGCAATGATATTTCCCTTAAGAAAAATAGTTTTTGTTTGCTTTTTTTTTTGTTCTTGTTCTTTTTACCAGACTACCCAAATTTTTTTCAAGATTTTATATCAGGCTTTCACTGACAAACAAAAACTGTAGTGTTTTTTTTTTTTGTTTTGTTTTGTTTTTGCAATTTAAAAGACTTCTGATGCAGGTATACACTGATCTTAAAGTACGTGGTAGCAACAACAAGAGAAATAGCATGGGAACAGGGAATTTAACAGCCATTTTTTTGTAGTAAGACATGTAAAGAAAAAGAACTGAGGCTGTTTTCAGAGTTTTGCTTTTTGCTTGTTGACATGGATGAACTTTCCCAAGTACAAAAGAAGACAGCTAAGCCAAAGAAGGGCATACAACAAACAGGAGCAGGGCCAGTTCAAGGTTGAAATAGTGTTGCCTGACAAGTTTGACTAACACCATTTGAAATCAATTTGAAAATTGTTTCTGTGGAGTTGTGTATATTTTGTGATTTAAACATCGATTCCAAAGTGGTCATTATTGAAGACCACCTTAAAAGGAATTAATAAAACACAAGAAACTCTTAAGATATATAATATAATGTGTATACACGTGTCCTGTGTTTCACCCACATAATACTATTGAATGCAAGCCAGTCCAGAATTTGGTTTTCTGGTTACTTTTTTTTTTTTTTTTCCTGGGAATTAGAGCCCTGCTTATGTCAGTTTCTGTGCAGTAATTTTTTTCCTGCGTGTGGCCTTCTAACCTGCCAGAATCCTAGTTGACACTTTATAAATGAGTATCTGAATATCTATTCCTGAGCTGCTTCATGAAAGAAAATTCAGCATGATTCTTACCTGTGCATATTACCCAAAGATATAGTTCTGTAAATAGATGTTGATCGCTTGAGAAAAGTGTTTTTTAACAGCTTACAATACTAAGGCAATTTCAGCAGCAGAATTGCATCTAATGTAACTATGCTTTGGCTTCTGTGTAGTTCATTTTAATTTCTTATCACTGGCTATCTCAGTCATTTTTAGAAAAAAAACATATTTTTTTCTTAGATTACAAATTTAAAGCTTTGCAAAGAATCACAGCAACTATCTGCAACATAAATAACTATGGCCATAAGTTTTATAATTAGATTAACTTTTTATTCTCTCATTCTTGTTCATTCATTCTAAACCATTTTAAGGACATTACATTTCATAGATTGCTTCATGTTGTGTTGCTTCATTGTTAATTTATTTTTAACATTCATTTGTGACAGGGTAAAAATGGTGATGGGAAAGTGGCTATACAGTACATTGGTTGCTTACTTTCTCTTGCTTCTCTCTCCAGCTCAGAAGAATTGTGAGAAAGTACACAAAATCTGCAGACTGTTTTTCAGCTCTGGAATTCCACTTAGGTATTAATTATTTTTTTTCTGGTTTCTTCAGGTTGTTTATTGTTCTGGTACTATTTTAATTGACTTAATGTGCAAAATCTCCAGGGTGCAAGATTTTTGGCTTTAAGTAAGGTAAATGTCTATAGGAGGATAGGAATGGACTGGAGGCCTTTACAGACCAACAAATGACTTGGGCAGCACAGACAGCTTGTCTGCTTATTACTCATCCTCTGACAAGTCAGAGATCAAAATAGGAACAATTTTAAATGAGGACTTGGATTATTTATTCAAGATAAATTCAGTAGCATCTTCAACATTTTCCTTAAAATGCTACAAACATACTTAAAAAAAAAAAAAAAAAAGAGAGAAGAGAGAAATGTGGTGAGGGTAAATGTGACTTTGATATTGGAAGTCATTAAAGTGACTGGCTAACATCATGTAGATTTATTACTCATAAGAATAATGGTTGGAGAAAATTATATGTTTTTACCTTTCTTTTGCTTAATCAGGTAGCCAGTATTTGATGCCTTGTTATTTTCATTAGGAATATGTAATCTGCATTAGTTATCTTCTGATATAATCGAGTGCAATTTACAAAAATGCAGAGAAAGCTGACCATAGTAGGAACAAAACTCAGGCCTTTCCATTGACCTCTCTGTTCCAGAAGCACCTCTCTTCTTTTTCTGAACTTTGCTGGAGTTGTTAGCTACTTGTCTCATTTTCTGCTCTCCTTTTTCCTATTTCTAGTTGCTTCATACAGTTATTAATGCAACTGCAGCCATCAGTGCATTGGCCTGTGACCCTCAGCCCCCTGCCACTGCCTGAGCGCCTGAACCCTATACCTCGTCCCTCTTGCAGCATGTTTAAGGTTTTAAAAACAGGACTAACTTCTCCACTCATCCATCAGGAGCTTAATTTAATATCAAATCTTTTTGATTAAGTTAGAAATGTGCTCTTTGAGGCTTGCATTCGTGGGAGGTGTTGGACTTAATTCACGTGTGACAAGCTGTATGAGCTGCGTAAAATTTGGTATTGCCAACTGGTAGAGGTAACTCCTTACTCTGAAGAAAAAAAAAACAAAAAACACAACCAAAACAAAACAGGCATTTATAAGTCCTGTTATGCCCAGCACTCATCACTGTTATTTTAAGAGTAATGAGACCTTTATGCCTGCAACAGTCAACTTGGCCCCTGATACCCCTGAACTCTTGCACTTGACAGGAATGAAAACTACATTGTCTTGGAGAATGCTGTACGTCAGGCCCTGCTGACTGTTTTATTCAGCTACTATTTGATAAGTAGCTAGTGATAATAGATATTATTTACTTCCCTGTCCTAATCTATAAGATATTTATCAGACTTTGCTGTGAAACACAGCGATCCTACATCCCTGTTTCCTTGAGCAATGTTCCAGCATCATGTCCACACCGCGTGCCTCCTGCTGCCTCCCTCAGCCAGCGGCCCTGCAGCCCCCAGTGAGAGCAGGGAGCCAGGACCTTAAAAACCCCATTCAACTGCTATGCTCACAGAGAGTAAAGCTCAGTGAAACTACAGAAGAGCAGCGTCATTTCTCATATAGGGTTTTGAGGAAGAACTCGGCCCTGGCTTGGGATTCAGAGCTGCAGTTGACTCCTGAGGTAAGAGGATGCACCCTGCCCCTCACAGGTGAAGGAAGGGATGTCTTTGCGACTTGCAGCATACCTGTCCTGTAGTTTGGTGTCTCTGCTTGTACAGCACTCTGTTTGGAAATACAGGAGATGATTTGTCTGAAGTCACATGGCTGAAGCATGGAATTGCATCAGGATTTTTGAAAGCTTCACCCAGGACCTTTCTTTCCTGTGACCTTTCTTTTATTTTTTAACTAAAAATGTATTGGTGTTATAAATGAGGATGAACAGTATAAACCCATTCACTTTTGGACTTCTCTTGCGTGGTTATTAAAATGGCCTAAGACAGGCTTAGGCATTCATTAAAAGGTATGTTTTTATTTAGATTTCTGTTTAAGTAGGATAAAGTAGTGTTTGGTCTGTTTAGACCAGTAGTGTTTGGTCCCTGAAGATTGACCCAGACTTATTTATATTCTGCAAGCACTAATATTTAAGCAATTTAAAAGCTAATGCTGTTTATATATGTTAGCTGCTAATAATTCTGTACTATTGTGTAAATACATATTTACACTGGGAAATCCTTATGAAGCTGAATTAAAGGCAAATGTAAACAGTCGGGTTAATTTTTGCACATTTTCAAGCACATTACAACAGGGAAGAGTAAAATTGGTCATTATGAGTCCATAGTGATGAAAAATGGCTAGACACAATAAAGGATAATTTCTTTGGTTTCCAGAGCATAATGGAGTATGAATCATATTTAAAATTAATGGCTGAGAAGGCAGACCATGATTTGAATGTCATCAGTAGCTATTTTACTCCTCCCTAGAGCAGCAACAAGCCTTTTATGAGAGATGAGTTTGTGCAAACAGGCGCTTCTAAACTATCTGAAAGCTCCTGATTTATAACTGAGAGCTTTAGAAAACATTTTGGTTTTGATTTTTTTTCAGTGCACAGAGTAGGAGGAGCAGACTGGGAACAACACCTCACTTTCTAGCAAGTAACAAGTGGTTAACTTGTTTGCAAGTAATTTTTTTTGATCTAACTTTCTGAGGGGTAATGTTGGCAGTGTACAGCAATGTTGTTTGACACCCTTGAAGACTACAGTCATATTCCCACCCTTGGCTGAAGTGGCTGTGTCCATGTGTTCAAGCGACTGTGGAACTCTGCCCCATGTGTAGGAGAAACACACCACCCTCAGGAACACACCTTACTGCATTATTTGCAGGGCCCTCTACTAACCATCTGAACCTCATGTGTGTGCAATGCATATACTCTAAAGACTATGATCAACTGTAGGGCACCAACCTACTTGAGCCATTGTTAAAAGAGGCAGTATAGCTGGGCCATAACCTGAATCTACAGCTACATCTGGAACCCTTGCTTGCCAAGCTTGTGTCCATGAGGTGACCAGCTCACTCATACAACAGCTGTATTGAGCAGGACCTTCTTGCTTTCTAATATCCCAGGGGAATCAGAGCACTTGTACGTCATGTAGTATGTCCATAATTCCGTTCTTTCCTAACCTGAGGTAGATTTCTGGACTACCCTGAAACGATGTAACCTTCTCTCTAACCTTCAGAAAGTTAGATGCTCTATCTTTAGCAACAGGGAAAAATAACTTATATATAAATATTTATATATATCTATATATATATTGCTCAGTAAGACAAAAGACTTGTTTTTCTTGTCTGGAAAGAACAAGTGCAATGGCCAGCTCCAAAATGACACTATATCTATGATTTCCAAAAATTAATGAAAGGAAGGATCTGTCCACCATCTTATCTGTCTGTACAATACTTTGAAAATTAGTATCAAGTAGGCAGGAGTGTCTTGAAATGAATATCCACACCAACAAGCAAAACTGTATTGTTTTCCGTTTCTTTGAGTCTTGCGTTTGGGAGGTTCCAGGACAGCATTCTTCCATAATGCAGTGCTACAAGTAAAGATAAACCTACAGCATCTTCTGATAGGGTACTTGGGGTGCTCATAGTATTGGAGAGAGGCTGAACCTAGCCCAACGGCTGCAGAGCCAAGAGAAATGTCTTCATCATGGTGTCACAAAATCAGAAAGAATGGAAGAACCACTGAGGCCTAGTGCAGAATGTGAGCAGTAGGGCTGCATGCGTGTTTGTGGTCCGTCTGCTATGTGAGATGTACTCTTTTGTCTTTCCACAGCTCAGCTCAAGCAGAACCAGGCATTTGCCCATTTACCAACTTTAATGTTTCCTCTCTCCTCCTGCAAAGTATGTCTGCATGTCTTGTAGATATCCAAGCAAATTTGCAAAGAGGAAATCATAGCGATCAGCTGATAGCAAATGCCTGGCTCCAGTTAGGCTGCTCTGTTGAGGCTGTTCCACCAGGTCCCCAAATGGCCCTTCCATGTCTGAAGAATCCCTGAGAAGAATCCCTCTCCATGAGTGCCAGAACTGCTCCCTACCTTTCACCTCACCTTCAGGAGTTACCTGTCAAGCAACCAGTGGGAGACAAGGTCTACAGGTCACAAGAAGTATTTTCCATCTTTAAAAACATCACTCTTAAACATTTCTTTATGTGTTTATTCCTGTGTACAGGGAATGTGTTACAATGCCACTTGGTCAAAAGGAGTGCATTTGGCCAGGGTATCTTCTCCTGGCCAAAAAAAAAAAAAGGAAAAGGAGAGTAAAAAAGCAATGCATAGTATCTGTGATAAGATTAAATTAAAATGAATAAATAATGCTTGTCCTGAGCATATTATTCACAAAACAAGTGGACCTTAGAGTATGTGCTAGTACTCATTTTAGCCACTGGTGAAGTAGCACAGTGGAGGGAGATGTGCTATTGATCCTATTTAAGTGATCATTTAAGTCCTGCTATCGTGTATATGTGCTAGGCAATAAGTAAAGATAACTGATGAACAATGAGTCTGTTTCTAGAAAAAGGCATTTTGATGTTTTTGGCAAAGATATTAAGTAGGAATGAAACGGATTTTTTTTATTATTTTTCTTTTTTTGTCTTCTACAGATGTGCAAAAAGTAATTCATGCTTTTGGTTTTCATTATTAGTGATGGTCCTGTATTGAAGATTGAAGTCTGCTGTTGGAGATCAAACAGCTAATAAAAGATGAGGTATGCCCTTCGTTCTAAAGGACTGTAGGTAAGACATTTCCAGGCATTCAAACTTCGTGTTTACTAAAACCGTTTTGTACTTTCAGTTCACAGGCTGTCCTTAAACTGTTGGAGTTATTATAGTGGTGTATTACCTTTCATTCTTCCCACCAAATCTCTCATGGCTCATTTGCTGTGCAGTATGGTATTCTGTGAGATTGTTTTCATTTTTCAGTAACTTATATCACAGAGTATCCAAGATTTAGACATAATTCTATTTCACTGGCAGACTCCTTGGTTCTGTTCCTCTTAGAATTGTCTTTTGAAGAGACTATTCGTAAAGCATTGCCAGTTAGGATCTCAGTTTAAAGGAACGTCAAAGTTATACTATTTCAAATCGGTACAAAGGCAGGATCATGAACAGAAAGGCCTAAGCAGGCATTGGAATGGTTCATTCTTACAAATGGAGACAGGCCAGAAGGGGTGCTTTCACATATAATACCTAAAATAATAGCCTGACTTCTGGTTTTAGGGCATCATTCCTCATGCTCCACTGTCCTATTTATAGTCTTGTAACATCAGAAAAACACCTCTATTGTATTTAGGTTCTTGTATTCTTTGGTAATATCTAGAAAGATACAGAAGCTATTCTGCTAAAGATAGATGAAATTTTGTTGAAAAATGTTTCCCTTCACGTCATTACAGTATATAGTTTTCCAGGAGCTGAAATGGGTACAGTGAAAGTTATGGACTCTAATGATCTGTAGCCTGGCAACTACAAGAGTGGTCTGGGATTTGGAAGACACATACATGCTAAAGTTCTTGCTCTGACTAAAAATATTGCAGGAGATATATATATGTACATGTGTGCATACATACATATAAATGTTACATATATATATATATATATATATATATATATATATATAAAATAATAACAGCAAAGTGAATTCTTCTCTTTGCATGCTACTTCCATGTAGTCTAGGACATGGTATCCTGACCACAATGTGATGGGATTCTGACCTCTTAATAAATACTTTTTAAACAACAGCAAAAGAGATTTGAATCCATCTCCCCACTCCAATGTTTTGTAAAATTTCTTTATTGCTAAGAGTCTTGTTAAGTTTACTTCTTATTTCAGGGCAATGAAAAACTAAATGTCAACACACTGGAATTTCAAATATGTGGTTGCTGTCTTTTGATCAGTTATAATGTATTGTTTCCATTCACTCTACCTGATAGGCTTGTGAATTATGTAGCATAACGCTGCTCCTGATGATTCCTCAGTAATCAAAGCACAAGGACTACAGGAAAGTGTTTGTTTGGTTGGTTGTTTTTTTCATGTATAGAAGTTTAGAAGGAGTGTTAATATGGGAAATTTGTTGGAACGTGAATAAATGGAAGGAATTCTCTGGCTGAGAAGAGAACCAATGAATATGATAGCCTAAGTAGTCTAAAATGCCACTTATAAAAATAGCTGTCTCTGCTGTACTTCTCATTTTGCATACGATATACCTGATACAGTATTGTACTACATAGGAATGGGTCTGATGGTTTGGAAAGCAACACAAATGAAATATAAACAGCTAGTTGGAATGTTCACAGAAATACATTAGAAGAACATTACATGGAAGCAGTAATTTAGGATCCCAAACACGTTTTTTCCCCATTAATGATGTTTTAAAATGCAGAAAGCACTTCTGTGAAGCATGAAGGATGGTCAGGGTTAGCTAATGAGGCTGATAGGTACAATTGCTGCATGCTTGATCTGTCTTGGATCCTAATGCTCATTTGGACATGTCTTATTATTGTGTGGGTGTTAAGTCTGTCCAAGCTCATAATCAATAGATACATGGTCATTCAGAGTGTTTATGTCTCTATCTTGCAAAGCTGGAACAAAGTGATCAGGATGTAGTTTGCTAGATTTATAAAGAAAATGTCTCATTGAAAATCTGATTAAACTAATTGCTGGCATTAACAGTCATATGAACTGTGATAAAGATATGGATAATGAAACCCATGCCTCTGGCCATCACTTTATCACCTACAGGGTCAGAAAAGAATTTGTTCAACCCTGAGCTGCATTTTATAATTGGATACTTGTATCTGGGAAGATTTTGGTTCACAATGGTAGCTTCAAATATCATGTATTGACTGTAAAATGGTCTACATACATCAGAAGAAAGAATGGTGGGGTCTCACTGTCAAAGTATATTGGAAAAAGTAGACTAAAGAAAAAATCATACTTCCTAGTTTTAAAAACATGTAACTTTGAGAGTTATAGGAAATGGCCTGAAGTGGCAGCTTAGCAATACCACAGGAGATCTGTAAAAACTGTCTATCTGCCAAATGATCATGACATGATAATATGTAAGCATATTGAACAAGATGGGGCAGTGCTTTGCTAAATGTACTTTTGTTTTGGTGATGTGCCTCTGCAATCTTACAAAAGAGCTAAAATTTCGCACCTTGAATTTTTCACTGGGTATCATGGCACACCAAATTAATAAAAGTCCCCCTTGTGACAAGATACCAACTCTTCTAAAGCTCTTAAAAGCCTGAAGATTGACAGTAGGAAAAATTTCTCTTATTTTCTAAAAGCTGAATTCAACATGAGAGATAGACATAATTCTTTCAGCATGTGTCTAGATGCCTAGTTGAGAAAATAATTTGGAAATCTAATTTTCTGAATTGTAGCATATGCAGAGAGAGAGGCACCACTATGGAGCAGCTTCATAGCTTATATCCCTCCAGAAAGCAGTTCAGTTTTCATTTCTTTCTCTGTTAGCTGGAAAAAAAAAAAAAAAAGCCCAGGGAAGCTGGTTTTACAAAGACTACTTGAATTATGTTTGGGTATTCTGAGTTCACTGTCACACATGGGCATGGGTTTCCAGCAGTATCAGTAGGTTAGAATGACCCTCACAGCAAATAACTTGGTAAGCATCTCCAGCCTTAGCTGTGAATTGTGGCTCAGTAAGACCCAAACTCTTCTACCACGAAAGAGCTCTTACATAGTTAACCATAGCTTCTTAGCTTACAAGGGGTGCTCATACCTGGCACTTCACAGCTGAGACTGGGGCCCAACCACAGCTTGGCTACTTCTCTATTCCCCAAAGAGTCACCTGTAAAAGGTGGGAAGAAGATACTGATGGCCTAGAACGGACTGGAAAGAGTTTCTGGAAGTGCTCCTTAACTTGCACTCACTGTTCAGATAAGACAAGAACTTAGATCGACTGGTAGACACATGGTATACTAAGAGACCATGACTGAAAAATCCAAAGAATTAACAGATTTGCACCAAGGTATTTCAGTAGTTCAGGTTAGTTGTTTAGCCATAGGAAAATTAGCTGCAATTAACCTAAGTTTTGACCATCTCGGCCAAAAATGTGATCCCATATCTCTTGTTCATGCCTATGGTGACATGGATTTCACTTTCACATCCTTCTGGTGTCAGTTCTCTTGCTGAGTTTACTCCTGGTTTGAGCAACTGTGTTGGTAGCTTCAGCTGAAATCAGATCAAGATCTAGGTAATGTCCACTCTGGTGGTTAAAACAAACAAACAAACGGAAACCTTTCAGCTACTCAGCACACACCCACAACACTGATTTATCAGCATGGTTATCTATCTAGATACAAGGAAGATATGCTATTTTTTCAGACCACAGGAGAAGAAATCATCTTTCAGGAAGGTTTTGTAATGAAAGGACATACCAACTTAGGTACATAACCAGTAAATCAAAATAGGTTTAAGCTATTTCAAATGTTTTACTTATCTTAATTTGGGAAAAAATAGTAGAGGAGCATACACAGAAATCATAAATAAAAATTTACCTTAATTTCAATTTTACCTTTCAAATTATTTTTGTCTACAAAATCACTCCAGAAATAAAATTATTTGAATATATAGATTTGAGATTTTTCATATGAAAATATATTTCCAGTCAGTTTTTAACATAGTAGTTTGGAAAGTATTCACTTATGTTTTTAATCTCAATCAGTGATACTGATCTGAAAGGGTTAACACAAACTCTTAAGATTTTATTTTATTTTGAAAGTTTTGAAGAATATTGTCAATTTTATATTCATTCTAAGAGTTTGGTATTATAAGAATAAGGTTTTACAAAGACAAGAGTCGAAATGGAATAATTCTATAACTTACCAAAATTTAGTATTGTTTCAAAATACATTATTTGGTAGTAAAGCTTCAAGGCAAAATTTCCATCCATAGCATAACATAGCAGAAGGGTTTTTCAGTCATTTCTGCTTATTATTCCAGTAGGCAGGTGAATCACATCTGAAGATTATCTATCAGGGCTTTTCATACGAAGGATCTGGGCCATAACTTTGCTAGGACCTTGCCAAAGTACACATGCTGTGTTTTTTACATTCCTGCAGAATATCCCATACTATTTTATTATTTTTTTTTATTCTCTAGTATTCCTAGGAGCAGCTGCACCATCCCACTATGGTTCTTAACTACAAGAACAGCATCCAGCACCTGTCTGTCCTGGCAGAGAGCTGGAAGGCTGCTCATTGCTTCCTCCTGGGCAGATTTTAGGACAAGGACACAACATTGCTGTATGTGCTGAAGAATTTGCTCTAAGCTGGAAACGGTACTCCTACGGCCTGGGACATAAATGTAAACTCAATGACTAGGTGATGTGGCAGGAAAAAAATAATAATCATAAAGAAGGTCTGTCCTACTCTCTGCATGTGGTCAACCTCACAAGAACTTTGGATTAAATTTGCTGCCTGGATTTTTGCTGGTAGCTGGAGAGTACAGTATCAGGCAGTTTTACAACTGCAACTGCTGCACTGAAATATTAAAAAGATTTTTTTTCCCTTGTACTTTTGACCTGTGAGACAGAAAACTCCCCGTTCTGAGAATTAAAGCAGCAGTGCAGTTTAGGTTTCAATTGTAAGAAATGGAGAATTCTTGATAAGACAATTGCTGGGTTAAGTATTTGTTTAAAACCAAAGACTACTCATGAATAACATAGGCAGCTAAATTGCACCATCTGGAGCTAGAGGCAGATGTAAGCATCCCTATTTAAGAATTAGTTTATAAATAATAATAAAAGATGTGTGGAATTAATTGGCTTCTTTTCTGTAGGTAGCAACATTCAGGAGAAATAGCTTTATTAGTTTCCAGTATCTCTACTTAGCACAGGAGTCTTTGTATAGACATCTGGAATAGATATTTCTTAATTATTTTGTATAATAAATCCAGAATAACTTCTAATGATTAGGAAGCAATACTGCTTAAGAACTTCAGACTACCTGACAGCCTGAACAAAGAACAAGCAGATGCTCTATATAGGCCGTAAGAAAGACTGGGAATTACAAGCAAGTCATGAAAGTGACCTTTTATTGTGTCAGGGACTGAAAGTTTCATCATATGCCTAATCACCATACATTGCACAAAATTAGACTCATGCATTGACTACATTTAGACAATTCTGTTTTCCATCTGGTATTCTGGGCCTTTCAATCTTAAATTGGGATTGAGGCGTATAAAATTATCAATCATCTACTAAATTGTATAGAGGGAGTGTTATTTTCATAAGAATACAGCCATTTTGTTTTCACAATACCAATTTGTTCTCAATGATTAATGAAAAGGTAATCATTTTTGTTACTGTGAAAGTTACAGGGCTTGATTCACAAAATGACTGTTATTGATACAGTATTTACAGATGAAAGGAAAGGAACACATGAAAAACAGTTCACATGTGATCCTCAGTAACTTTCATAGCTTCATGGAAGTTTGTTCAAAGTGAATATATAAATAGAAAGATAATATAAGCCAGTAATCTATGTATATCAGGCAGAAACAGACTAAGATTTAGAGCCCCTTAGGAGGAAAATAATGAATGAGAAGGACTGCTTAATTAAAACTTAAGTTTTGAACTTTTAAAAAGGTCTATCTAATTCAGAGCAATTTATTTCCAGATGGAAGGCATACATAAGAAAGATTGTACTCTTGGAAAAAAAGAAGAAAACTAGTGAGACCAAGGTAACCATTAGTAAAGCAACCATTAGCTCATTTATAGAGAGTTGATAGGGGAAGATTCATGAAAAGCGAGTTTTAAAGTAGCTGCCACCAAAGAAATGTATAAAACCTTAGATTTGGAATATACAGCTATTTTCTCATGTCAAGAACTACAAATTAGTTCCAAATATATTTTGTGAGCTGTAAAATTAAAATATGTGTGCCGAAATACACACATGCATTATATTGTCTGTCCAAAAGAACCTACTAACTTAGTTCTTGTGACATGAGCTAATATACCAAGAAAAGAAAAATGTGTTTACTCTTTAGTGATCTTTTTCTTTAGTCGAATGCTAGTAGGCATCAGGAAGAAGGATCTATCATAGGGTCTATTTAGGCCCTGGCCTAATTAGGCCCCAGTGAAATTTAATTTAGATTTAATTAGAGATGGACTGGAGTCAAGATGCATGCCTTCAACACGCATTTGTTAACAACAAAGCGAAGTTACTTTTGTATTATTGGCCCTCCCACTTGCTATTGAGTCACAAAAACCTGCCTTTTAGGTTAACTGTGGCTATCCATCACCATCCATCAAAACAGTCTCTACAGCAAAATTTGGGCCACTATCAACAGCATCACAGTCAATCATATATTCACCATTTGTGAGAAATAGTCTGTCAGGGTATCAGTGCTGAGTGCAACATTGATTATAAAAACCCTGCGCTTGGGTTTGTTTCTGACAAGCATGGAATGAAACTGTGGGTGAACACCAGCCCATTTGCTCACGGGCTTTCATGCAACTCTTCTCGTTTCTGGATTAGGTGATCAGGCAGGCAGTTTCCCCAGCCGTGGGCACTGTGTTTCTATCACTTTCTTGTCATGGTGCCCACAGCTCAGGGTAGTGCCTGGGCATGTCTCCCGTCTGCTTTGTC
Source organism: Anas acuta (assembly GCF_963932015.1). Lineage (NCBI taxonomy): Eukaryota > Metazoa > Chordata > Aves > Anseriformes > Anatidae > Anas > Anas acuta. The sequence goes on along the minus strand of NC_088979.1, from coordinate 106,090,791 downwards.
TTGGCTTGTCTGAGGCCTGTGTCCTGTTATCTCCTCACATGCCTGGACAGAGCTTATTTAGGTATTTTTTTTTAGGTATTTTCAGTGCATCTCTGTGGTGGACCCAGGGTTATATCATGTAGAGCTCCTTAGAGGGTTGGCCCCTCTATCTACTTTTGAGAGTTAAAGTATTAGGAATATACTGAGTAGTTAGAACCTCTTTTTCTGGTCCTATTTCTAAATTTGTTTTGTTACCTAATCTAGCTATGTTTCAAATTGATTTGTGGAAATTATATTCTGAGGACAGAACTTGGCTAACCTCTTACACTATTTTTGATAGAGCTGATCACCGCTACAATTTTTCATGAAAAAATAGCACTCAGAAAAGTATTTGCACATTTTCTTATCCAGGAAAAAGGTTAAAGTTCCCTTTATGACTCAAAACAAAAGAAAAACAATACACAAAGATTAACAAAAACAAAACAAAACCAAAAAACGCACAAAAAAAATGAGGAAAGAAAAGGTAATCAGCAAGTTTAAAAGGAAGGTTTAATAATCCCAAAATATTTCCAAAGTATTTTAATTTTTACAATAGTATCTTTGAAAACAGAAAGTGTCCAGTACAGCCTATCAATAATTTGAAACTTTCTTCTCAGGTAAAAAATAAATAGATGTTAGAAACAGCTCTTTCCTACTCATTGACACAGCATTGTCTGGTGATCTGAGAATGCTGCAATGGAATTGAGCGGTTCAGGAATGACTGAAGAGCACCTCCAAGCCCAACATTTTTTTCCTGTCAGATAATGATTGTAGAAGTTTTAAAAGGCTTGCAGTTGCAGTATCTTTTCTTTCAGTGGTGTCATGGAAGTTGAATACCTGTAGGTTGTTTGTTGGCAGTTGCCTTCTCATTTGTGATTATACCTTTTTCATTACGTTTAAGAGCTTTGCTACAGATGAGTAGCATATGGTATTGGCTAAGAAGATGAGACTTTAATGAGATACAGAACACATCATCAAAATGCATGCTAAATTGCAATGACACGGTTGTGTTGGTAGCATGTGAAATTAAATTCCTGACAAGACAATACAAACAAATGCACATCAGCAAGCGTGCAATAACCAAACTTGTTTGCAGGTTGGTCCAGGAGACAGGGCGAAGGAAAGGATGGCAGGGGGATAAGGGATTAGGTTCTCTCCTTGGTCTACTACTGGTTTGTTGTGCAATTTTGCAATTTTGTAGGTCATTTTACTGGTTTTTGTTTGTGTTGTTTTTGTTTTTTTTCCCTCATTTTGCACAGGGGCATAATGAGGCATAGTATTACTTCCTTGAAGGTGTAGAGATAAAGTGGTAAGTATGCCTGCTGACCCAGAAGTCTTCCAAAAACTGTTGCATTTATCTTACGTATATACAATTTCTAACAGATTGCTAAACAATAAATAATAAGAAGAAAAACAGAATCAACACGGTAGAATGTAAGTGATTTGTGGCTTGCTTTAACCTGGAGCTGTGGACACTATTTAATTAGCTCCACTGAAAATTTTCCATCAGGGAATTCAAGAGCCAGTATTCTCTTCAGCTCAAGAAGCTACTATTAGGCTGGCAGAAGGAAATGGCTGTCAGTACCTCTGACACTTTGGCTTTCATGCCTGGATTCCCAAATCACCCATTTTTGCAAGGAAGAGTTAAAAGTAATAACATTAATAATATTGTTGTGGGTAGTTCACAAGGTTTGGAAGAGTTTGGTAATTTCATTACTTGGTCTTGGGAGACATTAAAGGAATAAAATGTTGGATTCCTAGCCAAGGAATAAAGATCCAACAGACATAACCTAGGTTGGCACCATTTGGAGGATAAAATGAACCTATAACGATTCCATTAAAACTGCTCTACTTGGGTCCTTTTACCACTCTATAATCTTCCTCTTGCCCACTCAATGCAGAGAAAAACAAGTCAGAAAAATAAAGTATGTAAACATCTTTTTCTTACCATGCTTAGGCAGAAATCTCCAGGTAACTTAATATAGCAGCTTTCATCCGCTTAGCCCTCCCAAAGCATCCCAAGTCTTGTGGCAGAAATGCATTTTTAAGAAAAAAATATATTTTATCTCGTTATGATGAGTTTATTCATGTCTGTTTCACCTTAACTAAGTTTGGAAGACTACAAGGAAAGAAGGCTTTTAGTACGAATTGTAGAGAAACTGCATTTTTCAGGTACAAAAATATTCCAAGAAGTACCATTGGATTTGAACTAGAAATAGCCTTAAACCAAACAAACCCCTCAAAGATTCAAAGATCTGTGAATTTTGAGGAAATCCAGATCTCTTTGTGAAATTCATGACTGGTCTTTTGTATCTATTGTTGAATTTAAACTAACATCTAGCACTATATCCAGGATGTGATGTTACCCATTTGGAATAAATATGATTATTACAGTTCGGGTTCTATTATACTTTAAAAAAAAAAAATGAAACTTGGAAGAACATAGCAGTTGCATCATCTCTAGGATATATGTACTGCAGGTGAGTGCAGATGTTCCTGAGATAGGTGTAAAGTAGGTTAATTCTAGCAATTTAGCTTCAGGAGCTCAACATTAGGTACCTCTGGTTATCAACCCAGATGCCAAGGTGGGTTTTGCACCGTGCTGAGCTTCACAATGCCTTTAGCACTCAGACAGCAGTAGTCATGATGTAATTTAACCCTATTTTCAGTATGCAATGTAGTGGGCATATATGCACGTTTGTGAACTATGCTCTTTTGTTATTGACATACTCTGTTACCTGGTTTTGGAAAAATGGAAATTTCTGTCTTAATACTACTAGCAAAGAGCATTTTTCTTTTACTTGGCAGAGCATAAGGACAATGATAATGTCTTCTCACAGTAGTCATGGAGAAGAAGGAAACATCAGTTTAATTTGCATTGAGGAAAAGCTAGTTAGGATTTTCAGGGTATGCTTTGGTTTACTTGATATTTTTCAGAACAAGCTGGATTAAAATAGGATGGTCAGCCTGCGGCTTTTGAGTTGCATGCGCTTACACAACAATTTGAGTGCCATTTCCATGCTAAGGCTTTATCTGCTATATCATCATTGGAAAGCCGGATAAGAAGTAGTTAGGTAATGTGAGCCCTGTTGTATTGAGATGACCTGTGATCCAGCTCCAGTTATCTTCTAGTGACATGTTAAAGCCCAAGAGAATACCTTTGCTATTTCCTATGTGTCAATCATTTTAAGAACTTTCAGAATATATGATATGTGTTTTTGTTTTTGGCAGGGGGCTATTAAAATCAATATAGTTTTGTGGAGACTTTTTCTTACTGTTTCTATGCCAGCTAGTCTCTGCAAAAGTGTTTTCCAATCTTAGAGACCAAGAAAAAAAAAAAAAAAAAAGAGTGGGGGGTGATCCTTGAAAGCCTTGAAAGGGAAAGGAGATCAAGGGTCTGAGCAAAGGCCCGCTGACAGTGTGGAAAGAAGACTGGAGAGCGAGTTGAAATTTCCAGCTTGGTATTTTTATTCATATTTAGTCCCTCATGCTTCATATTTGTACTTCTCTCATTTCTGGCACACCCTTCTTTATCTCTTACTTCAAGTCAAATATATTATGCTGTTATTGGAGAGGTTTTCCAAAGGAGCTATAGCATTTCCTTGGGATGATGGCTCCTAGTAAAAAGACACTTTTATTCACTGAGTAACGCACAAAGCATCATCTGTTTCCTCATAATAGTTTTTTCTTACGGGTAAATGTCTTCTAACAATCAAAATTAGAAACAAATTATATTCATTCATTCAGACCTTGCAAGGAAAGAACTAAGATTTCAGCCTTATGCCTTTGTATTTTTTGCCTGTTAGGAAAAGTGGGCTAAAGTACAAATGCATTACTGTGCCCATTACTCTTGAGTACATGAAGCATATGTCTATATACATATGTACGTATATAATACACACTTTAAAATATGTACTGTTACCTATATAATGTTTATGTTTTGTTTAGAGATGTTCTGGTGACAGCAAAACACTTAGTAATGTAAAGAAAAAAAAAAAAGGTTTTCTTCAGTCCATTTAGTCATTTTAGTCATTGCGTTGCACCTTATATAGGAAGGTGATTTCTTTCACCTTTTAAATAGTGAATAGTAAATCTTTAATTATATTCTTACCGTCTTTATTGGGGTTATTATAATCAGTAAAAATCCTTGCATGTTTTTTGCAGAATGGGGACTTTGCATTTATCTAATGGAAACATGATTGTTGAAACATGAGTGTGGTATCAGCGCAGCTATGTGGTTAGAAGCTAATTTTGCTTTTTTATTATAAAGAAAGACAAAGAAGAACAAAACTTTGGGAAACAGCATTTCCCTTATTAAATATTTACCATTTCAGCTCCAGAGTCAGGAAAGGTAAGCTCTGAGTCATTACTTTTTTATTTTTAGTATCCAATCTACTTGGAAGTGAATGGAATGCAATAACCTTCAAATCCCTTTAGAAGTTGTGAGTTACATGAAATCATTTATTTGAAAAGCACCATGAGATAATAGACGGGTTGGATGAGAGGTATAAGGCACTTTATTCATGTGAATTCCCATTTTCTGACTCCATTTTTTCCATATTTAAAACTGGAACTCTGGACATAAGAATATGATTTTTTTTAATTGTTTTGTGTTGTTAACGTGATCCACTAACGCAGCAGTAGTGATCACAGAGGACTGTTCTTTTGTAAAAGTAATAACCTATCACTAATCTGGTAGTGCAGTCATAAGCTTCAGAATACATCAGGGATTTTTAAGGCCCCAAGGGAGTGTTTTGATCATCTAGTCTGACTTCTGGCACATGGGAAGCAAATAGAACTTCACCCATCGTTCTTGTACTTCTGGACAAACAAATAATTTTGCTTGTAAGAGCTTCTGTAAGTGAGAATAAGGCTTTCACTAGGTAATTTTAACTTCTTTTGAAAGCACATCTGAATAATTCATTTCATTATGCACTCTGACTTTAGATACTTATTAAAATCTGGAGTGGATTCTGGAAGTGAATGGAAGATGTTAGTGAACATTTGAGTAACAAAACTGAGCCAAAAACATTATAAAATGTTGAAGCGTTATTGACCCAGTACAGTTTTAAGAGGCTAGGTCTTAGAAGTAAATGCAAAGAAATGAAAAACAGCTAAAGTCATAATCCGTTGAAACACTAAAGCATGCCTGTGACTCTCATCATGTGAGAAGTTTCATCAAAGACAATGAGACTGTTAAAGGTTTCAGAAGATAGGCATGCATCTAAGCACTTTAGTAGATTGGAATCCAAGTGCCTAGTCAAAACCATTAATTTCTTTTAGCAAGGAGGCTGTATGAGAAGCTCAATAAAATAAATTACAGAAGAGAAAGAACTATAAGAAAACTTCTTTTCTTCAGTAGTCATGTTCGTGGTATTACCTAAGGATCAACTACAAATGAGGTTCCCACTGTGCAGTGTAATGTGCCTCACAAAGCACTAGACGCTACTTGCCCTGCAGAGAACACACAGACTAAACAAGAGAAAAAGTGTCATTTTCACGCAAACATGACCGTAATTTTAATGTCGTTTGTATTACCTCCTTTTGTTGTATTCTTGCTTACGTATTTGTATTTATATATATATATATATATATATATATATATTTTATTTTTTTTCCAACAGAGAAACCTCTGGTTCAGATTTGTTGACACCAAAAACTACTGCTGAAGAAAAACAGGACATACACCAAATATTGCAACAACCCTGCAGGTTTTACCATGGTATTTTTCTAAAAATGAAGTGCTTTTATTTGAAGACAACAAAGTACATATTTGAAAAGAGTTGCCATCATTAAAACATAATTAAAGTTGTGAAGCCACTAAGCATCTTAAATTGTGGCACAGTACAATATTTATCAGGCTTCAGAACACAATCACATCTACGGCCATCCTGCCATGTTTTGTTTTTTCACTCAGCAAGATTACCCATCTGTCACAGTTTAGTGGAGTTAAACTTACCATCTCTTTATGTGACATATTCTGAGGTGGAAGAGTAGGGATTATAGGGTTGCACTGAAGACCAAGCCAACAAAATGCCAAGAAAACACATGCACTTAAGCATTCCTTTAGAAAGATTTTTTATTTTTTTAATTTTATTTTTTTTTGCTGTTAAAGAATAATGGAGCTAATACGAAACTTTGACAGGCATAAACCTAATGAATAATTCTGATAGTGCAATCTACAGGTGACTCGCAAGCAGTAAATCGAATGGTGTTAATTTAATGCAAGAAATGATCTTTAAAAAGCCAGAAAAAAAGGCAAATGTATAATTCATATGGCTAATATTTGAGGTATTTTGTACGCAAGTCTTCATGTTTCCTGTGTCTACATGTGCATATTCTTTTCACGTGGGTTAAAAATAAAAAAGTACAAATGACCTTCAGTTAAAAACTTGGCAACCATTTCAAATTCTACTTCTAAATTTAACTTTGTCATGTATGCTTATTAAGAATATAATTCATTGCCTGGGTATCTGGTCTGAAATACCAGTATCTATCATAAATGCTGGACAATTTTTCAATGTATCTGCTTTCAGACACTGGCACAGTATCAGCTTCAATGACTAGGTTGAATTCAGGTATTCACAAATGTAACCATAGGCTTTTAATGACAGATTTGTGAGTCTGCTGACGAACTATACTGCTGAAGTTCAAAAGATTTAATATTATTTTGATTTTCTGTCATATTTAGAAGTTGAGTCAGAAAGATCATGTAAGCTGTGCCAAAATCAGAACAAAACATAGCCACCTGTAAAAATACACGAGGATGGCCTTAGCTCACTGTTAAAAGTGCTGTAGTGAGTTTCCCTGTTTCATTTTTCTGGATAGGAAATGTATGCTTTAGGGCAGGAAACAAATACTGGCACCACATTTTTTTTTTCCTAAGAAATTAATGCCTGTAAACAGAGAAGGGTTTTAACATTAGAAACTCAGTACTGTTTAATAGATTTTTTGTATGCTGTTACTTTCTATACTTTCATGTGTCAGAATACACACCTGCACTAAGGTCTGTGTTGCTTGTAAGTCAGGCAATGAATGCAAACATAGTATCTCTGCATAAACCAAACTATGTGGATGAAATCCAAATTTCCTTCCAAATTTAAAAGCAGGAGCTTTAAAATAGAGCAACTTACCTAATAGCTCAACAGATTGAGGACTAGACACGTTACTGCATTTTAGAGCTGAAGGCTCAATTTCCAATACTACCAGTCCAACTACCACAATTTACAAACAGTAGCTACAGCAGCAATGGAAGAGAGAATTGTGCTTGGTGTACACAACCCAGAAACTGAAAATATGCTTGATTGGAGAAGCCAACAATCTCTTAAATGGTGGAAGATCCTCCTAACTGTTTGCTAGTTGTGACCCTGCTGCAAGTGCTGCTTCCTCAAATCATTGCTCATCTTCAGGTTGACCTTCAGAGAGCAGCATGAGCCTCACCCATCTGCCTCCACAAGCTCAGCCTTAAGTGTGGGAGCTTCACAGGTTCTCAAAGCAGTGCTTCCCAGCTGCTGGGTTGAAACCAGGATGCAATAAAAAAAGCTTTCCTTGTTAGTGGCACACTGGGAACCATGTTGAGTCATTAACAAGCAGCAGCTTAACAAGTGGGCAGAGCACAGGGCTGAGGTGGGGGATGTGAAGCAGGTAAGAACTGTTTAGACTAAGCATCTGAAAAGTGATTGCTTGTTTCTGAGCAGTGGAAGGGAGACTCAATAATACGGATCATTTTTTTTCTATGACTGCAATGCAGAAGTTTCTTTGTGCTAATCTTGGCACTGACATTGAAATTGATGTGTGGCCTTTAGGCAAGTCACTTAATCAATGTGTTTGCAAAATGAGGATAATAACATTTATTTGCCTGCCTGAAAAGGATGCTGTAAGGACAGACTAGTTAATGCTGTAAAATGCTATTTACTAGCAATTGCAAGTATTATTTTATTACAGACTTAAACCCCTCCTTGACTGGCAATTGAAATAGCTAAAGATCCAGACAGCAGCCTGAAATGTAAAGGTGGCAGAGGTCTCAGCTAAAGTGGAAGTGGTTAATCCCTTTCCTTTTTGTGGAGCTAATTAGGCTTTAACTGTAGCAACAAATACAGAAAAGTCCCAAGCATGCATGTGCTCTTATTCAGCTACAGAATGAAGACAGAGACTGAGGGAATCGTGTTTGATTCACTGTGTAATTTTCCACAGATAATAGGTCAAGCGAGGAGATGGGTGCAACACAGAAAAATGCGCGTTGAAGCCTTTGTTCTGGGACACAGGTGTCATCGGGTGTTCTGAGGGGGGGAGCACAGCAGATATGAGAAAATTAGATGCATCATTACCATTTTCAACTCAATTAACATCCTTGCTCTTCAGGATTAAATGAGTTTGGTAACTTGCCTTTAGGTATGGCAGGTAAAGGAAAAAAAAGTCCTGAGGGTGAGAAGGATGAATATAACACTATAGAGCAGCAGGAAGTAGATTAGGAAACGAACTGCAATGAACTGTCTGAACTATGAGCTATGCTCTAAGGACAGCCTCAAGAACTCTTCTGAGGCCTCAAACTGCAACCACTTCTCCCACAGAAGTTTCTTTAAGAAGGCTGGAACGTAAGTGGGATCTCTACAGGGTGGCTAAAGGAACAGATCCTTTAGTTTTGTCCCCAGTGAAAAAAAATTATTTTCTGTCATCTCTTATGCTTTCAAAGATCATTCCGTTAAAAACAATCATGCTTAGTTAATGTAGTAGTTAAAGTAAACAGCCCTAGGTTTCTGTAACAGCTGTAGTACAGAGTCATATTTTGATTCTTACTTACACTGAGTGAAACCTAACCAGCAGGAAAAGTGCCTCTGACTTTATTAGAATTTTGGGGGATATCTGCTTCAGGGATATTACACATATCTCAGTTTAATTGTCTGGTATTTTCATGATGAATTTGAATTAATTGAAGAATGAAGGAAGCAGGGAACTGGACTGTGATTGGAGATACTTCCAAGAATATACCAAGAACCACGGAATGAGAAATGGCAGAATTGTTAACTGAGAAATGCCCTACTTTGCTTGTTTCCAGGTTATACCCCTGCTTTTCCATTTTGAGGTTTACAATCAAAACCCATGACAAACCTGGTCTGGGAAGGAATGGGGGTGACAGAGAGAGCTGACTCGCATCTCCAAAGCAGAGGTGAAAAACATGAGGATGGGTGCTGAGTGCTGCAGCTGTGACACTGGCACACCCGAGGCAGGTACACTTCTGATGCTTATCACACTGGTGAAGCTTTACAGCAAGACACAAATGGACAAACATTTCACAGCTTTCTTTAAAATAGTTCTAGGAGAGATTGCGAGTCACTGTATGCTGGTGTAGTACCCAGAGAAGAAGAGTCATGCAGAGACAAATCACAGTTTGTCTTGCCGTGTTAATAGGGACAGAGATGCCTCTTTGGAGCTCAGACAAAAAGTGGTAGCTGTAGGATATTCAAACTAGAAAGAATAAATTTACTGAGATTTAGCAATTTACGGGATGTACTTCTGAGGAGATTTAAATGCAGGAATACAGAATGCAGGATGCTGTAAACTCATCAGGTTTAAAGAAGAGTGTTTCTTGGGAGTTCTGCTATGGGTAGTATGTGGGTAGAGGCCTGTCGCTCAAAGAGACCGTGCACTGAAGAGATTAGTTAGAGGTGAGGTCCAGCAGCTATTCACTTGCCAAGGGAGACAGTACTACTGGATATAAAGGCACTGCTATCTGCCAGTTAGTGAATGCTGAAAAATATTTCTGCGAATATTTGGTCAAATAAGTAAAAGAATATACTCAGACATTTACTGTTCCTTTTTTTTCTTCTTCATGATTATAGTCTTACAGGAACAATAAATTTTCAGTGACTGTCAGAGAAAAATCACTCAGACCAGTGTTTGAACTGGCTGTGCCAAATCATTTAGCACCATCAATGTGAAAACAAGAACAGGAATATTATGCAATTTCAGTCAAAACAAGCCAAAGGCAATCAAATTTCAGGACATGAATGCTAGTACCAGATTATTTGTGGATTGCCTTCCGACCAAAAATAGTGCATAGACAAGGTCTTGAATTTATTTAAAATATTTTAAATAACTGGAGAAAAAGTTTCTGGAAGACTTAATGCTTTGTATTTCCCTTCATTACCAGATTGGTTCACAGATAAGTATTTAAATAATTATTTTGTATTTATTTCTTACTAGCTTTTGTTTTGTTGAAAAATTGGTCATGCTGTTAAAAAAAAAAAAATAGAAGGATGAAAATAAAACATTTTAAATTATGCTTTTTTTTTTCTTTTGCTTTTCTTCACCACTGCAGCAGGAGCAGCAGATATTGTCTTTGGAGAAAAATAACAGAATCTTTAACTAGTCTTGTACTCCCTAATTATGCTGAAATTGTTTATTTAACATTTTTTCCCCTTGTACTATATGTTTTGAAAGTATACCAGAATCCTTCTTCTATACTTTATTTTTCATGTCATGATGAGAGTTACCTGGAGATGCTTATTCTATTTAAAAAATACTACAATTCTGAAAAAATAAATAATAATTTTAAAAAAAAGTACTTTTAATAGGAACAGTGAATCCTTAAATGGATTTTAGACAAGTGCTGTCACTAGGCAATGCAGGGCAGCTACTTGTTCGCTTTGTAATTCTGGCAGTTATCCCTAAATCACACATTTGGCAGTCCATAAACTAGACATCCATCTACCCTGACTTTTAGAGAAATGGAGTGTTTTATTTCAGCAGCTGAATGGAAACTAAGTAAGGCTGCATATATTACTAATTTCTTAGAAATGTATATTATTTGCAGTGCACTGCACACTTGGAGGTGAATGAAAAAAATATTTTATACTTAACAGAAAAAAGCATTGTAACATAAATCTTAAACTGTAGTTATGCAATGATTTTCTCTATGCTGTGGCTAAGAATATGGGAAAGGGTAAGGGCATTCCCATATAAACAAAGAGACGTAGATCTGGTGATGTATGTATTCTCTAGCCCTTTTTCCTTACAAAGAGTTTCTGCATGTGTATTGTAGGAGCATACAAGTGTTTTACTCCTGCCTTCCAGCTGCACATGTTCCTGGCATTGTTCACCTCAAATTTGAAGGTACAAGCACACCGGTAGGTTTACTTGCTACGGTGTTTGCTGTCATCACTGACATTGGTACAAAGCCAGGAATTCAGTAGAGGGGGTCACATAAGGTCCAGAAAAACAGTGGACCAGATCATGAGTTTATTGACTTTTCTAAGTCCTGTGTTCAACTCAGATTCTTTCTGGAAAGAAATGGGTGCTGTTTTGCTTAGCACAGAACTATATATTTTTGCAAAGTTTCGCTCTACTTTCCCTGTTTTGAATTCATTGTACCTAGTTATTTGAGGCAAGTGACAGTTTTAATCTGCAAGAAACTCAGTTTTCATTGATATAGAAGCAAGGTATGTCATTTTGTCAGCAAAGATAAATTCACTGAGTGTTATGGTAATTAATATGTACGTTGGAAAAGGAGACTCTCCATCCTCCTTTAATGAGCTATTCTTAGAACTAAAAGTATTTTCTAACCCGTGATAGGAGAAGGAGATTTAACCTTACCCTGTCAAACATAACAGCTAGATGAAAAGTGTTACAAGAGGGGGAATACCAAGTCATCTCAATTATACAGCACCACATGAAATAATTATATTTGGTTACACTTTAGAAGGGTATGTTCTTGAGGGATAACTTTTATGTATCACACCTCCAAACAGGACTACATTCTGACTCTGTTGCTTTTGATTTTAAATAGCTCACAGTTATAACCTCTGCATATTATCTCTAACGATGAATGACAGTAGTATATTTACAGATACCATATTCTTGAAGATTTTATTAACTATGCAGATTTAAAACAAAAGACATTAAAGCCTTTGTTGAATCTTCTCTAACATAATGGGAAGTTATCAGAGAATATTTTACACTTTTTACTAATAGAGTTAATATACACGTACAATGCAAAAAACTCTTTTGGAAAGAATGAAAAGAGTAAAACATCAAACCCCATTCAGTTAATGTGCAAACCTGCACTCAAAACCGTATATAAAATGTTAACCTGAAATGCACAATGTATCTGTTTCAAACTTACAAAAAGGCTTATTTTCATGTTTCTAAGTGTGGAATAAGTTATAAAATTAATTTAATTTACTCCAGAAGTACAATAGAACCTACCTCAGTTCCCTGCTACTGTGCCAGTGTTGAAAGAACTCTAGATGTTTATGAAAAATTGGTCCCCAACATACAAATAAAATTTTGTGAACAGGACAAATGCTAAAAGCTGAAATACTTAGGTTTATTCTAAATATCGAAAACTAGGGCAAGACACCTGACTAATGGCTTAAGATAACATCTACAAAACATTTCTATACATAAGAAAAACAGTAGATAATGTGATAGTTTTCCTTATTGTTGACTCTTTTTTTTTTTTTTAAATATGAATGCTCGTGCTTCATTCTATAGAAAGGAAATTAGGTAAACAAGAAACAACATATGGCAGTTATTTTTCTGTTGTTGGCAGCGTTGTCGTTGCTGTTGTTTTTTTACAGTTATGAATACTCATGCTTAAATGTACAGAAAAAGAATGACTCCTTGAATGACTCCTTGTGCAACTTCTTACAAAAACAGGTAAATATTTTGACATTTGTATCTCATATTACGCAGTTGCTTTTACCAATATGCAATGAAATCAGAGAGAAGCTGTAAAGCCTATCTCATCCATTCACATAGGGCTCAGTTTTCTTCTGTATAGCTTTGAGTTCCTGAAGGAGAGCAGTGGAACATGACTTACTGTTTAAAAAAAAAAAAAAAAAAAAAAAAAAAAGATTAAAAAAAAACAGCACATCTAAAAAAAGGGGGGGGAGAAGTGTTGATAGGCAGGAGATAAATATGCAAACAAATAAAGCAAGGAGGAAAAAAAAAGAGGTAAATTTGGGAGGTTACAAATTTAATAAAGGCATTATTTACAAAAACGGAGCTAACATGAAAAGTCCTAACATGTGAAAAGAATTATGCTGGAGAAATCAGCTGAAAAGGTTTATTTCAGGCAGTATTATAAAATTCAAATAGAGAGGTCTCCAGAAGACTTCATACAAATCTTATTCTGAGCTGTAAGTAACCCAGCAAAAACCAGTCAACCCAGTAAAACACTTGTTCATGTTGATAACTTGCAGTAGTGCTAGATTGGTTTCAGCCTACCAGAGTATTTGTTTGGCAAGCAGAAATACAGGATTAAAAGCAAGTCTGTTCATTTAAAAATACAAAGAATGAGTATGGTATTTTATAGTGCTAAGAAAAGAGTAAGAAATAAATAGTCTGTCTTGCTTTTTCCACACTTTGAGGATGTCTAATACATGTCACCGTTAGTCAGCTCTTTTAAATGTTAGCTGTATCAGATGACTTCAGCCAGATTGCTATTCACCATGACTGTCTTTTAAAGGTGTGATTGGACTTACTATTTGATTGTACAGGAGATCAAGTTCCTTGAGTACTGGAGGTTTCCTGGATGACAGGAAAGCAGTCATAGTTCACAGGAATTAGATGTATGTACAAAAAACAAACCAGTGAAGATTGAGTATATTTTGCAATGTCAGTAAATAAAAGAATGGAAATAGAACACAGACCTGAGAAGGATTACTAAGTTGTTGGCATTAGGTAACAAATTATATGAACACAAAGAAATTTTTGTTGCATACAGCTAAATGATGTGGTATTTTGAGTCAGATACACACCTACTTTAAAATAAGAGTAGCTAAAAAATGCAATATAAAATCATGTAGGTAACACTTGCTGATAAGTTCTGTAGAGGAACATTTTATGTTCAGAGGATGATGGTCCTGATTTAGAGAATGACTCAGCTCCCAGGAAGGAATCCTTTGTGAGTTTTTCTTGTGCATGTGTTGAAACAGTTGACAACATAAGAGTTACTGAGGAGACAGCTGAAGGAGTGCATAGGCCAAGAAGCAACAGATAAGTTGTGAACTGTAAAAGCAATTCAGTATTTTAACTGCGTGCAGTTGAAACAGAGAAAGGGGAAAAAAAAAATCGATCCTAATAATTTGGACAACAATCTTATCAATGAAGAAATGTCTCCATTTCCATAAACCAATGCATTAACTGCAAAGGGTAAAAGAGCCAAAGACTGACAGAAAAATACCAGGAGAGAATCTCAGTGTACTTTGTGAGACTAAGTTTTAATAGTGGGGGAAGAAAAAGGCACAGAAGACTTTTTAGAGCATTTCTCCTTTGTAGCACACTAATATGGCTGTTAAATTGGACTCCTACTGACCAGAGACAGTGAACTGTATTATTGATTAAAAACCAAGTTAAATTTATAGATGGTTGATATTAAAGCAAAAATATATACACAACAATAATTCCACCTAGAATGCCTTATTAGGAGAGTTAGTGGTGACACAAAGGAAGTAGCAGATAGGTTCCAGTGCACTTACTGGTCCGTGTATTCTCATTTATCCGACCGTAATTTTTCATATTCTTTGGGGAAAAAATGGAATAAAGACAAAAATATTTGTAATCCTTCACCACAAGAAAGCATATAGAATACTTAAGTATTTCTACAGGATATTTATCTGAGAACAGTGAGTTAGTGTAAGGGGATAGCACACAATCAGCTGATTTGCTCATGGCCAACAGTGACAGATACAGAGCTTTTCATAACCTATGTTAAAATTTCAGCATAAATTTGACGAATGCTGTAAAACCAGAACAAACAGGAAGAGATACTGGATTCAAGGATCTGATATTTTTCATTGACAAACTGCTTTAGTGCAGGCAGACTGTATAATGGGCTTTATGTATTGCAACATTATAAATGTTCACAATATCTTCCATTTATAGATGTATTACTTGAGTAGCTAAATGACAAATACGACCTTATGACACAATTGCTTCCAGTTTTATACAGCTCTGCTGACTATGTATTTCAGCAAAACTACTGTGAATTTGAAAAAACAGCTGCTACTTTCTGCATTTGACTTGATGATAAACACCTGTGTCCTGGATTCTCCACTAAGGAATTACAATTTTATATTGCTAAAATTACTGACTTAGGCAGAATTAACATTTGTACGATAGTGGAATAAAATAGCAGAGAATTGGATGATAGATATCTGTTGAGAACCCCAAAATAAAGATATTTTTTAAATATTCAATCTAGCTGAGAATCAATGATAAGGTGTAAGGAAAAAGTTTAAAAATAAAAGCAAACATACCCAAGACTGAAGAGTTACAACCACCATTGCAAATATCATCGTTCTTCTTGTGAAGGCCTCAGGGTGATGACAATGTGTAAAGCAAGCCCCCTCTTCTCTGCATGAAGAAGACTTAAACTGTCAACCTCAGGTCCTAGAGGCTCATTGGAAGGGAGAACACAACACCAGAGAAGTGAGGCTTTTCTGATTATTAATCTGATAATTTGTACTGTTAGACTGTTAGATATTTACTGGATTTACACTATGGACTAGCACTATGTATGCAGCATAGCATACAAGCCACTGAGTGTAAAGAATCAGTGCAGAACGTGGGGAAACCTTTCTGTGAACCTTTCCGCTGTGTTGATGAGTAGCCGTCTGCAAAATCTTTGTGGGCAGAAGCCTGCGGTCATCACGGAAGAAAGACCAGGAATGCAGCCAGTGTGCAGTCCTGTGTCCTAGCAGGTAGCTCATTTACAATGTAACAAATGAATTTTGGCAGCCCAGGTGATTCAAGATCACTAATGATCTGAGGAAAGCTGACAGTTTGCTGAAGGTTTGAGAGAAAGAGGAGAAAATAGGTAGCAGTCTGAGCAAGCTCATGCTAGGCAGACACTGGATAGAAGCCTGAAGTTTGCTGATATTTGCTTTAAAAGCCTCTGATTGTAGTCCTAGGTGATCAGAGATTTTTGTCTCTGCTCCATTCTCATGACTCAGCTGAACAGAGATTTTGGTTTTATTATGGCTTACCTGTAAAGGACAAGGCCATTGACTGGGTACAGAGGAAGGAGAAAAACAAATCCAGTCCCTTACTGGACATTAGCACTGCTCCTAGAAACATCCATCGTCCTACCCTTGGAAGAAATGGCTAAGGTAAGGAAATGTGGTATTCAGCAGGGACTAAGACTTTGGGCTCCACGTTCTTGCAAAATAGCTAGGTCCTGCAGTGGAAACCGATTATTATGAGTGGATGCATAACGCTGTGTGAGTTTAAAACAGAAGACCAGAATTTGAAAGATTGCATCATTATCATGATCAGAAGCCAAAAAAAAAAAAAAAAAAAAAAAAAAAGGCAGAGATGTATGAGAAGCAGAAAAAGTTGTCATGCTCTGTTTAAAGTTTTATGTACTGTAGAGATGGACAAGCCTTGCGTTAGGACAGAGATGTATTTAAACAGCTGTAGTGGCTGGCCTGGGCACAGGGCTGCATTTAGTTTTGTGGCTGGTAGGTATCAGCACAGCATGGAATGAGGTAGCAGCCTGCATGAGGGAAGAAGTGATCTAGGGAACTATAAACAATAGTAAATAATAAAAAAATAATAATAAAAAAAATAATAATCCAAGGGAACGGATGACTTAGAGGCTATAAAACTGTTATTTTTGTGAGTATTTACACTCAAATACTCTTCTTTAGAAAAAGTGGCAAAAGGGAGAAGACAAGGTTAAGAAGCAGCAGCAAAGTAATCCATGTGCATATGCAGTGGTAGGAAATAATGTAGCAAGAAAGGAGTTGGACCTAGCACAAACCAACATCCAAAGCAGCGTGAGAAAACTGGGGAAGATGCACACAGCGCCACTATCTGCAACAAGGCCCCTACTGGATCGCTAACTGAAGACTGACATAAGGAAAAAGGCAATGAATCCCTCTCAGTCAGAGCCCAAAAGGTTTACGCTTCACCTTTACAGACTCCAAATTACAATTTGATCACTGGGGAAGGCGTACTGTCCTGATGGGACTAAGGGGCAAGTGGAAAACGAAGAGCCTGGATGTTGCCGTAGAAAATAATATAACGCAGAAAGATTGAATATACCTGGCACAGGCTGTGATTTGTGCAGTTTAGAAGGCTGTCCTGATTAAGCAGACAGGGGAAGAGAATGAAGTGCTAACAAAGAAGTTGAATATGCAAGCAGTGGAAACCAGAACTGCTGCGAGAGCTGTGACTGCTGATGCGTGATGCCCTGCTGCAGAAGCTGATCATGCAAAATGGGAGAGATATCTGCACTGAGTGGTTGGTTAAACTAAAATCAGATTGGGCAGTGATATCAACCGTTTCTTGACTGGAATTAGAAGACCGAATCCAACACCAGAGAGAATTTTGAGAGGGAAACAGAAGGCTCAAAGAAATACCAAAAAGGAAGGACGTTTGAAAGGAGGAACACTAAAAGCTATCAATCCTTAAACAATTCTCATTGAATTGGGATAACAGTAATTCAGAAAAACAAAAGTTAACCTTATAATATGTGATTGTAATTAATGTCTCAAACCCAAGGTAAATATATATATATATATATATATATATGTTTAATTGCAGAGACTGATGTTTAAAATATAAAATGTTTACCACTTTGTTACAAAGAAGAAGTGAAACGAAAGCAAAACAAAAACAGATGGAGGATTACTGAAGTGATCTAATAATACAAAGTAAAATATTCTTACTAAGTAGTAATGAAGTAGTTATTTTATTACAATGTGCTTCAACACAAAGTATTCTTGAAACAAAATTGCAGCTAATGAACCTGAATATCCATAAAACTCGTACAGGGAGAGCTGCTCTAGCCTGGCTAAGTTGAACTATTAATATAATACTGCAAGCTGCATATTGCTCAGTTTTCTTTAAATGTGTAGTAACTATGATATGTGCGTAGAGGAAAAGGGAAAATGCTACTTTTAACTAGTAAGCCATGGCTAAAAAAAAAAAGGGGGGGGG
Source organism: Anas acuta (assembly GCF_963932015.1). Taxonomy (NCBI): domain Eukaryota; kingdom Metazoa; phylum Chordata; class Aves; order Anseriformes; family Anatidae; genus Anas; species Anas acuta. The sequence goes on along the minus strand of NC_088979.1, from coordinate 106,072,827 downwards.
GGGAGGGTGTAAAATATGAACCTAGGTAGTTAGACAAAAGGATCCAACTTAAAGGTTCCATCTCCAAGCAAGAGAAATCCTGTTTCTCTGTGTGAAGACAGATGTACTTCCTATTAACCTATGCTTATCTATGCTCCTAACAAACGTGTATGTATTTGTTATGGATGAAATTTTTTATATGCATGAAACACAAAATGTTGAGTACTCTAAAAAGAAAATAGCAGAAAATAGCAGTAGGCCCTTGCAGAAGGTTGCTACCATTGGCAGTAATGACTTTTGAGAAGCATGTGTACAGTTATATATACAATAGCATATATACCACCTCCATAAATGTTATGGTATTCTTAAAGGCATCCTTTACTTTGTATCTATGAAATCTTTTACAAATTCTTACTTGAAACTAATGACGTTCTGCTAAATTGATTTTTATTTTTTTTTTGGTGAGATTCATAGGCATTTTCACAACGGATACTGTTTTACATCTGCTGATATTTTTTTAATTGGTATCACACTATGAGGTATCATCTGTGTAAACGGCTACAAAAGATATTTACATTTATTTAATACTCTGTTATAGGAAATAAGGACACCAAATCATATTAATACTGCAACAACGCGAAAGCAAAAAGCAGCCATTAGCTGGAACTTTCATGTTGTTGGGCTGTGCTTTCATTCTTTTCTGCACAGTAAGTGCAAATGGCATTCCAATCAAGCACATTTAGTGGAGTTCGACAACCCTGAAGCTGGCTTTCTAGTAGTTCAGATTGCACATTGCTTTTGATCTTTAAAGACATGTGTTACTTAAAGCTCTTGATACCACACCAGGGCAGAAGTAAGACCTAAAAAGACAATCTCGATGAATAATATATTTCTTAAACAATAAATTTCTTATTTATTAAAAAAAAAAAAAAAAAAAAAGAAAAAGAAGAATCAAGCCAACAAAAATGAACACCCCACACCCACAAACTAATTAAGGACTATATTAATGGATTCATGGAATGTTTAATTTTCAAGGTTTTGTGCTTTAGTGTTTGTATGTAATCAAACGGTCTTGTCCTTACTAGAAGTGCAAAACTCTGTTTAAATTACAGAACTGTGACATGCTGTTGAGCTATAGCAGCTGTGCAACATTGCCCATTTTTCCCTCTGTGTCTCAAAAGGGCCTTGGAGAGTTCAAAGACAGGGATAACTGGCTTGCTTAATCTCCATTCCCAACATTTGACCTGCCTGTGAAGACTACCCAGGTTAAGTGATAATTAAGAAACGTACTGGATGTTTGCAATGTCCCCTTAATGTCTATACTGGAATAGAAACATGGTATGCATCATCACTGACTACTGCTCTCTTTCTCTCCCTGCAGGCTAGAAGGCAGATCCAGCAAACAGCGCATTCCAGTCTGAGAACCAGGATGGTGGGGAGAATCTGATCCAGTGCCTCAATTAAACCAGGTGCCTAACAGAACCCAGATCATATTGTTTAGCATCTCCATCATCTTTGCAACAAGCAAAACTGACGTACTGCATGATGTGAGTAGTCAGTTTTCCTTTCTTCAGTGCTTTTCAGATCTTGAATGTTCTTTAATCCAAACCTCCTTCTGTTTGAACTTTGCATATAAACTATTATAAAAATTGTGACTATTCAGTTATTGCACAGCATGCAATTGGGGTTGGAACTAGATGATCCTTGAGCTCCCTTCCAACTCAGGCCATTTGGTGTTTCTGTGATTCTATGCAACGTTTTAAAGTAGACATAACTTAATCACGAGCATCCATTGAAAAAATAGTTTAGAGTGGATTGATATACTACATCCTCACTGGTAACTGGCTGCGAGGCATGTACTTCAGGCGTCACTCCTTTATGATCCATTATTGTGTGCCCAGAAGAGCAGTTATTACCATCCACCCTCTTTCCTGTTTCTGCTGGCAGGTAGCAGCAACTACTAGCTTTGTACCAGTCCTGGATGAATGCATAAAGAAGCATTCAGTCACTGTGACAATTCATGGTTTGAACAGCGTTTTTGCCTCTAGGTGGAAGATGAAATGGCAGTGTCCTGAGAGCCAGATTCAGCCTCAGAGTCTCAGCCAGATCGCATTGTAATAGGTGAACACAATAATATATGCCTTAGTGTCTTTGAGTTTGTTCTGGTTTCAGCTGGGATAGAGTTAATTTTCTTCCTAGTAACTGGTATGGTGCTGTGTTGTCAATTTTGGATAACGCTGTTAACACACCAGTGTTTGTTGCTGGGGAGCAGCGCTCATGTAGAGCCAAGGACGTCCCAGCTCTTGGTGCTGCCCTGCTAGCGAGGAGGCTGGGGGTGCACCAGGAGCTGGGAGGGGACACAGCCAGGACAGCTGGCCTGGGCTGCACAAAGGGATGTCTCACACCATGTGGTGATGTGCTGAACAATAAGACTGGAAAGGTTGGCCAGTGGGAGGCCACCACTGCTTGAAGTCTGGCTGGGCATCAGTTGGTGGGTGGTGAGCAACTGCACTGTACATAACTTGCTTTGGATATTCTTTTATCAGTATATTTTCCCTTCTTTTTCTGTCTGGTTAAACTGTCTCAATCTCAATGCGTGAGTTTTACCTTTATCTTTTTTTCTGATTCTCTCCCCTATCACACTTGGGAGTGTGCAAACGGCCGTGTGCTGCTTAGCTGCCTGCCAGGTTAAACCACAGCAGAGTTACCTTTGACAAAGTAAGCAGATAAAATCATGCCCAAGTAAATGGAACATGAACAGATAAACTGGAACATGAACGGATACAAATGGAATGGTTATCAATTTCCCAGTTCTCACAGGGTATTAAATGTAGCATTTGGGCTTGATCTATTTACAGGGACTGGGGCAATTTGCAGAATTTAACTTCCCGAAGTTTAGGGTTGCTTAGATGTGAGGCTTGATACTGTGCTATTTCAACTCAAAATCTTCCAAACAAAGACTAAGACAGGGTCCCCATCTCCAGGGAGTTAGAAATCACAGTAATATTCCTACTGTTTATACAAAATGCTAATGCTAATTTATAAATCTCTCTCTTGTTTTTAACAGCTAATAATGGCACTGTGAACCTGCTTGAGCTTTCTGACAATGAAGAAAACCAAAAAGACTGGGCAAAGAATGAAGCTCCTGTTTCCTGTGCTAGTGAATTCAAAGACTGTATGTAGGAATTGCCCTCCTCCTTCCACTTCAGCAGCAGGCAACCTCTCCACTACAGCTGGAAGCCTCAAAGCAGCAGCACAAGTAAAACGTAAGCTATTGTGACAAACAAGTTCCTGGCTCTTGATAATCAGCTGGATTTTCTCTCGGTTTAGCTTGCCCTGCTAGTTAGCTGTGAGAATGGCAGTGACACATTTGCAAAAGAACACATGATGTGCATAGTATGATGTGTGAAATATGATGGTAGGGTTACTACACTGTGGTTTAACGCAGACACTGGAATCACTGCCACGCAGGCAGTTTTGAGATGCACAGGTAATACTAAAAGCAGGTTTTCAGCCCTCACTAAGAATGAAGAAATGGTGGACACTGGGAAGAAAAAAAAAATAAAAAAATCCTGATCTATCAGAACTGAATACTATAGGTAACTCTGTTATATCATAGATGCTAGTTCTTTAACAAAAGAAACAGAAACCGCTTAGGCCTTCTGCTGGGGCAAGTTTTGTAACTATTTCCTACTCCTGTTTCTTAGGACAGAGAATACTTGTTCTCCCTAAGGAAAAAGGACAACAGTACTGAATTTTTTGCCTGTGTAGTTGTAAATTGCTGCAAGGAAGGAAATACAGTGTAGTTAGTTAAACGTAACAAATCATTTTGGAAACTTTCACTGTAGCCAATTTTGGGCAAAGTTATAAATGAACTGCTAATGTTTGTGACGTGCTGTCAGTTATCTGGCAGGCAGGCATGGAAAGCCGCACTAAAATTCAGAGGAAGCCAAAATGGGAGATGAGTTACAAACTGAGGATAACAGTCTCCGAGATGGTTGTGGAAGTGATGTGAAGTACCTTGGAGCTGAAAAGTTTATAAACCGTGGCTAAAAGGCATGCAAAAGAGGCCTCTGAATACACGTCGTCACTATGTGTCTAAGCAAAGTATTAATGTTGGACCTTAAAAAGAACAAAAGCGCTGAAGTTTGGCCTAGAGGCAGGGTCAGGCTGGTGAATAGCTGCCTCGGGTATCTGGTGGCCTACCCAAAAATGAGCCACACTGATACCGGGCCAACAAGTTCCCTGACAACCTCCCCCTGCTGTTCACCGGCATGTACTAGGATCAGCCGAACTCATCTTCCTGTGTCTCGGGCTCTTTTGCCCCCCCCGAGGCACCGCTTTGCAGTGCACAGGCGGTGTGTGAGCGCTCCCGCACGCCCTCAGAGCTCCTATCACCCCGTCCCCTCCGCCGCCAGGAGCACCGCTGGCTCCCCTCCCTCTGCTTCGCTTCTCGCCGCCTCCCCGTTCAGGGGGGAGGAGGAGGAGGAGGAGGAGGAGGAGGAGGCGCCCCGCGAGCTGCCCCCGCCGGTGGGCGGCTCCGGGAGGCCGGGGGTGCGCGTCCCGCCCGCCCCGGCTCTATATAGCGGCCGTGCCCGCCGCCGCCCGGCCGGGGCGCACAAAATGGCGGCGGCCAGCACGCAGGGCCCGCGGGCGCCCAAGCTGGCGCAGCTGCTGGAGCGGGACCCCTACCTGGCCCCCTTCGAGCAGGACTTCCAGCGCAGGTACGGGCGGGGGGCGGCGGCTGCCTCCCCTCCCTCCCCCTGCTCTGCTCTCCCTCCCGGGCTGCCGGTGGGCTGTCCCTCCGCCGGGGCGGCCCCGCTCCCTCCGACGGCGACGCCCCCGCTGCGGGCGGGGCCGCCGCTGCCGGGTGCCGCTGAAACCCCCCGAGCAGGGGCCGGGGCGGGCTGGAGGGGCCGCGCTGGCTGTGAATAAACATCTCCTCAGCCTCTGCTGCTTCTTTCTGGCGCGCCCCTTCCTGCGCCTTTCCGCGGTGTGCGGGGTTCGCCAGGCCCGGCCGGCCGAGCAGCTGCTGGAGGGGGCCGGGTGTCCTCCCCCGCGGCTCCCTCGCTGCTGGGGGTGGCGGGGAGGCGAGAGGGAAGGGGAGGGAAGGGAAGGGGAGCTCGTGAGGTGCTCACCTTGCTGTGGGACACAGCACACCGCCGGCTTGCTGCTGCTCGGTGTCCCGCTGGTTCCTGGCAGAGAGCGGTAGCAGCGAGGGAAGGGGCTTGTGAAATGGGATTAGGAGTTGAGTAAACTGCTAGGCTGGTGTATCGAGCGCTTTCCTCAAACTAATCTCTTAATGACACAATAACAGGGTTTTAAACAATGATTTCTGGCGGGCTTACAGTGCTGTATGCAATGCTGTAAAACACCTAATTCTTTCAGTAGGCTGCTAGGGTGTAGGAAGTAATGAGTAGATCTCTTAATAAAAAACATTTATTAAATGATTGGGGAGCCCTAATGCCATCTAAGTGTCACACTGTGGATAGCAGTGTTTGCGTTTCAGGGAGTAGCACGGCAGAGCTGAATGTGGTGAGTTTGCAAAACTTTTGTGTACTTGTCGTGCAATACTCATCCCAGCTTCCAGGAGCAGTGTCAGATCTGCGTGGTGTGGAGCTTTGTGGCCTGTGTGCCAGGCCGAGGAATCCTGATGCCTTCAACTGGCTGCTACATGAAGACGTCCCACGTGTCTGTCATTCTTTGCCAGGTTTTCTGTGCCTTTCCTAGCCCTTTCTGAGATGGGAATTGGAGCTGAAAGCAGTCCTTGAGTTGCATACTGTATGGATTTAGTACAGTTACATAATGATATGGCACTCGTTTAACTAATCCTTCATGTAAAAGTGTGAAGGAAAATAAAACCTGGCAAGCTGTCTAGAAGCAGAAACATATTTACCTTTTGAAGCTCCAAGCATATGTACAAAATAAAGTTGCATGTATCATCTTAAAACCTATTGACAGTATGCTCTTGTACCTCTAGAAGGATAGCATGTATTTTAAGTGGTGACTTAAAGCTTGGACCTGCATTTGTGGGGCGTATCATTAAACAACCCAGTGAATTAATGTGCCCCATATAGTGTAGGAAAGGCTATGAAGAGGCAGCAGTGAATCTGCTGTGAAGGAGATGTGTGTGTTAGCTGATCAACTCAGCTCCTTGCCATGGCCTTGTGGTCACAGGGTGGGAGGACCATTCTTAGCATGCGTTGTGCTGTTAGCAATTCTTCCAGTGCAGGAAAGTCGGATGGAAGTGGTACCACTCAACTCCTGAATTGGTAAGTTTCTTATTCCTTCTGATACTATGGGCAGGCCTTCTCTACCTCTGCTGCAGTTGACACCACCACCCCTGCCTGCCCAGTAGTATGTCTTTCCACTAGAATAGTTCAAACAACAAAAGTGCAGGCGCTTTGTCAGTTCTCCGCATTGAGTTGTTCCTGAGAAAAGGGAGGAGAGAGAAATGTTGTGCCTGGCACCCTCCAGCACCAAAAGTGTTTTTCTTGCTTGGACTGGGAAGATTTGAGAAAGGAGTAAAACAGATTTGGTCAAATACAATACATATCGGTGCTTTGTGTAGTAGACTAAATTTCTTAAAGCTTATAATGATGTTGACACATTAAACAAAGTAATTAATCCACAAAATTCCCCCTCAGTCCTGACAGCTAGCACACTGTGTATAACCTAAAGAAATAAAAACTGGAGATTTTGACAGAGGATTAAGGATGTTTGAGAAACAGGCTTGTTTTTTTTTTTAACATATCTGTTGAGATCTTTTTACGATGTGTTGTGCAAACCGCCACAAAAACAGCCCTTCCTTCGCCTCGCATACTGGCTATGTGTTCTTCTAAAGACTGGAGGGGATATAAAAGATTTGGGCTCTATTTCTGGCTGTGGCATCAGCAAGTTGTTGACTCACCCCTTGGGCGGCAGTCTGCCTGCTGTTTATCCGTAGCATCACATTAGCCTAGATTATTGCTAGCGGAAAATTTCGTAACTTTTTGTGCCTGGCCGTTGCGAGACACACAGCTAACTTCACTATGATGGCTTGTTCTCCTGCTTAAAGTGGGGCTATTTCTGCTTTTGCATCAGGCCGTGCAAGACCGTGTAGGGTTGTGCTGTGTCTCTGAGGATGTGTTTCCACAGCCGCCTTGGGCAGCCTGTCCCAGTGTTTGGCTATCCTTGCTGTGAAGATTTCTGTCTTAATGCTGTAACTTCTCTTGCTGCATTTCTGGCTGTCTCAGGTCTCTCTTCTGTGTGCTGTGGACAGGAGCCTGGCTCAGCCTTTTCTCCAAGCATTTCCCCTCCCACCTGCCCCTTTGGTAGCTGAAGGCTGTAAGCAGGCACGTGCCACTCACACCTCCCCAGGGTTAGTTTTTCCTTCTGTAGTCAGAAGAAGCCAGCTGTCAGGCTCTGCCTATGTGCCATAGGTGGTAGAAGCTGGACAAGGAACAAGAAGCTTGCTTGCTTTCTACAGAGGCTGTAGCCTGTCCTTGAGCACCCATGCTTTGCCAGGCTCAGGCCTGTCCTGTTGGAGCTCCCATCCACCTCTGCTACCCCAGAGAGGTGACTGTGCCACATGGCACCGTGCTTCAGGCCCAGATCTTTGTGTGCTTTTTTATTTATTGGAGAGGGTGGTACTGAAAGGTACATGGGCTTTACGTGCATCAGCCTGGATTCTGCACAGTGATGCAGTTATGCTGATTCATTTTGAGAATTGCCAGATTCATGATGAAACAACTCATGATATTGCCTTGAGTTCTGAAAACACCCCTTTTTGGTTTTGAGGGCTGCTTTCTATAATCTCTCTTCAAATATAATTTCCTGATTTAGACAGCTGACTTCATTTCTCAAGAATTTAAAAACAAAACAAAACAAAAAAAGCACTGAATTATTGGATTGTGATACTTAAAGTAACAAGGATAGTCTAATTGTAATGCAACACATCGCTTTCAGATGTCTTGATTTAAACTATGCCGGTTTAGTGTGTGTGTGCATGTTTATTTGTATAAAAATATGTAGTTTAATCAGCAGAGCTGCTTAGCCATCTCAGGCAAGCCTACCTTAAGAAAAGTACATCTATCTCTGCTCATGTGACTGCTTCTGTATGTGATTTCATATACATTAAAAAAAGCATATGCTGAGAAAAAAGTATAGGTGTTATGATGCATCTCTTTCTGTTGGGTTGTAGTGGAAGGAATGGGAGCGTCTTTTGTAAGAAGAAACAGAAAATATTTTTACATTACCTGGAGTTGACAGCAAATGTTTATGTGGATTTTATTTGTGACAATTTAACATGAAGGAAGGGTGTTCTTTAAAGAAGGAATGGATGTGTAATGTTAATAGCGTGCAAGTTTTTGGTCTTCTGTCCTTCATCAGCTGCATTTTCTTCTGTCTTAATTTGCCATGATTCACCTGGTAAGCAGGGAAGACATCCTAAATTTGAAATTAAATCTGCCTGAAGTTTTCAACTGTTACATCAGCTCTTTGAGACTTGAATAAGACTCCATTAACATTAGCTTTCTTAATGGTTACTATTAATTACTCTGTTTACTTTTCTGGTAAACAGACCTTTCTATTACTTTGAAATATGTCTTCAGGTATGCACTTAAATTCTCTGGCTCCCACTGTTTGGAAACAGCTCCCTAACACAACCTTAACGATTGTAGCTGTAGCATTCAAATGATATTAAAAAAGATTTGTGGTTTTGATGTCTGTTTGGACACAGGGCTTGTTGCTGAAGGAGATGATGTTTTCTGCTTACATAATGTGCTCTACCTCTGAATTTTTAATTTGTTCTGGCAGATGAGTGAAATGAGGCCAGCCATACACGGTACAGCTAGGAGGAGATGTGCATCTTGAATAATTTTGCATGTAGCTATTTAGAAGTACTTGCTGCAGAACTGGTCTTGCTATTACTAGTCCTTCATTCATATAGAAGATATGTCATCTGTGTTTGAGAGGGCTTTAAACCCTGATTAGCAGAGGCTGTCAAAGCTGCCTAGCCTGGGTTTGGCTTTGAGTGCTTGATACTTCAACCAAACTTCCTTGTAGTTACATCTAATCAAGCCTTGATACTACTAGCTGTAAGCTGACACTGCTGAAATCTTCCCCTTTCAAGCTGTGTTCTCCCCCATTAGTGGTCTGCAGACTCTGCATCAGTGATCTGTAGTGTTCCTCAGGTGGCCTAATGACTTCAGCCATCAAACTTGTGAAGTCACATCTGTTCTCATCTGCAGACCAGGACCCCTCATATTCCAAATCTTGGGACATATCAGCATGCATCTATAAAACATGAAGTGGTCTGAAACACTTTGTTTCACAGTCCGGATGCCTTGATAGGATCGAAGTGCTACCCTAAAGAAGGGCTACCTAAAATGTGATGCTAGGACCTTGTTAAGCCACAAGTGTGGCGTATGGACTACCGTGGTTGAATGAGTGACTAATGGGAATAAATGGGCTTCTGGTGACGCATCTCTGGTCATGTCTATGCAAACGGTGGTTTGGGGGTAGAAATAGAAATCTGTAATTCCTCTTTCCTCACAATACCTGATTGTTGACCCTGGGTTGTGTGCGGTATTTTGTTTGGGGAGGAAAGCAATCCTTTAACTATTCGTAGTGAGCCATTCAGCCCTGACCTGCAGACATGCTGTTCAGAAGTTGAAACAAGAATCTACTTAGAAAAACAATCTAACAAAAAACCCCCAAGTGATAGCCTTTGCATAGGATATCACTGTTCTAAATTGTTTGACCATCTGTGATATGTTTTCCCACAAGTATTTTGTTAACTCTCAAGTGTTATTTAGGCTAAAGACTTTGTATAATTTAGTATGTATTTTTAGTCTTTTACCTCTTAGAACATAATTGGCTCAATTAAAACCATTAATGCCTGTGGTGTAATTGCATTTTATGGAGTTACGAACTGGTATTAGAAAATGCTGCCCATTAGAGTTTTCTGCTGTTACAATGTGCATGCCTTATTATATTTTAGTAGCCCCTGCAACTGCCTTTTTACTCTGCTAACTGTATAGTCTTCAGTAAAAGCTTACTTTTTGAATAGTTCAGTTTATAGAGTAAATGAGTAAAAATGTACTACTGCACAGCTTCAGTCGTTATATTGACTAAAGCTTCAAGAAGGACATTGGTTTGTTCAGCTAGGCAAAACACCTGCCATGGTGTTTGATCATAGGCATGGGTTGTGAAAGAAAGGGAAGGTCCCATTTCTTTTAAGGTGTTGCTGAGTTTTTCATTAAGACTGGGATGTCTACTCAGTGGCTTTAGTAGCTGGATCAATTAGCAAGGTATCTGTCAATTGGCTTAGAGGTTTCTGGTGGTGTTCTTAGATATCACCACCCTTTCAATAGGGAAGTATTTGCCATTCCCCAGTTTGTATTTATCTACTATCTGATTACTGCTGCTTTACTATGTTTTTTGATTTTTTCTACTTTTAGAGATGCACAGTAGTGGGTACTTGAAGAGGTATTGAAAATGAAAAAACACGGAATTAGGTTTGATAGGACTGAGTGGGAAGGCAGCTGTTGGGGTCTCAAAAGTTTGGGAATGATGGCTGAAAAGAATTACTTGGATGGCATCCTAGTCATGGGCAATGGTTGGGAGTGAGGTAGAAATCTGGGTAACATACATTGCTGTCCCTTCTTTTTTCTTCTGGCATCCGGTAAGTACAGCAGACTTCTGTTGAACTACTCGGAATGATTCTAGAGCTGTGTAGAAAAACAATACCTGCAGGTTCAATGAGCTGTATGCGTCTGCATTACTGTGCTTGTTAGGATGGTCTTGAGCATTAGGGTCAACAACCCTGACAAGCTCAGCCAATTGAATAATTGATGGCCTCTAACTTTTAAGCCTGTGAGGGGAAGTACCTGAGCATGATGAACATAGCGGTGTTTGGGAGCTTGTCTCAAACTAGCTCTCATCTGATGTTACGCAGTTTTGCAATGCACTGAAGTTTACTTGCTTTATCTGTTGTAGAAAGTAGTTGTGATGGGCTGAGACATAAGTGTTATCTAAAAGACTTAGAGGAAATAGTAGCCTAAAACCAGAAGCACCAAAAAATAGGGCCATTGGATTAAATACGATTTCAAGAAGTTGGGATGAGCACAACATGTGCAATAACCACATACTTAAGTCTTATCGGCTAAGACTAGGAGTTGCGATTCCTGAAGGAAATACTAAGATGTTAGGAAGACGTTGACGCAATGCAGCTTGGAACTGGCATTGACACGCTGACACTGAAGTGTTCAGTCTGTACTGGGTGCTCCTTCTCAGGCACTACGGTGCCATTGACTGCAAAACCAGGCACATACATGTAGTTGCTGGTGTGATGGGTTCTTGTCCGTTCCAGGCTGAGTTGGCCAAGCGCAGGGTATGCAGTAAAGGACCCGTTATAAAGTCAAATAAAGACTGAGCTGCGACCTCTTGGAGTTTTGAGCCGCTCTGAGGGGTTCAGCTGAGAAACCTGCTCTTCCTGTGGGACTGTTTAAATAGCAGAAAACAATCGAAAAGATCTATGGCTTTTTGTACAATGATTTGATTCAAACTTTAATAACCCTCTTTCCATAACGAATGTGAATAGTCTTGGGAATACACTTAAAAGGGAGGCAGTTAAGCAGTGGGTAAGGTGCTTGATAACTGCTTTGCAGGGTGTGTTCTTACACTGGTAACTGTGTCTGTGTGTTTTACTTGTCCTTACTCGAGGATCTGCAACCACAGATGTCCAGCACAAATCTCGTCTTCACTGGACTTGGGTACCTGCACCTTGCTTGTTTGCACTGGCAATTGCTAGAGTTGGGCAGCCTCCCCTCAGGCTCCAGTTGTTTTTGCTGGGTAATAAGATGTTGTGTGCATGGTAGACTTTCACTTCAGCTGGTAATCTATGCTTTACATAAATGCTGCTGCTGCTCCAGTATTTGTGACATTCACATGTTTTCCATTGAGAATGGGAGAGATGTATTCATAGTGTTAAGTACAGCCCCGGAAGTTTAAGTCTTTGCTTTTAAAACATCCTCTATTTCGAAACAAGAAACCAACTAATTAAATGTCCTCTGAAGAACTTACACTGGAGATATTGAGACAAAACATGGAAAATGCTGTGCATAACTTGTTTTCCTGGTATTGGCTAGTTAGGACTAAAAGGAGGCATGGTCCTCATGGTGTGGGGTTTGGCATCAGTGGATTCTTGATGGGAGACTTGTGTGGGCTGGATTCATGCTCTGCAGATTCTTTGTAGATCTACTCAAGGGCAGGATTCATTTGGAGGAAATTAGAGCTTGTAGTCTGTGCTCCAGCTGAAGAGACTTAGACAGTAAGCAAGGTGTGCCTTGGGTGCCTGGAGCTGTGCAAGTGAGAACCGAAGTAGCTCTGCTGCCTCCCACGGTGAGACCCTTTCAGCATCCCTATGGTGGCACTGGGAAAACAGCTACGCAGGCTCATGGACATATGGCACATCTATATCTGGTCATGGTTCTCAACAAAACGTTCAAGTTGTATATTGTCTTAATAGCTGTAGGTTTAGAAAAAAGGCAGGAAAAATTAGGATATAAGTATTAAATTTTGTTAGCAGGGCAGTTGCCTCTATATATGAATTACAACTAATTACTCTGAAAAATGGATTGGAGGCCCCCTCAGTTCAGCTACATTGCATTAGCAGGTCTGAAGAAATTGGGTGGGTTCTGAGAATTTGGCCAGAACCTTAAAACAATGGATTATGTGTCCAGGAGTCTAATTACTGTCTCATTGTTATTGTAAGGAATAGCTTTGCATTGCTGAATACTTCACAGTTGGGTATTTATGCGTGCATCTTCGCTACTTCTAAACTGTGAAGAAGGCATTATTATTCCAGAGGACCTTCTTAAACTGACAACCTATCTCATGAAGATGCATTTTTCCCTCTGTTCAATTTCGGTGTTTATGTATACACACTTCTTTCTTTCCAGTCTCCCCATTACCCTCTACTTACTCCCGCTATGCCTTCTAATCCTCGCTGCTCCTTCATCTCGTGTCTCTCCACAAAAGGAACTCCTTTCCACTTGTGCAGTGTCAGAGATCTAAAACCTGTCTCGCTGCTGCTTCAGTTTACTTTGTACTTCTGAAGGCTTGCTTCATACGGTTATTCATTAGCTTAAAAAGAAAATAATGTCTTAAGGCAATGTGTCAAGTGAAACAACATCAGGTTTTTGTATTTAAAATGTTTAAAACATGAGTTTTTAGTTTTCCACTGCAAAAAATGTTTTTCTGCTGAAAAAAAGTTTTAAGCTGGAATATGGCTTGCCTCTTCTCCAAGTATCTGACAACTTACTTGACACCCTTATAGCACCTTGTGTTAACAAGTTGAAGGCCAGTTATTAGTGATGATTCCTGGCCAAGCTACAAAGAATAGGCCTCCGTGCTGATTAGAACAACAAAGTCTGCTTTGCTCTTGTTGCTGTCAGAAGCACCTTGCCAATGAATGTTATCTGGACATTATTTACAATTAAAATCTAGTGTAGGCTTTTGATCTACTTTCTCAGAATAGATGTCTGAAGACCTGTCTAATGAGCTAGGTCAACTAGTTTGTTTGAAATACATTTTCACTTATGTGAACATCTTGAAACTGTTTCATTAACCTGGGTATTTCTAATGCTGAATTCATTTTAGTCTATCTTGGTACAGTTAAAAACAAACAAAAAACCCTAAACCTTACTGACAGTCTCTTTAACGTGCAGCTCTGAATCTGTTGTCTCATATTACTTGCAGGTAGCAGTAGCTCTAATGCTATTTGACACCCTCCTTCTTTCCTTTGGGCTGTTGCTCAGGCACAGCATCCTTCTGGTTCTCACGTGTCCTTATGCTTTTGGTGTGATGTGTTGCTGGGATTTGTGCTAGCATGTCTGCAGTTGTGCTTAGAATTAGACAGGATAACTTTGAAGGGGGCTATGAAGTTCCAGTAAGGGTGGACCTACTCTCCCAGGCATTCCCCTGCTAGGAGGTTATGCAAAGTTCCAAAAACGTAGCCTAGATCTGCAGAAGTAATTGAGTGATGCTTAGTCATACAAAATGAATTTCTGAGGGCTTTCTTAGTTCACAGAACAGAAGTTTCTGCCCTTATGTGAACTGGTCTTGCATTCAGAGAGGGGTTTGCCTCTGTACGTTCTGCAGTCCTTCACGAGAGATGGGAATCCGCGTACTCCTGCTTCTAAGTGGCACAGACAAGAGGAACCAAAGTGAAGATACTTTCCTTTGTGGTAGAAGCAGAAAACTGAAGAAAGCCTGTTAGAATAATTTTCTAGAGCAGTGTGGACTTCAAGTATGTTAGTATTAGTTCAACTTGCTCAAAAAACAACCAAAATAAGAAAAATGAACCCTCCTTTTTGATCATGAAAAGGTTTATAGGGGTATGGACAAGCTAAAATACAGACTTCATTGATCTTGAAGAGTAGTTAAACACTATTGTGAGGATGTGCAACTTGAAGAGAATTATTATTTTATTTATATATATATATATTCTTCTTTTTTTTTTTATGGGAAATGTTTAGGTTCTGATCTTAATTTGCCCTTGTCTTCCGGAGAGGAAGATGGTAGAGGAAAACTAGATAGAATTAGATAGAATCTCTTTGAGCGATTATATTGGATGATAAGAAGAAAATAACACTTTCATACTCATCACACTGTTACGAGATTATTACAGTCAGCATGGGGATTTTTAACAAAGCAATGCATTCCCATTCCATAAATCCATCTGTGCCAACTGTGTGTGGGCCCAGACATCTGTTTTGAGGGTGTTTTTTGGCTTATGGGTCAAAGTAGGCAGGCTGCAGGCATGTGCGGGATGTGTGCCTCCAAGCATTGCCCGTGGTCATATACAAATGCAGCCTCGTCGGATCTAAGGTTTTTGGCTATATGAGCCAAAAGCATTTGGTAAGATGCTTTGGAGAAAAGCAGGAAGGCCAAGGGGAATTGTCTGAAAGACTCCTGTTAAAATCATGCTGTTCAGAAATTGCCCATCTAGAATGAATTAATTGCATAAACATAGGAGTCTAGCAGCCTTGGGGGGTACCTGACTGTGCTGTAACTGCTATTCCAGAGAAGATAATAGAAGCTTGATAAATTCTGTTGTATGGGATAATCTTAAGCAGTTATCTTGGATATTTTAGGCTAACATGCCCTGAGATGTTTCTGACTAGGCTAGTAAGTCTTACTGTTTACATAATCTGATACCTATTGTCATTGATATCCCTAGTATAAATATTCTTGGTTACATTCCTTTACTATATCATTTTCCAAGTGTTTTTTTTTTTTTTTTTTTTTTTTGTGTGTGAGTTGTTGTTTTGTTTCTGTATTAAAATATTTCAATTTTCGTGATTAGATGGTAATGTTTAGTATTTCCAATGGTGTTGGCCACTTGGAAGTATATGTGAGGTTTTAAATGAAGCATAGTCTGTTGGCGAAGGGCTGTTTCTTTCAATAGAGATCAAATGTGTTCTGTATACTTCTCATCGAATCATAGAATGGTCTGGGTTGAAAAGGACCTTAAAGATCATCTAGTTCCAACCCCCTTGCTCTGGGCAGGGTTGCCAACTGCTAGAGGAGGCTGCCCAGAGCAGCATCCAGCCTGGCCTTGAATGCCTCCAGGGACGGGGCATCCACAACCTCTCTGGGCAGCCTGTGCCAGTGCCTCACTGCCCTGGGCTGTGTGGAGATGTCACCTGACCTGCTGTTAACTGTTTCTTAGCTTTTCTCAGAATTTTTCACCCACTAAGATACAACTAAGCTCTTAATTTAGAGGGGGAAACAAGCTTTTCCTGTTATGTTTGCTGTAGACCTTCCTTTGCAGCTTTTGGGAAATCAGGGGTGTTTTTTTTGTAAGTTGCACCTATGTACTTAATGTACATGTAGACACCCCCCAGCCCTTCTTTGAAGGAGTTTCCAGCTAGCATGTACACCACCCTCCAGTGGGTTCATGGCAAGTTTAGCTATGGCTTATGGAGTTCATAGCCTTATATATTTGATAGGAGCTTTCAAACAAGAGGTCTTTAATGCTTGATTTCATAAACATCTGAAGATTTTTTCAAAATATTGCTGATTTCTTTTAATCCTGTTTACAACAATTGGGAAATATTTAAGAAAAAAAATCAGCCTTCTAACAGTGTCTTTTAGATAGCAGTAAACAGACTTTTAATAGTAATGCTATTGCAGTGTAATTTGAATGTGATTATAATGATTAGCTCTTTCAGACAGAAAATTGTAAATGATGCTTGTTAGCATGTAGATTTATTTGCCAAACTTCTTCAGATTTTCTTCATATCATGTAAACATTTTGGACAAAAACCCTCTTTCCTGCTTTTTACCCTGAAATAAATAAACAAGTCCATACAGTTTTAGATGCTGTGTGATTCTGATAGTAGTTGTATGCAGTACTTTCCTCGAAAGTTACAAATTCTAACTCTGGTGTGATACAGTTTGAGAGAGGCCTTGGATTGTAGTGTCAGCGTATGAAAGTGTGATGTATGAAATACCTAACTGTCTTTAAATGTTGCTGAGGTAGAATATGGATGAAAAGCTTCAGTAGGAGAGCTGGTCTGAAGGAAGCTAGAGGTGTTAACTACCAAACCTAACCTATGGAGTAATGATTGTATAGAGTGGTGATGCTGGGTGGTAAAACTTACCACATATACTGGTATATGAATTTGACCTCACTGCCCCCAGAACATGCCATGAAGTAAACGCTGATTATGGTGCAAGCTGTCTCTTCTGATTTTAAGATTTATGAAAGAACTGCTTCTGTTTCAGAAGCAGATATGAGAATGTTTTAAGGCCAAAGATAAGCCTTTAATTATACGATAACTTCAAATTGACTTTGTCCTCACAGGTTGGCATGGGGCACCCCCAGGTTCCCAGGCAGCGGCTGGCTACTCATGCTAATGTGCAGGCTTCTCAAGCCTCAAGTACAAGGCTCAGTAGTGCAGACAGGACCTGTGCATCAGGCTTCCCAAGTACAGTGTCTTCTGCAGGTCTCCAAGTCCAGTGTTTCAACAGGTTTCATGTGTGCATTGTTTAAAATTAGATTACTTGATGAAGTTAATGGCTGCAGAAAACTTAATCTTGAGATCTGCTTGTTCAAAAATAAACAGCAGTGCCTTTCATAGTACAGAAGTTAACTTGACACCTTGAGCTGGTAGAAGCTGTCTGTAGGTTCCATAACTGGTAAAAGTAAGTCAGTCTGCATACAGAGATGTATGTGTTTTAGCTCTGCCTTGTGGCTTTTGAGAATAAAGTGAAAGGGTTTACTAGAAGATTAAGTACTGGAATAGACCTAATGATCATTATTACCTCAAAATTTAGCGTGTTTGGAGGCCCTTGGGTGGCAACTACTTTATCACAGCCAGTAAACCAGGAATGTTGTTACTGTACAATAACAATGAGTGGATTAACAATCGTAAGATGTCTCCTGAATAGGATATACTCTGGATCCTGAAGTTATGGAAGTATTATAGTATGAATATTATAGTATATTATTAGTATGAAGTATTATAAGATAACAAGTGATGTCTCTGAGTATGCCTGTCAGCCCTTGTATATTTTGGCTTAGCTATTTACTTTCGTTTTTCTTAATGGCAAATAGAAAATTTTAAATAAAAACAAAACAAGCTTTTTAGTATCAGAAGCAAAACTCTCTGAACTTGGGCCTTTAAATTTCAGGAATTTCAGATCATAAAATAGTACGTTCCCTTTCCTAATATCATGTGCTGACATCAAAGTAGGCATCAGACTGAGCAGTCAGCAGCCATCATGGTTAACTTTGAGTGGTTTCCAGTTTAAAATGGAGGTAGCTGCAAAGAGCATTTACATCTGTTAAGTGTTGTTGCAGAACATTTTTGCTGTAGTGGCTTATGATAGAAGCATCTTCCAGGCCCTATAGAAGTAGGAAACGTTAACTTTGCCAAGACCTGATTCTTCTTCAGAAGTTCCTCTAAACATCTTTTTTTGTCCTTAAATAGCAGGGATTGGTGTAGTTTGCAAAGTCTAGCCAGTCAACGTAATTCAATTGAAACAGTATTTTCTCAAAAATGCTTAGTTCTGTGTTATAGGTTGGATAATCAATGCATCACTTGGCAGGGCAACAACAAGCAGATATTGAAGTAGCTCTCTTAAAGACAGACGTTGCCAGCACAACATGCAATGTTAGAGAAATGGTTGTGCTGTCAGTACAGCTTATAGGTGCAAGAGCGTGCTTTCTCGTAGTTCCAACTGTTGCTGATGCCCTTTCCAACCTAGACAAAACTTGTGACGACAAATTCAGTGGTTTAACTGCGTCTTCACTGAGGACTTTGTCAGCAAAAAGGATGTTGCTCACCAGTAGCATCTGCTAGTATATTAACAAGCACTTTTAATGTAAAGCTGGTTTTAGAACAGTTTTCTTCATATTTTAAAAGATCGGTGATGGCTTCTAGCTGTGTTTGCCTAAGTTCTTTGAATGTGGCTGTGATTAATTGAAGTACGTGTTTTGATACCACACTTGTGCAACATGGACTTTATGAAGAGGAAATAGACTGGACTTTGTGTATTTGGTTATACAGGTTACTCTGGGCCATGAATTTCAAGGGCTGCTCTTGGTATCATTGACTCTGCCACATAGTTCTCAGCACTTGTTGGCAGGTTAAGTAGTTCTAAAAATGGCACTGAGACTTTGTCACAGTTCCTATTCAGTGCTTAATAAGGTTTGTCCATTCAAGCTACAGCATAGAGCCCACTCTAGGGAAAACAACCAAGCAGTGATTTGTGTATTATGAAGTATTGTGTTCCTGTTTTCCTTAATATCTGAATTTAGAGTTGTACAGTAGTGGCAGTGCTTTGACATTGAATACATGGCTTGTTAGGTGAGAAGTTTTGACTTCAGATTTTCCTTTTTCCTACTGTTGCTATTGATACTTTTTTCATCAAGTGGTCCATTTGTAAACTATAAAATAGTAAGGAAATTGAAGTGAGGAGGAAATTGCAGTCTTGGCATATTTTATACCACAAAGGTATGAACCCAAGTGGGAGGTATAACTGAGGGGACACATAGCTGCTTCTGCTCATGCATTGTAGGCTTTGGAGGAAAAATAAAATGAAGCTCTGTGGGATTAAATAGTTCTTACTGAATAAGCATCTGTAACTTAGCTGCTTACTGACTGCCAGTGTGCAAGGCACCGTTTGTGTTGTTTCCACACACACACACCCTCCTCTGACAGAGTTTCAAGTAGCCTGTTGGTGAGAACAGTGTGCTCGGTTTCAGTACTTAATTGAGATGTTGTTATATGGTACGAGCACAAGGTTTTAGTTGACTTTATTACTTTATTCTTTAGGTATCAAGATCATTAAAATTGAATTTATGGGCTTAAAAAGACAGGTCTTCCCTCGTGCCGATACCTGTGTTCTTATTTGAATGATGGAGGTATTTATTGTACGATTTTTAAATCATCTTCCAAGAAATCATTCAGATCTTTTGCATTGCAGGTTATATGAGTAAGTCGACTATTTCAAAACTTTTGACTCAGAAGCCTAGGTAGTTGAGGATAAATGCATGACAACATTGCATATACTACTCTAAAATTCTCATTTTGCTTTCTCTATGTTTTATAATACAGCCAAGACAAATTTTGGTGGAGGTCTGTGGGATTTCAGCACGTGCCTACACACACATGCTACTGCAATGTGAATTTGAATTTCTGGGTGGTCAAATAATGGAAGGACAATGAAAAAAGATGGAGGAAGTGAGGGCCAATGTGGGAGCAGAAGGAAAAGGAATACAGAGTGAAGATTTTCACACCACCTCTAGAGACAGACAAAACGCGAGGCTTGCATCTCTGTCAGGAAGTTCCTGACTTTGCAGCTGTTTTTCTCTTTTTCCTGCTAGGAAGAAGTGCATGGTGCGTGAGTTGTTCGTAGATGGGTAGGATTTTATTTTTATTTTTTAAATAATAGGGTGGTTATAAGATGATTGGAACAAACAGGTTGTAATTGCAACGTGGAGTGTTACTCCTCATGATGGTTACTGCAGTGACATGGTAATTGCAGATCACACACACGTCTCAATAACATTTGTAATGGAGTATTGCTTCTCCTGGCTGGTTCCTTTGTGCTCTGCTCTGTTAGCTGATGAGAGCTGGTCAAATGCGGGGAACTTAAGAAATTGCATCATTGTATCATCTATATGTGAGCAAGATAACTATAAACCTTCAGGTAGAATAATGGTATATTTGTGTCACTTCACTAATTCTTACTGTTCTGATATCCTGACTAGATATTGGTAAGAAATTTTTCTTAGTAGGTGGAATTGCTTAACTGCTTTTTGTTAAATTCCTGGAAATAACACTGTCAAATTCTACAAGAACAGTTTCAGCATTATTTACGGTAAAACATGTATTTATATGCTCATGTCAGTACTCTAAACGTTTCCTATAATTGGTGGCATTCAGTATACCTTACAAAGAAGTCTTTTTTTTTTTTTTTTTTTTTTCAATAATCATGGGATTTTTGTATTGTGAAAATATTTTTTTAGTTAACCGAAAGTTAACTAAACTTATGGAAAGGTAACATTTGTAAACTTCTAAATGTGTTTTCAGGTCTTGACAATATTCTGCATTGCATCTTCGATTTGCTCTTTCCATTTGTTGTTTCATTCATACTGCTGTCACCATTTTTAATTTTGCTTACAAGCACTACTTAGTTGTGTAGTTCTTAAGACAGGGAGCAATCTGTAGCATGGATTTGGGGTGTCCAAACCAAAATTTCATATTCTCTGGGGGATCCCAGGACTCTGGAGCGAAAGAAAAAATTGTTAGGAGCTTTAAAGTGCAACATTTGATTAGCCAGCAAAGTGCTGGAAGGAAGTTCCCTCCAGAAAATTTATTTTTACCTTACTCCTCCTTTGTAATCAGATGATGTTTAAAGGCCTACATATTTGGTAGTAAGCTAGGAATGAATTTTTCTGCATAGTTTTTTTAGTCTTTAACACTTATGGTGCATATTGGTTGTGTCTTAAACTTCCAGAACAAAAGTACTTCTGGAAGAAAATGAACCTTGTAATTGTATCATTGTTGTAACTCGTCCTATTTCAGTGTTGTTAAAATACATGAATTGGAACATACTGCATAATACTGAAACTTGGAGTTTCCATGAGTGCTGCTGGGGATGAGGCAGTAAGAGGATGCATGGAGGTGGTGGGATGAGACCCTCCAGTTTCTAAGGGAGACTACAAACCCGAGATAAAACTGCAAGCGACTGTATAATGTGACAGCATTGGCCTGCAAAGTTTTTAATGGAATAAGATGATTTTGTCTATTCAGCTGTGTCCAGGGGATGAGCTCGTGGATGTGATGTGGGCAATGTGTGTGGTGACTTATTTGGGGGGTGGGATGGTTGGTTGCTTTCACTCTAATTGAATGGACTTAAGAGTGAGCTGTATGGATGCAAGCTAAACTTGCTTCCGGTGTTATTTCAGTTTATGGGAGAATAAAACATGATTATTACAAAAGCTGGGGTGTTTTCTGTAGCTTTTAGTGCCCCTCTGAGGGGCACTGAGAAAAATCACTGAGGAAAGCCCTTTGACAGATTGATCTTACTCTGAATTTATTCTTAAAGCAAAGGTAGAAGGCACCTAATGCTGAAATCATGTCTAGAAAGAGATAGTTGATCAGCAAAGGGACAACGTAGTTTTAAACTGTAGGCTTTGCCTTCTGTTTGTTTTAGTAAAAAAGCTGTCACACTTCAGGTTCACCTCTACTGAAATTAATAGGCATTTGCCTTTGCCAAAATATTTGCTTTGAAACTGCTTACCTGTTTTGCCTAATAACTTAATCAACTCATTACTTACATATTAAAGAACAGCTTTTCCCTTCACGGTACTGTAGCCTTTTAACACAATGTATTTTATTAGTGCTCATGGCTTTAAACCTTGGCTGCACGTGAGCTGCTTGCAGTGTCAGGCGTGCAGAAATGCATCACGGGCCTGTTCTTAAACCGTGCGCAGGCATCTGGCCTGGCTGCTTGGGGATTTCTAAGCTGGGGCTTGTTCCAGACTGAAACGAAGAAGGGGAAGGGGCCTTGTAAAGGAAGGCTGTGGGCAACGAGCAGGGCCTGGCTGTGGGTCCCTGCTTGGTACCCCCTTGGGGCTGGGGCCTCTGAAACCCTGCGAGCCCCTTCCCAGAGCGCCTGGAGGGGAAGCCAGCTCCAGCTTCCTGACTGCTATTAAAGGGTCTTAATAGAAGTGTGCAGTTTCATTTGCCTTCTTCATGCCATGTGTCCCCTCACCCTCCACTTCGCCTCCCAGGAAAATTTTCTGGGCTCTTGGTAGAAGCTGTCAGCTGGAGAATTTCAGGTCAGCTTTGCGTTTGTGAAACAGCGTGCTCCAGTACTGCGCCTTGTGTATGGCTCTGATTGCATGCTGTCCCTGAGCATCCAGCTTTCTGGTTTTGTAAAAGAAACCAGTCTTCTTGGTCTTGAGATCAGATTTCTTTGGGTTGTATGAGGGCATGAACAAACTGGTAGAGCCGTTTGCAACTCGCATCACACTGTGAGCATACTCTAGGGAAAGAGGCTGTCTGCAGAAAGACAGAAAGACAGCAACCTGGTTGACTCGAGGTGGAGTAGTACCTAGACACGACAGCTTCTCCTAGATGTCCCCCAAGACGGCAAGGAAGGGGGCTTGCTCTACATGTATGATATATGGAAGTTGAAATTCATATTAGCTGTGTTGTAATTAGAGTATGAATGTAAGCCACTCAAAACTCAATTATGGAAGTGAAATGCAGTTCTAGCAACTCCTTACTGCTGTAGAAGAGGAATGAATTATCAGTTCAAACTCTGTTTTATTGTCCGTATCAGTTTTTGTTCATACTGCTCATTACAGATACTATTGTGCTTGCAAAATTTTTTATTTTTTTTTTAATTGTGGATTTTTCTCAGTAAGCAATCTGAAAGTTTACACTTAATTAGGAATAATTGGTATTCTTAAGAGGTTTCTCTCAAAGTCGTCTGGCAGGTCGAAGATTACTTTTTTATTGAATTCAGCTGTACATATGGCATATGCAAGGGAAAACTGTTCAGCTCAGACCTGAGACTTGCTTATTGTGCTTACGCAGTGCAGCGTTCACAATTCAGATGCTGGTAACCTTGAATGAACTTCTCTTGTTCCTGTGACTCCATGTGGCAGACCGAGCAGTTCACTGCACCAGCTGTGTGGTATTTTAGGACTCGGAAAGAGACCGTGGCTCTGGTCTGCATTTAGAAGCCTGACGTGTACTGAAAAGGGCCCTTCCACGTGGTTCTTCTCTCTGTCTGCTGGTCTTGTGCTCTGAGCTTTTCCTTGTAGCCAAGTAACTGTATCATGTAACATAACGCAGTGGGATGGCACATCGGGGCTCTCTGAACCAAGGTTTTTAAACTCTGTCAAACGGTGTGGCTACTGATGCCCTGTGTACTTAGTGATTAAAATATTTCATTTAGCAAACACTTTCTGAAAGAAAAGGCATGAAATGCTTAGCTCAGAAAAATGTGAGAATTAGTTTTGGTTTTTTTTAAGAATAAATTAATGGAATATAAAGACCCAGGCTTCCTTCAAGAGAACTAGAGTAACGTAAACGCTCGGAGCCCTTTACTGTGTGAGGCACGTTGGGCATTAAAGTAGTTCTAATAACCGTGCCACATTAGTCCCTCCCTAGCAAGGCAGAATTATGCTAATTTGTTTTAAGGGAGACGTGTAAAGGAAGAAAGATGTACTAAACACAACTATCCCAAATATATTTGGGTACCTTTTCAAAAGCAGCAGAGTGCTGCATCTGTCTTTCAAATTTAGCATAGAGACCAGTCTCCCTAAATATCCTGAAGAAATCAGCAGGAGAAGTTCACCACGGAGTTCAGCGTGACAGAATTAGGGCAGGTGCACTTAACTTAAATTTACTGAAGCTGGCTGAAAGGTGGGTAAGGTGCTCGTACAGCTCGTGTGTTGGCCCAGGCTTGCCTGCAGAACCCCACTGCGGGTATAAAGGGGACCAACCACAGCAGGAAGGTAAACAAGGAGAGATGCAGAGAATCGTGTGGTGGTTTCACATTCCTGCAGGTTTGGGTGATAAAGAAAAAGAAGGTTCCCCTTGGCCTCATAGAGGCATCCTGGTGTTGAACAGCAGCTCTGTCTTTCAGCTCAGGAAGGAGATGTATTCCCATTGCCTTTCCTGAGGGCTTACCTTTCTCTGGTTCAGAGTACTCAGCAATATACCTCCCTCTTGAGTTAGCTATCCAGGAGGAAAGACTTGGAAATTGCAACTGTAACATTTGGTTAAAAGGTTAAAGAAAGATGAAGAAAAATCTTTAGTATTGGGTGATATACAGTATGAATACAATCTTGCATCCATAACGCCTTTACTCCTAAAGAGTTTTATACTTTGGTGCTGAAAACTCTGGACGTTTTTGTCAATAGTAAATCACTTGGTGTTTCCAGAATGCTTTGGCACAATACTCTTTATATAAGTCCGTGTGTGCAAATTTCATGTGTGCATATGTGTACAGTGTGTATCATAAATTTAAATAGAAATTACAAGAAATTAGAATGGAAATAACCAAGTACGTTCCTTGTGAACATGTGGTTACTGTAACTGTAATGCTTCTTTAAGGTGATAGTGACGTAAAAGTTGATTTGACACGCTTCAGTGACTACATGACCTGATGTTAAATTGCATGGCAATTGTGCTAATATGGTATTCGAGGAGGAGAAATGATGCCTACCACAACAGCACAACTTTTTTTCAGGGTAGGAGCTGGGTTGTTTCATTTGTGTTTTTTGTCAGTTTTAGCATTGTGGCATCCCTTTTTCTTTGTAGGTGTATTTATGTACGCAGATAATGAATGCAAGCTTAGCAGAGGTGTATGTGGTGGCTGGTAACCGAAGATATATTAGAATGTTTTGGCACTCGCAGCGGTTGTATTTCTGTCATTATCTGCATTGTTGTTCTTATATCTTGTCACATTCTTTGTTGTGTGAAACTGGCTAGCTTCAATTGGTATAAAGTAGTAAATACTCTTAGATTAATTCTGGTTGGCAGGGACCCTGGGATGTTCAGTGTCCCAGCATCCTGCTGAGAAGCAGGTCAGCACTGACTTCAGGCTTTGGTCCACTGCTATGTTCCTAATGGAAACTTCCTTTCTCCTCTCTAGTTGGTACCTCCTGTCGCTTCTGCATACATTTTACGTGAAACTGGTACAAGATGAAAAATTTAACATGAGAACTAAGGAAGTTCTAACTGGCAGTGCCTAAATTGTATATGTTAGGGGAGGAAAGGATAGCCACCTAGGCACCTGTGGGTGCTAATGTGTGTGTGTGTGGCCTTGCAGAAGGTAATCAGCAGTTCAGGCTCCTCGGGAGAGGAGGAAGAGGTTGAAGAATTGAATTTCGGGGGAGTTTTACAAATGACAGAT
This sequence comes from Anas acuta, assembly GCF_963932015.1. Lineage (NCBI taxonomy): Eukaryota > Metazoa > Chordata > Aves > Anseriformes > Anatidae > Anas > Anas acuta. The sequence continues at coordinate 106,047,411 of NC_088979.1, read as the reverse complement.
GTACTTATGGAATAAGTACCCCAGCTACTCTAATATAACAAATATATTGCAATAGGAAAAGTCACACATTAATTCTTTACGTACCTAACAATATTCGATGCCTCAGAAGTCTTTATGAGCTTTGTTCTGGGTAGATAGCTCCTAAACGAAGACGTGAGGTTCCGGATAAATTGAAAAGCTTGTCAAAGCTGTAGGTCCGTGGCTCTTCCCTGATGCTGCTGCGTATCGAGCTGAACGGGGCTAAGGAGGCCGTGCTGGCTGAAGCTCTGGGGCTAACCTGGCATCCCCCTGGCTTCTGTTCGTAGGCTTTGCTTTGGCAGCTCTCCAGCCTGAGAATTGGAGCCAGTGGTGTTTTCCTAGGCTTAGTTCCAAAAAAGAGATGACTTCAATGTTCAGTTCTACCTGTTGTGGGTGGGGGAGGGCAGAAGGAAGGGATGTTTAAGCACCTGATGTAAATACTTAGATAATTGTGTGTATACTAACATCAAGAGTATAGTGCACTGCTTTTTTCTATTCTGTACCTCAAGGATAGACAGGTATGTCTAATACACTGCTTGAGAAGTTGTGAATCCTCTGAATTTCTCCACAAAGAAGAAAAAAAAATCATACTAAATAGCCATAGGAACGTCATTGGATGGAAAATTGGTGACAAGGAAGAAGTCCTGTTAAACCTGTAGTGTGTAACTATGTTGCTCAACCTTTGTGTTTAAGCATTCGCTTCAGATGGATAAAGTTAAAAATATGAAATTTTGATACAAGGCGTTCTGGGTAAATAAAGCTTCTGTCAAAATCTGATATGAAAGGCTTCTCTAACTTTAGTACTTGCTTTAGATGGTGCATATAGAGCCTTAAGCAGATGAGATGAATAAGGAACTGTAAAAATAGACTTTCTCCACCTGGTTGTCAGCTTGCTTGTCTTTTGTTTCTGAACTCCTAGCATTAGACAAATGTCAATACTTCCATGATCTCTGGAGCTTTCTCAGTAACCTTGTCAAAAAAGCAAGATCATGGCCGTGTTTCAGTGTGCAGCATATCAAGAAGACTGACCCTGGCAATACCAGGCTCTCTAAGGGGGTTGGTGTGGGAGTGTGAGGTTTCTTCTTCTGCACCCCCAGATAGCAGCAAGCATCCTTCTGTGAGTCCCAGCAACCTCACTGCTTTGACTATGTAAAACTCTGGCGTGAGCTTCGGTGTCTTATGGAGGCTTGAGTCACGTTTTGGGCAGATTATTTGTGAGCACTGGTGCAGTATTAGTTGTTCTCCCATGCTTCTTGTTTACAACTTTCCTTACCATTCAGAACTTGGACCATAAGCTTCCTAATGCAGTGACAGACAGGTTGAATTACAGACAAAAGACTGACATATGCTTGGAGACTGCAAAGCAACAGTGACTTCTATGATTATCGGGCTGTCCCTGCTAACTTCAAATACAGCCACGATCCCGTCAGAAGGCAGATGTCTTGGAAACTGTCATATGTCCTTCTGAGCTCCAATCCTGTGAAAATAGAAATGTGGGTGAGAGGAATCCAGCAGCTGCCGGGTAGTGCACATTCTGCAGTTACGAAGCCCTTACCAGATTCCTGACATGCAGCAATTCATGTAGCTTCCTTCCGATAAAAGACTTGTGTCAAAGCGATACAGTGGCTTAGTGTTTCAGAAGAACAGGCAGAGTCCATAAAACTTGAATTCCTCTGTTTTCTTAAGAGGCTCAAATATTTGGTATAATAACTTCTGTGAATTTGACATTCATACAGCTATTCCTGAGATGATGGTACAAACCAGTTAATGACTGACCAGTGCTTCTCAGCTTTTTGCTCCTTCTTACCAAAGTTTGGAAGAACTTTTTAGAGTGCACCTTGAAAATGCTTGGCTGTGAATAAAGTAAGCCTTTGTATTGTTGGTTGCTGCTGTGAATAGTTGCATGCATACACGCTTCCTGATTGCTCATCTTCCTTGGGAATAGGCTTGATTACCCGGGACTAGTTAAAGATGTTTCTTAAGTACCCAAATCCTAATTACACTTCTAGTTTATTGATATTAAATTACAAGCATTTTGCACTGCAGACTGTACAGTGAGTTGAGTGCTTGGCTTTCCATGTTGGTCCTGCTAACAATGAAGGCAGTTAAGAATTACGCTTAGGCAAGCTTGTGCAGTGAAGACAGCATGGCACTTCTGATTAGGTGCCTAAGGCTGCTACGATTACTTAGCAGGTAAAGTAGCTCTGTGTTGTTCCTCTTCTCCAGCCCCAAATCCCTCTAGGATCTTGGTCTATAGTCACTGGAGGAAACATTTTCTTCCTTAAAACTCTATTCTCAACAGGCTGCTATTCTTCATTGGCATTACGGGGAACCCAGCTAGCAGACCAGGCTCACTTGGTAAGTTGAATCTGCAATCAATATGAATTGTGCTATAGAGCCACTGAGCCTAAATAGAAAAGACTTATTGATCCAGCCAGTGAAGACTGATCGAACCGCCTCGGCTGTCAGCCAGAAAAGTAAAAGTATACCTTCCTTCCCATCCCACGCTTAATGCTTGTTTTTCTCTTCTTTATATGTAAAATAACATAGAAGTGCTTCTTTCCTGGAGCTTTGTGAAGTTTTCTTTATAGCATTAAAATACAGAGAGGTAATCTAAAAGTGGGCGATAAATAACTTACAGGCTAGGAAGAAAACCTACCTTGGGGGTCTATTTGTGCTTGTGAGAGGAAAACAGAATGCTTATTTAGTTGATATACATGCACATCTTGAAATTGAGGCCAAAATAATAGAGTTTAAAGGTTTATTAAATTAGAGTGGAGCACTGCAGGTTTATGCTTACGCTAGATGAGGGGGAAAGCTGTTGTAGGGGAGAAACTTTTGCTGTAGTATAGAGCTTGGTGATTGCTGTGGGTACCCTTCTTCTAGCCAGCTTTTTGACAGCCTCTGGCTATCCATTTAAACCTAGTTAATCTGAAGTTTGACAAAGAAGCAGCTCTGTAGTGAGGTTTTTTGTTTGCTTTATGGTTATTATGGGATGAGAAGACTTTTGTTTAACTTAACTTTCAGGTAGTAAACTACTTGAGCATGTAAGCCATTGATCTGATCCATTAAGTCAAGACTCTTTAACTTTTGGAACAGATCTTAATAGGAAATGAAGTAAAATTTATGAAAATCAACAACTATGTTGTAACTAGAGCAGTTGCAGAGTTTTCAGGTACAAAATTAATTATTTTTTTTTTTTAATTGAAAGATGTCCCCTCTAAAGTGGGTTGGGAGGCTAATGGAATGACAAATATCCAGTGTTTGATCTGAAAATTTGAAATAATCAGGAGTGACTTCTGACATAAACTTGTCTACCAAAATTTTTGCCTACCAACTAAAACTTTTGCTTCTTAACTTCTTGGGGGTTATTTAGGAGGATAAATCATTCTTAGTATTGAATTGAGCTTCATTTATGCCAACTAAAATCACTTGCGGCATTCCAAAGAATGTGGAAGCCAAATTGATGCAGCACACTTAAAAATCCAAATTTGAGAAGAAACAGATGGCTTCTTATGTTTACTGCTGTGGTAAGCTAGTAAAAATAAAACACATTGAAAACAGCTTTTTTTAAACAGCTAAGATGAAATGAAATAGTCATTGAAGTCCAGACTATCTTGTCACGATGTGCGGAGCTTTTAAAACCCATAGGAGGCACGTGGGCTGATCCTTACCAGGCAAATAATTGCCTTAGAAATAGTACTGCCTGACACTTGCAGGTTGGTTAAGACCTTCATGAGGCAGTAGCACTTGCCCACCAAAAAGCATATCATAAATTCATTCAAAGTTCCTATATTATCTTCTGAAACCTTTGCTGTAGCTACTGCTTTTAGCTTGTGTTTTGATTCCAACTCAGTGCTAGTACTCTGGGAATTGCTGACTTCTTCCCTCTCCCCTTAACTAGACCTAGATACCTATTAATACAAGGAAAGTTTTTTAGAAATAGCTGTCAGTGGAATAAAATGGGAATCGATATACTCTTGCTTACAGCTTCATTAGGAATAATTCTAGTAAATAAAATGTTTGAGTTGTCTCTAACGTAAGGAGGGTTTAAGCATATGCTAATGTGGTTTGTAAAAAACGTTTTGGAGCTTTCCGCCAATAAATACATTCTTCTGATAGGAAAATAAATTTTGATGGGCAAGGTGGGGGCAAAGATGGGACCTCTGCCCTACAGTGTGCAGGTAAACAGTGCTGAAGAACAACAATTTGGGTGCTTAAAGCAAAAATGCATTAATAAACCAGATGGATGAATTTTTGACTGTATTGTGCCGCTATTACAAACAAATTAATAACGGTGTTTTTTTCTGTAGCTTACCTGGGGATGTGATTAATGTTCAGTATTCCTTCTTCTAGTCTGTTTTGGCAATATGAAAATGAGAATGGTTAACAAGAACACTAATTTGAAATTAAAGCAATAAATCAGAGTTAGTGAAGTACGTCCTGCAGAGTGCCACACTCCTCAGCTGGCGGTGGGAGCAGCATTTTGTCCCGCGTCCTGTGGCAGCGTGCCTCTTCATCAGCTACTGTCTTTCCAGTCACGCTTGTGTTCACGTCTCTGCTACATGCTCTGCTGATTACCTTGGAAAAGGGCAATGCTGTAACTGTTCAACTGACCTTTCAGTTTATTTTCTCTTGTGTAATATGAAACATGAGCTAACACAGTCTTAGTCTACTGATTTCTAGAAAGAAATCTGTCTCTTTACATTTCTGCAGCTTCTGCTCAAATATGATGGAGTTTCTCTGTAGTTATGTTAATTTGAAAAGAACTGCCTCAAATTGCTTTTGCTTCTCTGTTAGGATGATATCCAATTATTACATCTAAAAGAAGGGTTTTTAGTGCATAATTTATGCATAATTAAGGCTATTTATCAGAGATAGTGAGACAATGACTATTAAATGAAGAAACTTAATATCTAAATTTGTTTCTCTGACAAATATTTAGATGTGTATAACAAAAAGCATGCTACTGGTAAATTTGTTGCTGTACATACAAAGGGAAAAGCTTAAAGTAGAGCCTTGAGACAGCAATTATAAAATGCTTCTTAAGACTGTTCTGTTGTGCCAGGGAAGCTGTTTTGAGAGCTTTGGTGTATGCAGAATATACATAGCTGTAGTGCTCCAGAAAGTTGTAACAGCTTAGCATCTTAGAGGGGGCTTTGTGTTTTGGGGTGTCTTTCAGTTTTTAAAAACAAAAAGTAACAGTATACCTTTTATATCTATAGAGGGTAAAAGATGAAGAGATTGAATAGCTTTCTTGTAGCAAGTGTGGAAAGATGGAAAGAAATTGCCTTTTGCTTATTCTATGAATCAGTAATTTGATGCATTTATCCTGTGAGGTGTCTATGTGAATCTAATAAAACTGAAGGGATTGAAAGATGAACAAGCATATGAGGAGGGTATGAGAACATCTAAATACTGTGGGGAAGGGGTTCTTAGAAGTAGATGGGTTTAGATAAGCTAGTGAAGTAATTATTACTAAATGATTGCATTGTTTGCACTTGATGCATCTTGTAATCACTTTTGCTTTTGGTTCTAAATCAAGGACGATATATATTCACTCTGTGGCTGATGGCAAGACATTGCAGCTGTCAAATGTGGGTGAAGTTGCTAAATTATCTTAGTGTGTACGGGAGGGAAGAGGGTTACTTCTACTCCTTGGTACTGTGCAGAAAGCATTGTGCCAGAACTTAAGCTGGCAAATAATCTCCTTGCTAAAACACTACTGAAGTATATTCGACTTTAATATATTTCTAGTTTATTAGTCTTCATTTCTGTCAAAAATAGCAGCTGCTGGTAGGATGTCAAGAAAAGCTCTGTGGCTACTCTTTATTTTCCCAGTTTTGTTTTCATAAATACCAGACTGTATATTGTCGATAAGACTCAAATTGCACAATACCACTTTTATTTTGGAAAAGCTGATGCTTAATTAGTAACTCTGTTCTGTGTACTTCCAATAGAACAAGAGATTACCCATTAATTAACCCCAATCAAATATTTCCTAGATTATTTTTTTACGATACTCTGTTTAGTTTGGGACAAAGCTGTGCTCTCTTCATACTGAAGTAATGGGATGTCCAGAGCGAGTTGGGATTTTACACCCTTGCTCACCATGGAAGGTGCCTTGGAACTGTAACTACTGAGTTAAGGTGTTGTGGTACAATTGCATTGCAGTTCCTGTTCCATTTCCTGTGAAGCTTGCGTATTAAAGATTTATTCTAGTTGAAGAGATGCACTCTAATGCATTTACCTATATTCTTGAAGGAGCTTTTTTGGATGTAGCTAATGAAAAAGCCATTTTTGACAGCTCCAGCAGTAGCAGGCACTGCTGAAAGTTTTTCCCTCACTCCATTCAGTTGAGTAAATTTTAAGGAAACTTTCTGTGAACACCAGAAAGGTGTTCACACCAGAAAGGCAGAGAGACAAGCTGCCTTCTATGTTGGAAAGCAAAAAATGAAAATTTGCATGTTGGTGTTAATCTGCGGAGTAGAGAACAACTGGAAAAGCTGCTTTTGAAAATTTTGGCTTTCTTGTATTTTTGTTCTGTGCTCTAGGGTCTTTTTAGTGGCAAGTAGCAAGGGAAACTTCTTCAAGCTGGACCATACCTTGAATTTTGAGTACTTCCTAAATGGTAGGAATCACAACAAATGATTTAACTCGTTAAGTTTCTTACTGCAATACCTGTATATCCAAATTACTTGAATAACAGTTAACTTTATTACACCTAATAGGGACTTAATATCTTCAGACAATCTGCAGAATACTTTAGTTTTCAGCTAAGGATAAAATGAGTGTTAGATTGCCTCTCTCCTGGGATGAAGAGGCAAAGTACTTGTGTAGTGAAGAATTTTAATACTGCAGCTAGAGCCTCTGGGATGTTCTGATTTAGCCACCCACAGACAATGATAATGACTTCAGAAACATATAAAATCTTTGCTTTTAACCCACAGAAAAACAAAATGAAATGTCAGACTTCCTGTCTCTCTGTAAACATCACTCGTTGGTGTCCTACACTTTTAAAACATTCTCTTGGAATTCTTCTAACGCTTGAAAGGTTACATGCTGTTCAAATGTTGGTTAATCTATTTAAACATATTTAAACTTATTAAAAATTCATTTAATCTTTCTATGCAGAAAGTGCAGGTCAGTTGTCTAAAACTAAAGCTGATTGAGGTTACGATGCAGTAGTTCTAGTGTTCTGAAATAGTAGTACCTACCTGAGATTTACACCGTCCTTAAACGAAGGAAAGGTGAATAAAGGAGGTGGAGAAAAGAACAAAATGAAATGAGGAGCTTTTGTTTTGGTAACCTTTCACTAGTGACTAGTTAAAGAAACAGTTATGAACAGGAATTTGCTTCTGCCACTTAATACTAGTTCTCGTGCACTTGATTTGTTGGACTGCAGAAATCTGCTTTGGGAAGAGCTTCATCCTACTCCCATCTTCCTTCAATCTGTCCCCTTATAGGCAACTGAACGAAGACAGTGTTACGGAAAAACAAACTACAGAGTAAAGGAGAAAATGAAATGCAGGGATTTGATATGCAGAGCAGTGACTCGCTGCATTGGCTTTGGTGTTGGTGAAAGCATTTGTAACTATGTCTTCATATCAGTATCAGCAATATATTAGAAAAAGTTATCTCTGAATGGCCATGTGTTCTTAATTTTGAAGTATTCAGAGGTGTTGTATCTATGCTTCTAGCTTCCGCTTTTATGTTTTTGTTTCCTTTTTTCCACTATGAAGCAGTAGGGGACACAGCAAGAAGAGAAGTAGCCCTTATTAGTGGTGACTGTTTCATGATTGTCCTTCTCATATTCCCACATATTCCTCAGGCATGAACATGGAAAGTATTAAATTGTACTACTTTGGCTTTCTGGGAAAAAACGGTGAGTACAGAGACCTCATAACAGGGCTTCATGAGATGGCAATTACCAGTAGCGTGGTTTACAAATGGGGTTAAAGAGGTCTGTTGCTCTGGTGGACTGCAGTGGATTGAAGATCTTGTGCTTTCCTGATCTGGTAAGCCTGGACTGCGTGGCTCTGCGTGGATGTACCAGATCAAATTTGGAGGCAGGAATGCCTATTTTATAGACAGGCTTCATGAAATGCCATAATACGTTGCTTGTTGAATTCAACTAGTTGCCCAGAGGGTTGTGGCAGACCAGACTGGAGTCTGTTCTTACAGCATAGTTTTCTGAGAGAATTTTACTACTGCTGCTGCTGGCCACTTTTTGAATAGACCCAGAGTGTTAGAGCTGCTTTGGTGTGGAACATTATGACCCAAGTGTTAATATCGTATCTGCAGGTGCAGAGCTTCTCTTCTTATCTAGCTATCAAGTGTTTTTTTCCCCATTCCAAAAGGGAGCTGTTGCTGCTTATATTTTCAATGTAGGCACTTAAATGATACCCGTCACTCGTAGTTGGTGACAACACTGCAAGACTTTGGACATCCATCTCTAAAGGATGGGCTGTCTGTGATAACAGGAGGGGATCTGCAGCTCCTGAACCTCTTGATACATAAATCAAAACCAGCTGTTAATCCTTTCTCATGTTCCTGTAGAAGTAGTCTATCAGAACTGAAATCAGCATTTCTTCTATTCCTTATTTGCCAGTTTTTCAAGTGGGGCTTTATGTAAATAATGCATTATTGTAGAAAAGTAAGTCTTTAAAAATGGTGGCAGTTTACCTCTCTGTAGGATGAAGAATAATCTGTACCTAGTATTATATATATTGTCAGTGTGGATGCACCGCACTTCTACCACTTTGGATTTTTCTTTGTTGCAGGTTGTTGACCGTTCAGTTGTCCACAGGGATCATAAGTTAGAGTGGATCCTGCAAATGATCTGGAATAAAATAACTAGATATCTACCTATAACAAAACAGGAAATACTTGATGGCTAGATCTGTCTGTCCATTTCAGCAGGTCCATTTCAACAGATTTGACATTACCTAGTTCTTCTGATGGCACGTTAGCCCTCAAACAGAGCTGCTGAATGGGCATGTTGGGGAGATGCTTGCACATCAGCATGGTTCTCTAGCACTTCTCCAGTCATAGGAATAGGAGGGGGGAGGGACCCAAGCCAGTTTTGATAACACTGCTCTGAAATTTCAGTTACTCTGAATAGCATTGTTCTTGGTACATAATTGATGGTACAGGAGAGGATTTGATGACCTAGGCACTCTTTGCTTTTCTATTGCCTGTTTTATGTAATGCTGATACAGCTTTTCCTGTGGTGGAGGAGAGTGGAAACTTGAAAAATAGGACCTGGTGTTCCCCTAGGAGGCTTCAGGAGCAAACTGATAAATAGTATAAGTGGTATCTCAAAACATCCAAACAGTTTTTCTTAAGGTTTGTTGTTTAAATGAGGGGAGAAAAACAACAGAACAACAACAATCATTTTACATTTTCTATTTCTGATCTTTCAGTCTTTCCAATACCTACATTGACTCTAGCTTTATTTTTAACACTGACATTCCTGCAAGTGTTTGTATTTATTGAGAAATGGGAGGATTTGGCTACAGAGAATACCTTACTGGACATTTTCTTTCATATCTTTTTCCCTTTGGTGTCTGCAGAACTGGGCTTTCCATATGGACGCCAGATATCATTATCAAAGCCTCTCCTATTTGCTTTCATGTTCTGAATAAATTAGCATTAATATTGGGCCAATATTGTGGAAATAAATTATGGCACAAAAGCTAGTGTAGACAAAAATCTAAAAGATGAATAGCTACTAAAATGAACATCATAAGCAGAAGAGAGACTAAAATGATTAATGTTAGTGTTGACACCACAGGTCTTAAAATAAGCTGATTGACTCTTCTATAAACTGCAATAACTATGACTTACAAAAAAAGGTGTGAAAAGGGGCATAAAAATGTTCTGAAATTTGGCAGCCATCTTAGAGTGCAGCACCATACTGATTAAAGGAAGGTATTTTGTATGCTGCCAAGGCCTTTTTGGTTATATTTGTTTCTGTTTAGATTCCTGCGATGCATAAGAAACTAAAGCTTATTTGGATAAATACAAAGGTTTAAAATATTAATACCACCTTTTCCTGACACCTTACAAGGTGGCCAGGAAGAAGTTAATACCTCGTATTGCTTTGAAAAATAAATACCAGAAGGCTTTACGTGGAGACTTGATTCAGTATTCTAACTTGCCATTAGACTTTAACTTTCTACCAGAAGTCTTATTTCACTAGGACATTTAAGTTTGGGAAGAAAAGGGAAGCTAACTGATTGTTTTTGTTGTTTGTTTGTTTGTTTTTAAACCCTGTAGTGAAACTACTGATTTTAACACCTTTCTTTTATTTTTAATGGAATCAGTTAGTTGAATGAAGTCAGTGATGATAGGAAGTTGGTTTTATGGGTTTTTGCACATCAGGTGGGTTTTGCCCATCATGGTTATCAGATAAATAGAACCCTATTCCTTTGACTAAGGACTGTTTATCTTTGCATAGCACTGAAAAAACATCAAACCATCTCTTTTTCTGACCTTTCTATGGTATCTGTATGCTTCCATTACATACGTTTTAGGTCTCTAAGTACTTAAAGACAATACTTGAATTTGTTTTTTGAGGTGGTAGAAGTATGAGGAATAGCTGCTCATCTGAAATGTTGAAATGAAACCACCCTAAAATGACTACTGAGTTATACAGTCTTTACTTCTTCATTGTGAAGCTTATTTTTTGGCAAGTTACCCACTTTCTGGATAGGCATTGTATGATGTCATATTTGATGTTTTAATTCTGCTGCTGTGGAAAGTCAGCCAGTTCTTACACTCTCATCATACAGTTCTAAACAGGGTTGTGTATAAAGCATGGGATTCAAAGCAACGCTATATTACAAACTATTAATATAACAAAAACATCATTTGAAACAGGGTCAGTTTTTAATGATTTTCAGTATTTCACTATGAATTTCACTATGAAATACAGAAGGAACAGGAAGCAAGGATGCTTGTAAAAGAGCTAGTCTGTTACGAAGTGTCTTGTTTCAAGTTGTATGTATATGTGCTTGAAGAAATGCCATGACTGAAGTTCCTTTCCTCTAGGAAGTCTGAAGAAAACACCTAACTTTAGTATTTGGTCTTTAAAAAACATTGGTCTGTAAGTGGAGATGAGTAGAAAGGATCCGGGATTTGAATTGCAAAGGCCCCCTGGTATGGTCCTCGCAGCCCTTCTCAGCACATACATGAGCTTGCTTTTTCATAAGAATTCCTGGAGCAAGAAAAGCTCCTGGAGCAGTCCTGCTCTATCAGCTGTACTTGGCTGTACTTGGCCGGTGTGTTTTGTGTCATGCATGTCCCCAGAGGAAGGGACACAATGTATGTTGTCTTCCACTTAGATGTGACCAGTTCCCTGAAAGTCCGTGAATCTTCTTGTTACTCTGTGTGTGTTTTTTTTTTTCTTTTGTCACAAAGGTAAGCTGTACTTTTCAAAACATACCTTGTAATATTTCTCCAGTGCCAACTTGAATATTAGGAAGTAGAGAAATCTGAAAAGGCTTTTCACAGTTTAATGAGCAACAGCAGGCTTTGAAGGTAGGAGGGCAGAACAGCCTTTAGTCCTGGCTTCTAGCTCTAGCTGTTCCTGTTAATTCTCTCTTTATGTCCACAGTCATGCAAGATTCTCACCTTTGAATAGTCCCATGTGACCAGTTTGGTTATAGTCAGTATGACTATGTATGTCGCTGAATATGGCAACTTCCAGTGCTCACAGGGAATTGCTAAATGTGATGATGTCTGATACTTTTTTCTTTTTTTTTTTTAATATATATATGATTGTATGCTATTAGTGCATAATAAACCTTTGGGATTGCTTAAACAAGAGCTTTCCTGTCATTTTCCCTGTATGATTCTGAGGTTTCAGTTTGGAAGATCATAGGATCATTGATGTTGGAAAAGACCTCCAAGGTCATCTAGTCGAGGACCAGGGAGGTGATTGTCCCCCTGTACTCAGCTCTGTTGAGGCCGTACCTCAAGTACTGTGTTAAGCTTTGGGCCCCTCACTGGAACAGGACATCAAGGCCCTGGAGCATATCCAGAGCAGGGCTACGAAGCTGGTGAAGGGCCTGGAGCACAAGTCCTGTGAGGAGCGGCTGAGAGAGCTGGGGTTGTTTAGTCTGGGGAAGGGGAGCCTCAGGGGAGACCTCATTGCTCTCTACAACTACCTGGAAGGAAGGTGTGGGGAGCTGGGGGTCAGACTATTCTCACAGATCAGCTGTGATAAGGCTAAAGGGAATGGCCTCAAGTTGTGCCAGGGGATGTTTAGGCTGGAAATTAGGAGATCTTTCTTCTCAGAAAGAGTAGTCAGGCATTGGAAGAGGTTGCCCAGGAAGGTGAATGTTTCAGTGATATAGAAATTAAAGGGTTTTTTTGCTTTCATATAATCTTAGCTTTAAGTTTCTCACAGCTGGATCATAAGCATGCACTTAACTGAATGCTCTCCTTTAAAGCAGAAGCGGGATACAGAACTACAGTTCTGTTCTGTTTTGCAGGACCTTCAAGGGAAGATAATTTTGTTTTGTGGCTGGATGTATTTCATGTTTGGAGATGAGTTTTTTAGAATAGATCACAACACAAGTAATTGATCCATTTTAAGAGCTGGTGGCTTTCATGAACTTCAAGCAAATCACTATTCTAAATTTGATCACTTCAGACATTTAACAAAATTAAAAACGAATACTTTCTAGAATATCACTTAAAACAACTATGGAGGTCACTAGTCGTTTCAATATTCATTATTTCTGTAATGAAGATGCAGCACTAATGTCTGAATTAACTTGCTCTGTCACAAGTATTATGCTCTTCTATAATATAATTAGTATATTTTAAAGAATAACTTGAAGTCAATCCACAACAACAAAAACACAAAGATAAATAAATGAAAATAAATTCCTTTTTCAAGGAGAATCATTCAGTAATGGAGTAATTTTTCCTTTGCCAAATGCCACATGATGAACTTCTGAGGCTATTTTGACTTGCACTTCTGTATTTAACTTTTAATTTTATTTATATACATTTTTCTACAATTGCAGTTGGTTAAAGCTTGTCAAACAAGTTTGTGTGCGTGTGTATACATGTGTATACAGGTAAGATGATTATTTGTAAATCTGGCCAAATATTCTCCCTCAAGTGCTACAAATGGAAATGGACTTTTAAAGGAATGGTGCAAAAAGTTAAAATATTTTTGCTATAGTGTATCCTGAGGCATTTTTCGAATCTTGCTGTTTTTAAAGGTGAACATCAGTCTTTGGAATACAAACCTACTGGGAGATTAACCTTGAAAGTAGTTGAAGTACTCAAAATTAATGTTACCCTATTTCACTTTAACCAGTAAATTGACATTTTAATCCTCTACTTTGAACTAATGAAGACCAGTTCTGAAACAAACCCTTAAAACAAGCCTGAGAGCAGTGTACAAGACCTAACACTTCAAGCAGATTACTTTTCTTTTTCTTGTTGTTGTTTTAAACCAATGGAGTATAATACCATAATGCTGTTTGCTTCTTTACTGTTTGTTTATAGTTTTTCAAAATATAGTAAGTGTAATGAGGCAGGCAAGTTTTTGTCCAGATTCTTTGTAGTTTTTATACATTTCAGAACCCTCCTTTCTATTTTTGGAGAACATGGGTACACTTCTAATTTGCAAATAGAATAACTCTGCAGGTAGCTTCAATAATATTTTAAACTGAAGCATTTTAGCCATGCTTCACAGAAGTAGCTTACACGTCAGGAAGAAAAGTTGACAGTCTTCTATGTACAATGTGTGCTTGATATGTGTTTCTGAATTGTTGGGAACTCCTTGGAGAAAGCATGGAAAAGTCCAACAAAAAACTTCAACCCGTTACTAGCAGATTTTTACATTAGAGGTTTATGGCATTTCTAGTCCTAATAGGGACTGTTATTGTAGAGTACAATACCAAATAATGACGTCCATAAAGTAGTAATCTTTTTTCTCCAACTAGTTTCAGTGGCAAGGGACTGCTCAATCTTGCTGATGGTCTTTCTAGAGAGATTGTTTAGGGAACTACTTTCTGCAAGTGCCAGATTATTTCCTCCATACTTGCTATATGTTGCATTACAAGTTTTTCAGTGTCCTGAGATCCTGAGATTGTCTGTTAAAACTGGCTGTGATAGATGTGCCAGAGCAAGACAATTATCCCTGTGAGGCCCTTGCCCAGCATTAATAAGACAGACAAAAAAGTGCAAGGCTGTTCAGAGTGTGAAATTCTCATGTTGTGTAGTAATGCTATGATTTTTGGACTGCCAGTCAGGATTCGCAGTCTTAAAGTATAAAGAGTTAACATAAAGTAGAGAAAATACAGATGTGAAGATTTTAACTCTGTTCTGTGTTGCAACTCTGGAAAAATCATATGATTAGTTTTGTTTTCTATTTCTGTAGAGTGATGAATCCAATATTGTAGTCTTGGGACACAGTGTGACAGTGTCTCAATGTGGTCTTTATGCTCTTGCATTTCTCAATATAAGTAAGACACTTGCTAAGCTTTCTAAAAATGTATCTGTTTTCTTTGAAAGGTATGCTCTGTTTTACAACCGCTTGAAGAGCATTGAGGAAAATGAAGGTGGTCTTGATAAATTTTCAAAAAGTTACAAAACCTTCGGAGTTAACCAATTTGTGGATGGTGGAGTATATTGCAAAGAGTGGGCACCGGGAGCAGAAGCGGTGTTTCTCACAGGTGACTTCAGTAAGTATTTTTAGGAATATTGCCTCTTTACTGCACTGTGTTTTAGATCGATATCCTTTCACTTAGACAGTGTTGTAGCAATGATAAAATTCTAATAATAAAAATGTGTGTTGTGGGTTGCTGGTGTAATGACATTTATTAACTTAAAGTAATAATCTTTTACTCCATATTGCAATAACCTAAGAACATGTGTGTTTCTGTTGTATGGTCAGTATTATGTGCATCTATTTTTATACCCATAAAGTGATGGCTTCTCTAAAAGCCCTAGCCTGATCATGCTGCAGCTTTAGGTTGAATGTGTCTAAACTACCCAAGGTTCTTCCTGAAGGTCCACTGTTAGGCTTCTGTTAAACGGTATGCAGGGAAGGAAAAGATAACAGTGGAGTAACTTGATTTATCTTTTTTTGACTGGTCTAACAGCAGTGTTGTGTAAGGACCAAGGCCCTTTGTGACTCCCACTAATTATGAGAATCTAGAAAAGTCCTGCAGGAAAATGGTAACCTAAACTCATAAATGAACGTAGTCATGAAAAAGTAGGTGGTGTTTCCTCTTCCCTCAGAAGAATGTTGTTGGCAGAACAGGAAGGTGGCACCATTACAGTGGAGGTGTTCCTGTATTGCATGGTCGGAGAACTTAGGAGACGTTGATTCCATTTACTTAAAACTTGAGACAAAAGTAGCAATTTCATCATTCTTCAGAAGACTAGCTACACTCAAGTGAGTCATGTTATGCAATCTCCTAAATGCAAGTCATATGCATTTTTGTTCTTAAATTCTGCAATATTAATTCTGCTTTCTCTTTAATTTCCGTGTGCTTATATAACTTTAAAATAACTTTAAAACTCCTTACACATGCCATTAGCTGTAGTATGTAGTGGTTCCTTTTAAAGTACTATGGTTAAGCTTCTGTAAAATGTGTGCAGTTGCAAAGAAATTGATTACTTTTTTTTTTTTCAGATCCATTAATATTTTTAATAATTCATAGCACTAGGTGTTACTACTGTTTTATCCATACTCTCAAGATACACTCATAAGCAGAATAACCAAAAGAAACAGTTAAATATTCAAATTATGATTTAGTAACTAGGCATCACTCAAACTGTATCTATTTTAATTGTCAGGATTGTGTTGTTTTTTTCTTTTAAGAACTTGATTTGAGGGTCCATGTCACCTATTCACTGTAGTAACCTGAGTATGTAGACGACAATTATTTTTAGAAAAAAAAAAAAAATTAGAAGACTAACAAAGAAGTTCATGCAACGCTACTTTCAGCCATATGTTGTTTGATATGATTTAACCTGCTGAATGACAAAGTAGCTCTTCTTCAAATACTCCTTGTGTTTAGTTGGAATGGATGTTGGTAAAATAGGTTGATGTAGTACTTGAATTTTAATATAGGAGTCAGATACATACTGTGATTCCAAAACTGAGTAAGGAATCATGAATATAGTTAGATTACAGTGCCTAGATTACAGTGGTGCTAGATACCAGTACTGGCTGCAAGATAGCTAGGGGAGGGTGTTTTAAAAGCTAAGCTTTACATGTATAAACACAGACAATTTTTCCTTTCCTCTTCTATACTGTCTGCAATACCACCTCATCATCTACACCTTAAGATTCTTTTATGTGATGGGAATAGTAGCCTTTAGGTGAAATTACTCGACACAATTCAAGATTAAATGCATTTGTTTTAAATATGTAACTTACTGGTTAGTTGTTTTAAAAACAGACTTTTAATGAAATTAATGCCTAAGTTTTACAAAGACGATATAACTTATTTTGGCTTTGGAGTGGGGGTTGGAGGGAAGTACCTGTATACCAGAATGATAGCTAAAAAGCTAAAAACCTAGATGATCTTCTTTAAAAAAAAAAAAAAAAATCAATCAAACAAAAAACACTCCTACTACATTTAAAAATATCTTATGCAATACATCACATAAAGAAGAAATTTAGGCCTAATATCTTGGAATAGTTTTATCTACGTATTAATGAAATGTGCTAGTAAGAAGTCAAAAGAATAAAAATAAATTCATTTTAATGTGGAAAAAACTGCATTTGTCCTATATATCATCTTGGTCGTCAGTCATAGTAAAGTATTCATTCCCAAAGGGGAAGATAATGTACTCAGAAAGCCTAGAGGAATGGAAGATTGTCATTCAATTCATATGTGCTTTAATAATATTCTGATGAGAAATTGGGTTGCAAAATCCTAAGATTTAGAATCAGGTTGCTACAGATGCGTTTAATTAAAATTGAATCCCTTTAACCTTTCTTTAAGTTTTTGAACAGGTTAAAGTCTCAAACTAAATTTATGATCATATCATATTTAAATTGAATATCAGGATTACTTTTAATAAGATTTTTTTTTTATAAAAGCTCAGGTTTAGAAGGAGAGAACTAATTCAACCCCAAGGAGGGGGTTGAAATGTTACAAGGAAGGAAATGTCAAACTTGAAATGACAGCAGCTGTTCAGTTTTAAACTGAAATATAATGGTATATAATATTAAAAAGTTAATTTATGCTATGTTTTTAGTTCTGTTGTGGATAGATGGATAGCAATGTTTTCTCAGTCATTTACTTAATCTGGTATTGTCTGAGTTTCTTTTATGTGTTTGGTTGAACGATGAGGGGAAAAACACAATAATAAATGCTGCTATTTAATCTGGTAAGATAATGATGTTTGAGGATCAAAAACTAGTGAAAATGATAATGGCAGGTGCAGGCTGTGTTACAGAGAACTTAATTATGAATTCTGAAAGAATTTTAAGTTGATAGTTTGTAATCGTAGTTGATAATGACTTTACTAAGATAAACATGAATAACTTGTTTATTATATACATGTGTATGTGTACATATTGTTTACGTTATATACATTTGTAAGATTGAGGCTTTACACTCTTTTGAATTATTTTTATGCCTTATAATAGGCAATAAAAGCTTTGACATTAAGATCTTTCACCCCAAATTATGGGTGGTATTGTCTTTTTGCTATCTCCTGAGGCACTTGTAATGAATGAACTTCATTATAAGATTTTAGTATCGTTGTATCTTCTGGGGAAAAAAAAAAAAAGAAAAAAAAAGAATAGCATACAAATCTGTATTTGGATTGGAGAATGAAAAACATAAATTCAAGAAAATGCCAATATTTACGGAACTCCTTTTTGTCTGCTCTTTAAAACTTCATAACTAGAGATCAAGACACTATACCTGTTAGTAGTCAAGTATGTTGTTTTTACACTGTCTGAAATCTATTAAATGAACGTTAGCAATATGGTTTAGTGGAGGACTTGTTAGTGTTAGGTCAGAGGTTGGACTCGATGATCTTGAGGTCTCTTCCAACCACAATTCTGTGACTCTGAACATTTTAAAACATTAAGTTTTGTCAATCAGTACTTACTGCATCTCAGTACATGAAGTGTGTGAGGCAATTAGTCAGCTGAATTTCTGATACAGACGCAGTATCAATGTTATAGCTACCTTAAAAGCTCTGTAATAACACTCAGTATTTTATTTGCATGCTGTATTGCTGAGGAACTTGTTGACTGCTGGCAATTTATTGCTACTTTACAATCAACTATTTCCAAATAAGTCACTGAAGTGCAAGTTTTGAGTGTAACCCATGGAATTTATTTGGGGAATTGGAATACTCAAAGTTGTACTTGGCCATGCAATGTCTCAATATGTTGTCTGTAAACATTATTTTAATCAAAATTTAAAAAGTTACTGGTTTTAAATAGCTTCAAAGAGTAAGTGTGTGTGTGTATACATATATATATATGCCAATTCAGAAGTCAATATTTGATGATAATGTAGTCAGACTTGTGGCTTCTGTTTTTTTTAGTTCACATTCTTCACCTTCCTCACTCACAGCTAACATTTAAATCTAAAGATTTGATCATTCTGGAATATTTGTTCTGTTTTCCGCCTTATTTCCGCACTAGTTGAGAAGACTTGTGCTGAGTGTGGAGAGAGGGGCTGGCTCCTTTTTGCGGGGGAAGGTTAGCCACTTATTTAAACTCTGGCAGGTTTTCTTCAGAGTGAAGAAGGCAAAGCTTCAGCCACCAGTCCTCATAACTTGGATATCTGAAAGTTGAGACTAGAAACTTCCAGTATCTTAGAATGATTTGTTTTCAGACTTCAACTTTTACCAAAATGAAGTCTAGATACTATGATGATGTAATACTAAATTTCTTAATACTTTTCTCAAAGCTTTTTTGTAGAAGAATACCTGGATTTCATGAGTAAAGACATAGTGCTATACTTCTGTGGCTGCAGATGACTGAAGGTAATACCGAAGTGTAAGCTGCTATTAATATCCAGGGAGATATCATATCTGGGAAGTAATGACATTCGTTTTCATGTCATTATTTGAGTTTGTTTAATGACTTCTTAAGCAGATTATGTTAATGGCCCTGCTATTGTACTGTTCAAAATAAGGCAATGTAGAAAGAAAGATGTAATTGGCCACTCTGTGTAACCTGTAGTGTCTGTAGAGAATCACTGCAGTTACATTCTGCTTTTAGTTTTCTGATTTCATGTTCCATGCAAATGAATTTCCAGGTATGTTGTGGGATTGCAATGCCAGTAGTCGAAGCTGCTATTTGACTGATATTTTTTTCCTCAAGAAAGCTGTGTGATTGCTTGTTAGTCTGTGTTTTCATTGAGCACCTTCCTGTTAGTCAAAGGTATGTGGTGTGTAGAAGTGCAACTGTCATAGGAGTTTTTGCACTTGAGATTTCAATCTCAGTTTGTAAAGTGTTTTTACTTTTTGAAGAATCACTTCATAGTTACAATATTGCACTGCTGTACCAGTAGTTCCAGACTGGAACAACTGAATGATTTGGTCAATATGCAAGAAGTGCTCCTTCCCTTTGTGAGATGAAAGAGGAGTGTTAGTCTCAGATCAGCTTGATGTCTAAGTTAACTCTTGAGCCTCAGAGCTGCATGGCAATATACATGTCAACACGAAAATAAAAGCCAGAGTTGTGGAACAAAAAGTCATTAAATCATAAATTAATCTGGAAGTATTGCATGTAAATTGTATTTTTACAACAAATGGTAGTATGCATGGTGTCATGGCTCTACCTTTCTTTCTAGATGAAAGCTTAGTTCATGGTATACTGAGGGTGGAGTTGTGAGCAAGGAGAAGTTTGGTGCTTTATTTCCGTGAAGTAGATTGTTTTTGCAAGATCCAGTCATAGAAGTGAGTTAGAAACTAAATGTACTAGGCTATTCAAGATGTCTTCTGTGTTGGAATAAGATGTATTTGGGGCCTCAGATTTTAAAATAGGACCTCTTGTATTTGTGTATGCCTTATGGGGTGTCCACAATAGTTCATTTCTCTCATAAAACGTACTGAAGTTGATTATTTTAACTTCTGTTGGTAAGCTTCTTAACCTTTGTCTGTTTGTAGCTATTGGCAGAGTTTATGAAGTTCTTGTTCTTGGACTAAGATGGTTCTTGTCTTTTCTTCCTGTCCGTTTTCTTCTGGAAATGTCAGATGTCTGAATATTCAGCTATTCAGGTGTTTTGTTTTTTTTAGGGATGTTGTTCTTGATATTATTGGCTTTGTTTTGTTGAAAAATCTGAAAATTCATCAGTAAAACCGGAGAAACCTGAACCACTTCCTCTTTGTAGCCGCCTTCAGATTTTGGGGCATTTTAAGTTTTTATGTCTCTTACCTAATACAAGGCAATATTTTCTGTTGTAACCTCCATAAATGAGTTCTTTCCAAGGGAGTAGAAGTAAATAATGGTTTTAAGTAGGAACATCTGGGATAGATGAGTGTTGCTTTGTGTATTCTGAAATCATGAACCACAGGCACCAAGCAATGGGGAACCATGGCTGAGAAGAGGAGGAATTAAGTGGAGCATAGGGGATTGCTAGCAGGTGGAGGCAGAGACTGTAAGCAACTGGGACAGAATTGTGGAGAGCAGGCATGCTTGAATTAATAGAGAGGTGCGACTGTTCCACTTCTAAAGGAGAGAAGAGTTGGTTGTAGGAGTCCCAGGGAATCTTTGTAAACCAAGGGCATGAGAAACTTTTTGTAACAATATAATGTAATAATATAGTGTTCTCGGTGTATGTAGTAAACTTCAGGTGAATTTCCCTAAGGGAATGGGGAGATGCAGGGATTATATAGGGAATGTCAGGGACTAAGACGCTTCTGTGCTACTTAATGTTAGCAAGACATAGGAAATATAGCTCAATTGGAAAGAGTTTCGTGAAAAGTGGTGAAGGTGATACCTGCAGGTGGAGTGTAGGGAGGAAGAGAGTCTGCTGTTTTTTTGGCTTTAAGGACCATATCAGTGCCACTTGGGTTATGCAAAGATGTCCTAAGAGCATGTAGTTATCTGGTTTGTGCATAATATTCCCCTACTCCCTACCTTCTGCCTCCAAGTATCTGATGCTCCTGATAAGAGGGAGGGCGAGGGAGAGAATACACTTACTGTTTCAGCTTTGGTTGTTCTTCTAGGAAGCTATTGCTTTATTGCTCCAGTAGTGTTTGCTTGGTCTTAGTAGTCCTGTGTTTTTGTTCTGTTATTTTTTGGATGAAGCTTTAGACTAAAAATCAATCTTACTAAATATGTAAGTTCTCTTGCTATCAATCAAGCAATAGTTTAGTGAGTACTTTCATTCTGCTAATGTGTTTTTCTGTCAGCACTATCCAAATATGTTAAGTGTTGAAAACTTGTATCTAAACAGAGTAAAATTAATTGTATTTCTATTTTTAAGCATGGGGAACTCTTGATTATAATAGTAATGCATCTTTGCATCGGTTTGACATTACTGTAAAATGAATAGGTGTACTAGAATGTTTCTTACGCAGGCTTTTGTTTGCCTTTTTTTTTTTGGTCACTGTCTAAGTGTCTGACTTGTGCTTTTTGTTTGTTTCTTTAAAGATTGGCATCTGTTTGGTTTAAACAGTTATATGAAAGTAACAGGCAAGTTTCTTTAAAAGTCTACTCTTTCCCTGAAGCTGAAGACATCCATGTACTATTAGAGAACATTATTTTGCATGCTAGACAATATTTTAGATTATTGACGTTTGTAGGAAAAATATGTTTGCTGATGTATATACATGTAGGTAACTTCGCTTTTGTACTTCACTGTACATGGAGATTTTGTACGTGATTTCCATGGAGAAGCAGGTAGTAATCTCTTCCTTAAACTCACATTTCATTGCAGCAGAGTTCTTCTAGTTGGAAGTGGTCTTAAAATTGTATATAGTCTGTGGTATTGTAGTCTATTCCCTAACCTGCTATAGGTTGGGTGGAGAAGATCTCTGGAGAGCATTTAGTCCAAAATTGTGATTGAAGTGAGATGGTTACGAATATCAGATCAGGTCAGCCATCTACTAAATAGCATTTCCTGAAAGGCAAGTCAAATTGTTTCTTTGCTCTGGGCATGTTTATTTTTCTTTTAACAGAAAAAAAGATTTATCACACATCAACAGTGTAATTTAGAAAATTATAAGCTATAAGACTTGAGAAACACTTGCTACTGTGTTAATTTTTTTCTACAATGTATTTTAAGTAAAAGAATTATTTTTGTCCTGAATGTGTTTTAAAAGTTTAGTTACAAGTTTGCATTTATAAGTTATTTCTTTTGATACTGCAATTTTTGTTCCTTCATGGTAAACTCAAGTAAGTTAAAGCATAAAAATTGATAAGCAGTATGCATTCAGACCATGAAGGAATAAATTATGTTGTTTTAATTTTTTAATAATTTGTTTATGATGGAATACTGTGTGAATGCACAAATCAGATTCCTTTTGATCACTGCATTAAATAAATGTTAATTTATTGTGAGTTTCTACTTTTGAAAATGTTTGTTTTTCCATCACTTGCTCCCAAGAGAACTGCTTTCTTTTTTTTTTTAAGGACAAAGATAAAGCAGATGGCTTTATATCACTGAATCAGCAGTAATATTTTGTTAATATTTTTTTCCCTGCTACTGTTAATATCTTCTCAAATTAGGGAAGGTATTCAAAGATCTTGCAGCATATATAATCTGTTTGAGGAATCTATATTTTCCTCATTTAAAGGAGAGAAAAACAATATTCTACAGTGAACTGTGGTATCATCTCAGATGTTAAATGCTACTCTTGAAATTTCTGAAAAAGCTTTAAGGTAATTAATACAGAAATTTGCCTTCACTAGTCCACTTTGACCGCTGCTGCTACATACTAAGAAGTAATGACCTGTATTTGTCCTTGCTTTCCCTAAAAACAATAAAAAGCTCTACAGACACAGTAAGTAAGCTGGTGGCTTTTAAATAGTTGCTACTGCCACTGAAACAGGAGATCTCAATTTTGGTGTTCATGTCTGGTTTTTATTTAATTTGTTTAACCCAGCCTACCATGTTTAGTAGAAATGCTGTTTTATACTAGCTTAAACTAGTAATGGAACTACAATTTAGGAAGTGAACACAGACTTTATTCACTGTTACTCTATGTACCTAAGGTCATGTATAGAAGATCAGTGAAGGCTGTTTATGCTTCTCACTTGGTGTTAGTTCTATATACTACAGGAAGTGGCATGCAAATGGATTAGTATGGAGGTAGCATCTTGCAATTCAGTTCCTGTGTCAACTGATTTCTTGTTACTTTAGCATTCCCCGTTGCTGGGGTCTGTGAGGAGGACAAGTTTCAAGGCAAAGAAAAGTCATTTTGAAACTTAGTTTGCCTGCTTCCTTTTAGTTCAGAAATAATTGTGTTGCCTGAAGTCTGTCAGTTCAGAAGCTTTATCTTCACTCTCATTCATGACAGTTAACCTTGAACATCTATATAAACACACGTGATCCTGACAGGTCTTTATGCAATTAGATATGTCATAACTAACCTCATACCTCTCCAGTGCTTAGTGAATAAAAACAGTATGAAGAATCTTGAATTATAGAATCTAAGCTTGTCTCTCTCAATGTGTTTTTTATGAAAAGAAACCTGCTTTAAGATTTACTTCCATATAACTGTGGCATTTCAGGCCAGTTTTCTTAGCTGTGTTGCTGGTATCTGGTATTGTGTGGTTTTGTAGCCATTGCTATCAAGTTTGTCTGCAGCTTCCTCACTTTTCTAGTTTATACACTTAATGTTATTAATAGGACATCAGTTTGTCAAAATAGAAGCAATGAGCTGTGTATGTGTCTCTGTCCAAAGCTAGTTTGAACATGTGACTTATGGAAATGGGTTTTGGTTATGTTTTGTCCAAGCTCATCTTCCCCTCCCCCCCCCCCACCCCCCCCCCATAATCAGTAATTGTCAAATTAGAACTGGAGTATGGTTTCCCAGTAAACATCTTATAGTCTTATACGTTTCATTGAACCTCTTTTAAAAGGGTACAGTAATAACTGGTATTTGTATCTGCTGCAAGTGTATTCTGAAAAAGACTTGACAATACCGTTATGCCTTTAAATTTTAATTGGACCTGTTTAAGATAAATACCCTTATTTTTGTTTCTTATTACAGATGGCTGGAATCCATTTTCTCACCCATATAAGAAAATGGAGTATGGGAAATGGGAGCTGTTCATTCCACCTGGACAAGACGGTTATTCTCCTGTTCCCCATGGATCAAAGCTAAAGGTGCTAGTTTTCTCTAGCTCTTTGTAACATTCTATACTCATTTCACCCTTTTTGTTTTCTCCTAAATAACATAATTATCTTATAATTATTATAAGAAGCAATCAATTTATCTACTTCCGTGAAGTGACCCCAAAGGATGAAATAGTATTAACATGTAATTTTCTTCGTGGTGTATAGAAACAGGTATATGTTGCTGAAATGCAGTAATGTAGTGGATCGTGTTACAAGGTGAAACCAGTTTTTACATACTGATAATGTGAAAAATAAGAATTAAGGTGAACGTAAAGCTGTTCTATATTTGATGCAGCTACTTAAGATTCTATTCAAATCTCAGTATCTTGGTAGAAAATGCTATGCTTTTAACCATAACTTTTCACGTGTTATTTTTGTAATGCTTTAAAAGTATATGTAGCCTATTGAAACTTAGAATATTTAGTAATTAACAATACCAATCAGTCAGCATAGATTAAGGAATTTGAACTAAAACAGAATGAGGGAAACCTTAGTTGTATTTCATGAACATCAATGAGCATAAAATCCTGTCTTCCAAAAATTAATGGAAAATTTCTTTGAGCTGTCAGATACCTCAGAAGTTATGCTTAGTGCAGATACACATAATGACAACTATCAGTAGACGTGATTATTTCCATGTGAATAGTGATTTCAGTCATTGAGATATACTTCTGAAAATTTGACTTGTTGCAATTTGAGCTTGTGTTCTAGAGATGTCAAATGATAACAGGGGACAGTAATGAGTAGTTAAGTGAAGAAATGTACTGAAAAAATCTATAGACCAGGAAAATTAAGCAACTGGGAGTATTTGTATAATATATACTATATTCTCAGGGCTCTCATCAACAAAACTAACACATCGTAAAGAATCTTCAATTTTCTGTTGAAAATCTGATCTTAGGTAAACATAGAATCTGCTGAAACAAAGAAATGCATAAAAATGCACAGGAAATACTTAATATATGTGCTTATTTCTCTGCATTTGTTATGGCCTATGAAATCATCCCAATAATAAATATCGATAAATTGAAATTTAGGAGTAATCATTCATCGATGTGAGAAAGCTGATCTTATTTCACAGAACAGGGGAGTAAATAGTTGTTTGCAACTCAAATGCAGTGATTATGCAGTGATTTGAGATTGCAGAATGGTTACTTAATAATTTCTATGATTTAGAGATACGTTAGTTTTTTAATTGCTGATAAATTTACCTTTTGTTGTATTTACAAAGGTATTGAACTCACCTGCTGTAGAATGTTCCATGCTCAGTAGAGATAAAAGTGTGAATGATGAGCAATGTTGGTACTACTAGCAAATAGCATATATTCATAAATGTGTTTGGTAAAATTAGGGGTTTTCTTGCTCTCTATCATGGTCATATCCCATTCTTAATGTGCAGATCTTTGTAGTACGTATTCTCTTTATTTGTCAAAGAGAATAGTAAACAGAAGCTCCACACGGCAAAGACAGTACTGTGCATACTTGTAGTACTAATAATGTTACTTGCTGTAGTTTTGTAGTTGCTTTGAGTCATGAAACTCTTCTTGGCAGAGCAGAACATGGGTTTGTTTTCCTCCTTTTTTCCTCTCCTTTTTTTCCTTTCTTCTTCCTACTGTTGTATCTGTAGTTGTGCCTTTATGGAGTTGATTCTGAACAAAGATCTATATAGTTATTACTGACACTGAAGTGTGATTACCAAAGACATCCATGCAGCTAAACTGGTATTATTCTGTCTGCCTGTGAGACAGATTTGATTCTGAATGCACATATCCTTACATATTTTAAGTGCAAAGGTTTAGAAACTCAATTCAGAAGTGTATGCAACTATAATTGATGACTTAATCCATGTAGAATTTCTTCCAGCCTCATCTGTAACTTTGATAATCTTTCATGGCACATTTTTGTGACTTGGTGCCTCACAACTGACTCTTAACACGTCCTTTCAATGTATTTATCTGTAATAACTAAAGTGGGAGAATATTCCTCAGTTAAGGTAGTTGTGAAATGGCTTATCTGACAACAAAAACAAAAACCTGAAGTGAGGCTGGAATATTCCACGTGTGGCAGGAATGCATGTTTTTCTCCTGATCTTTTTCTGCTATTGTTTCACTAATGTATTTGGAAAACTGCTGCTCTTCGAATTTTCTTGAAACTACATTGTTCCATTACAAGACTGTGGCCTTTCGTAAGTGTGTGTATTTTGCGGAACATTAGGATTTGTGTGGTTGAGCACAGTCCTGCAGTTCTTTGTTCACGTATAAGATGAAAACAGTGGATTATATGTAGATAGCAATTACTATGCAGATTGCAGAGCTGATGTTTAAATACACAGGTAGTGTACTAGATTAGGCAGCAAAAATTATTTCTTGGTATTGAAGGTATGTGTGTATATATTTTTTTTTTTTGCATTACTGTAAAAAGCATAGTGGCATATGTTTTAAAGCTTCTTTTGACCATATTAATTCTCTGAATGTCTTAAATCTCTTTAAAGTTGACTACGTAAATATTTAAATAATCTGTTAGGGGGAAAGAGGCTCCTCTGGGAGGTCCTTATCTTTGGCTTTTCTATACAGTATTTTCATCTTCAGTTCTACATAGGCGAATGACAAGTTCTGAAATTGTGACAAGGTCATTTCTTTTTAACTAAGTAACTCCTGAACCAGAATGGGAAATGGATGGAGTGTAGCTGATGATACTAATTTAGATCAGGTCACAAAGTATTTTTATAGGAAAATAAATGAGGAATAGAGGTGAAACATTTTTCTGTTTTCAGTAGTAGTAAACTGTCTACTGTAGTTTTTCAGGCAGTCTTCTTATAACTAAGCATAAACGTTGAAGGTAAGTAATTAAAAAAAAAAAAAGGCCTGTTGCAGATATTTTGGTATGTTTCTGATGTATTTTCTGTGTCAAGGGATAAATACTTAAAACAGCTGAAAATGACTGTCATGCGAGTTACAACATCCATCTACAAAATTGTTGCCTGCTGGAAAAGGGCACTTTTTTTTTTTTTTTTTTGAATATACTTAGTGGTATTTTTCTTCTTGGTGGAAAGTGCTACACAGTATTTCCAAAACTACCCCTAGATCAATCAAGGAGCTAGAATTAGTTGTTTAAACAAGTGTAATTATTGTTGTGATTGTAAGAGATTTTTTTATTTTTAAAGAATTTCTGACAGATGTCATATCCTGACGACAGATTTAAAAAAACAAAAAACTCTCTTTGCTTCAATGGATTGATCTTTGTACATCTGTTGCATTATTCTAATGGAGGTAGTTTGTATGTCTCATTCTTACAATGATGGTAGTTGAGGAGGGTGTGTGCTTATCTTCTTTGTCAAAAAATCTTCCTTCATTGACAAGAGTATTCTTAATTCTTTCTTCATGGCATATACCGAACTTTTTAGAAAAAATCAGATTGATAGGCTTCTTTACTAAGTCTCCTACATTGTTGTACACATGTAGGAGATTATATGTGCTCCACTTCATTCTTTTTAGTCTTTATTTTTAAATTAATTTTATAACTCCTTAAAAATAGCTGTAGTTTTCACTGTTGTTTCTAGTTTTTATATAGGGTCAGTGAAGCTTAGGGCTGGGTATAACACTATTAAAAGTAGAGATCTATCTCCTTTGGGGAACTTGCTTAATATCCTTTATAGGAATGCAAATGATCAAAACAGAAAATGAAGAACAATTGGAAAATGCCAATAAGAACTCAGGCCTAGATGAAAGGAACTTCCAAATTCATGGTTAACGATCAAGTTCTAAAATATTTTGACACAAATAATAGAAGATAGTGGGATCGGTACTTCTAAAATATTGGCAGTTATGATTATGAACTATCTGACACCACAAAACATTGATTAGGAAATAATTTCCATTAAGAGACCTGTATAGCTGAACCACTATGTTCTTGTGTGTGAGAGAGAGGATATACTAAAACAGTAGTAATTGTTCAACTCTCTAGTAATGACAGGTGATCTGTGATTTTTGAAGTGATTTGACAATGTGAAATTTATATATTAAATTTATCTGACACTTTATCTGACAACATGCTGGGTAGGTGCATGAAATTAAAACACTGTATACCTCTAAATTTCATTTGTTTGCTCATGAAATTTCACTGTAAGTGATTCTGGTTTATTTCTCTTCAACTATAAAGGGAAGCTGCAGGATGGCTGACATGTCTCCCTGTTGCAACTTTTTCTAAAGGCACAGTAAAGATTAGGAGATAGTCATCACTGATATTTCAGACAGCATTATTGGTTTCAAATGGCTTTTTTGAGGCCATATGAATTAACTGCTCATGGGTAGCTTTCTCAGATAGCTTTAATGTTGCATGCAGATGGATAGAAGTATTTTTTTAAAAAGTAATTGTTTTCAGTTTTCTTTTTTTTTCATTTTGACTGTGTTTTAATAGATAGTTTCGTGGTATTGTAGCCTTCCTATGGTGATAGAACTACTCATAT
Source organism: Anas acuta (assembly GCF_963932015.1). Taxonomy (NCBI): domain Eukaryota; kingdom Metazoa; phylum Chordata; class Aves; order Anseriformes; family Anatidae; genus Anas; species Anas acuta. The sequence goes on along the minus strand of NC_088979.1, from coordinate 106,018,623 downwards.
ACAGCTCAGGGACAAATAACAAGTCTTCCCTGGAAAGGTCACCTCAGGAAATGGTAGAAACTTCTCAAAACTGCATTCTACCAATCACTAAATCTATATCAGTTCCTCTTTCTCTCATGTTAAACTCCAATTATTATGTTTTACAAGGAAGCATTTGTATTATAGTGAAGTAGTTCGATTTGATATTTTGTGTGCTTTTTAAGAATACTCTTCTATTGACAGTTCAGGCTGCTATATATTTGAATGATTTCAGTGATAGCTGAAAAATATTCATAGGTGCCAAGTTCAGTTCAAAACCGGGGCTGGCACCATGGTCACCAAGTCTTATTTTGTAAAACAAAAACAAAACCCGCTACTACTATTGTTTTGGGGTAATTCTGTAGTCCAAACAAAACTCTTCTTAACTTTAAATTGTGAAAAGGGGAACTGCTTTGCATCAGAACATTTTAACATACACTAACGATGTTTAAAACACCTGAAAATAACTTGTGCCTTTGAGGCTCTGAGGAGAGAAAAGTTGGTTGTAAATAACATTTTTAAAAATTCATCTTTACAGTTTTTACCACTGTGTCTAGTAACTTGTAGAGCTGCATGCTCTGTGTTTAACTTATAAACCTTGAAAAAGAATCAAATGTAGTAAGCGAGTAGGTTAATCAGTGTCAGGGAACCACTGATAGTAAAATTAATCAAGTGTAATTACTGCCAGTGATGAAGTAGATGGCGTTGCAGTTGACCTTACTGATCAGACAGTCCAGTGGCATAGTATCAGGCTGGTTTCAAGCTCAGATCTCATGCATTTCAAGCGGTCTGCAGGCAAAATTAGGTGTTATTAATTTCAATATGAAAACCCAGTAAACTTGAGTAAGTGGAATAACGGGCTTGTGGTTAGAATGCTAGATATAGAAGTGTTCATGATGTGGGTTGTTTGTTTTTTGTTTTTCTTTGTGGGTTTTCATTGTTGCTTTGTTTTTATACAAGATGTAAAAAGGTTATATGCAGGAGAAGGAGCAGTAGCTGATGTGCTTCAATAGGAATGTCTCTTCAGGAAGCTTCCTATTTGCATTCTCACATGTATAAGCAAACAATTTTATTATTTCCTGCTTCCAACTTAGCTGTGTGTGTGGAAAATACCCTTGCTTATACTCTAAGTTCCACATCATTTAAATTTCATGTCATGAATGGTGGGTGGGTGAAACAAAACAAAACCCCTATGTTTGCAACGTTGAGCAGTGAGTGAAATGAGTATTCTGCTGCACCATGCTATGTAATCTGTGTGCAGGAAGGAGCAGACGTGGTGTTGCTGGCATTTTGAATTTTAGGGAACAGGATTTAAATCATCCAACATATCTATTTCCATATCATTTCTATTCAGTACCTCAGTGGTGCTAAATGGGAAGTAAAGCCTCAGTTAAATATGTGGCAATGCCCTTTGTTTCATTGCTTGATTGTGAGCCCTGACCCTTTAGCAAGCTATTGTAGACTTCTGTGTTAACTACAGATTAAATTTACTAGCTGGAGGAGTTGTTACCTCAGTGGAGGATAAATGGCCTCTTGACTTTGTTTACCAAATCCAAATAGGCAACCTGCTCCTGGGCACGTAGGAGAGGTTGTAGCAGGGATGAAGCATTGTAATGCAGTGGACTCTTCAGAGCCTTTTTTGTAGGCTGAGCCCAGCAATTCAGAATATTCTTGTTCAGTTATTTTGGCAGGCTTAGTTCTCCTGTGATTTGGAGATAGCAAAACCTCCTGCCAAAGAATTGTGCAATTTAAGAATGGTTTGCTTTTAGTTTACCCACACAAGATGAATCGTGTCAAGTGGTATTAGGTATATAATAGAGCAACAAGTTTTTTGGAGGGAAAGGAGGACTTTTCAAAAGGAAGGTCTTGAAATAATTGAAATCTGAATGTCCATACTAAATTTATATAAACATGACTGTTTTCTTTTAGAATTTCTTGTTTGTTTTAGGATAAAGACTCTAATTAGTTAAAGCTTTTAACACTTTACAGTGTGACTTACTGGTGATTTAGAATTTCTAACTTGGGGATGTATTCATGTCTAATATTATTAAGATTATAAGCCAACGAGAAAGCAGAAGATTAAAACTTTAGTATTCTAGTGGACCTGTTCCATACTGTGTATGCTAAAGTCCTGTCAGATGGAATCTGTGCTGGCAACACAGGAGATGGCTTCAGAACACGGACTGCATCAGAGCTATCTGCATTTTTTGGTTATCCACCAAAGAGGCTGTGACAAAAGTTGACAGACTCTTGAGTTGTTGGGGAGGAGGACAAGGAAAGTGAAAGCACCATTGGGGGCCATTAGCTACCCCAGTCACCTGGAAAACACTGTAGGAGTATGTCACAGGAAACGGTGCCGTTGAGCATGACCTACTTCATCTCCAGAAGACAACTTGCTGTCAGTTTGAAACAGTTGTGGAGGGGAACACCAGAAAGTATGCATGCTATGCCACAAACCACCCAAAAGCAAGGTGCATTATGCAGCAGTTGTCCTTTACAAATGCTTTATAGCAGAGGATAAGTAATACTTAATGCTTGGGTGCTTCTATTACATACTTGAATAGCTTCTTTTCTACTTGACGTGGCTTGAAACAACTCTAATAAGTTGCACTTATTGTGTGTAATGTGCTTTATAATTATGGTTGCTTTTCAAATCATGCTCTCCTACCCCAAGCCTCTGTTATGTAATACATATATGAATGTTTTTATATTATGCATACAGTTTTTATACTCTTTAGTATACATCACCATTATGGTAACTTGATTCTGGTTAAGTCACAGTGTGTGTGTGTGTGGGGGGGGGGGAAGTATTTCTTGAATTGTGTATTATAGAGACTCTAGTTTTCATTCAAAATCAAGTTAATAAAAGTTGAAATAGTTTTTCAAACTATTCTAGGCTGGAAGTTTGAACGCTATCCTGCAGTGCAAATGTGTTTTTAAAAAATAATCTATCTGTAAACACCTAGTGGTGAAATGCCTAGTGGTGTCATCTTTGTATAGCTAAGAGTTATTGAACCAGTTGTTTCTTCCTGTACTTTATAGTAGTTGATGATTAAGTGAAGTACTGTCTTTTAGCTTTGTGCCTGTTGAACTGTATTGGGCCTTGTTTGTTTCAATGTAATACTGCTTTCAATATTAGCAATGCTCCTGTTGTTTCCTTGATTTTTAAGTTATATTCTCCTACGTTATTTGTATCTTTCTGCATAGATGCTTTTGTAATAAATAGTAGGCTGCTGTCATCTCAGTCTTTTGCATTGCACTATGTTTCAATAGATACTGTATTTTCTGTAGGTTTATGTTAGTATATAGGCCTGATAATTGAAACAGGAAGGGGGAGGGGGATGGAGGAGGAGAGAGAACACACAAAAATTGTTATTGTTAAGCTGGTCTAGTAAACTAGTTCAACATGTTTTTATGTTCTTCATTGGAATTGAAACACTTGCTGAATTCAGAAATGGAGTTATATCTCCCTCTTTTGGAAAATTGGGGCATGACTTGGCTTTGGAGTTAGTCTTTTGCTTCTGTCATACCTGGATTTTATTTATTTTTAGTTTTCCAAGGGGTGGGGGAGGATGGAAGAGTTTTGAACAGATATAAATACCCCTGATAAGTTCAGAGTCTAATAGCTAGTGTGATATATTTGCAGAAAAATAATCTGCACAGAAGATTGACGCATGACTTCTGAACCACAGGTACTTCTCTGCAGAACTGTTTTTAAACATAAAAACACCTGGGGACTATTCACATGTATCCAACAGCTAATTAGCATTCTCCCAATATTTGTTGTAAATTACTGTCCCTTTAGCACGTTTCTTCATAAAATTACTAGGAAGAGAAAAAAATAAAGCAGGCAGCTTTGTCTTGACTGATTTTCGTTAGACTGCAATCTTAAATTGACGAGGAAAAAAGTTGGAAAGGGGGAACTTGGAAGAATGTGACTGGAATGTTCTATTTTTTCTTTCCAATTTATCTGACCTTCAATTTATGAAGGATAGCAACCTGACAGAAGCAACATGCTTTCAATAATTTCTGAAACTTCTTTTCAAGGTTTATACTCAATTAACTTGTTAGCAAATTACTTCAGTGACTGAAAGCACCTCACAAGAAATGCAGGCACCTTGACTGAAATGCTTGATGCATTGGTTATCTGTAGCTTTAGAATCTAGAAGACGGTGACACTTTTCAGTGGAATTTCAACATGTAGAAATCTCCTGTTTTCCTTGCTTTCTGCCCTACTGATTTGGTTAGAAGAAGGTCTGGGATGGTACTTCCATCTGGGGAGAAGATGGAGTGTCAAACAGTTGCTGATCCCTCTTGGGCCCATCTTGGGCTTTGTTAGGTGAGTGCACACAGGAGCAGGAACTATGGCAGTAGTGAAGAAGCAGTATTTGCTTGTTTATTCCTTGCCTTCTATTGCAGAAGTTGCTAAAGCATTGCCCAATTTGTCTGGACTCTGTCAAATCTGTCAGGTTGAATAAGACAATTCCAGAATAAAGCTCTTAACAATGCTTTTCTATCCTAAATTTTTGGCAGGTGTTTTCATTTTCACTGTATGCTCTTTGAAGGTAAGTGTGGGAGGCAAAGAGCTCTGAATTCTGGTCCTGGATTCTTCGCCAGATTGCATTCCCTTACTGAAAAGTGTCCTGCTGTGCTCCCATGTATTGAAAACATACTGCAATGTCACCTTTAGAACAGGGAGAAAACCTGCTTTGGAGTATTTTGAGCATATAGTGAAATAGTTGAGCATGCTACATTTATTGGCCAGCTGTGAAGCTGCTTCAGTTTGCTCTGTGAGGTTTAGTTAATAAACCTGGATGAACTGAAAACAGTGTACTTTGTTGGCTGTCTAACACATCATTGCCTGAAAAGTAAAGTGACTTCTCTATAACAGAGGGTAGAAGTCCTTTGCTTACAAACCAGTATGAAAGAGAAGGGTGCTAGTTGCTCTATGGCTTCCTGTGTGTGTGAAATGCAGGGTTGCTGATACGATTTTATTGACTCTTGTAAATATGCTCAATTTGAATCAAACACTAGCAAAAGATGGTAATCAGAAGCATGTATTCTTATTGAGTATTGGATACACTTTGTGGAATGGAGACACACAGGGAAAGGTACTTTCAACTGACTGTAAAGCTTCGCTTCTCTATTTCTGTGGCAGCTTGAGGTGGTTCAAGAAGGAAGGATGAACAATTTAAGAAAAAAGAAAAATGATCATATAGCAGGATTGCATCAGTGACTTGAATGCAGGAACAGACTTTGAAACTGAACAGCAGTTATGAAGTAAAATATAGGATCGGGTTTCCTTACAGCAGCAATGTGATTTAAGTATAAAGTTTTAGAGAGTTTAAATTGGTTCAGATTCTTTTGTAATCTTGTAAACTTGTGCATTCTCTCATTTCCCTTATTTTAGTGAAAGTAAAAAATGAAAACTTGTCTTTATCTTATATATTATGCTACAAAACGTCTTGGTATACAAGCTATTTTTCCCTTCCCCATGTACTTGGAGCAACTGAGGAAGGGAAATACTGTGATGTTTAATTTCTAATAAATTTCATATAGCAGAAAGATGATTACCTTATTGCAGCATGTAGCTTAAACTTTCTGGAAAGTATTTAAGACCTAAACCTGACATGCTTTTAGGTTTTTAGTGGGACTTATTTTCAAATCAGGTGCATGTTGCTGAGTTGAGGTGTTTGCACCTGTGTTCTTGTGGCTTTTATTTTTTTATGTGCAAATAATTTTGTCTCAGAAATGAATAAACGTAAAGCTAATCATAGAATATCCTGAGTTGGACAGGACCCACAAAGATCATAGAGTCAACTCCTGTCACCACACCTGTCACCACACAGGTCTACCCAAAAATTCAGACCATATAACTAAGAGCACAGTCCAAGCGCTTCTTAAACTCCGACAGGCTTTATGCTGTGACTGTGTCCCTGGGGACCCTGTTCCAGTACACAACAACCCACTCGTTGAAGAACCTCTTCCTGATATCCAGCCTGAACCTCCCCTGTCACTAAATAAATTACCAAAAAAAAAAAGATGATTGCTTTATTTTATGTATTACAAAACACTTCATATTTGGTAAAATTTTACAGTTTATACTCTTTCTTCTTATGGCCTGTTGAAAGGGGGGGAGAGAGAAGAAGGTTGAAAACTCTAATAAGAAATTAAGTTATAAAATATAGAAATAATAGCTTATTGCCCTTATAAATATTAAGTTGATGACATTTCCATATTTATATTAAAGGTAGTCCACTCTCATTATATTAAGTATTGTTAGTTTGACCATATTAAAAGGCACGTATACCAACAATCATTCTAAGGGCTTTCAATCTAATAAATTAATGAAATAATAATAGTGTTTTAGAGCAGCTTATTGGCTTACATGTCTTTCTCTCCTACTCTTTCCTGTCTGTTTCTGCAACTCCAGTATAAATGACAAACCACTGTATAACAAATTTCCTAAAGTGCAAAAATACCATTCTTAATTTCGCGTCTGTAAGAGGTGTTTTTTGTTTTTGTTTTATCAAAAATGTTTTCAAATGAAAATGAGTACCTCAAAACCAAATCACGATGTCTCAATGACAGCTCCTTAATTTTTGATGCTTGGCCCTGTTTCAGCAGCAGCAGGAAAGAGCTGTAGGTGACTTAAAGGAGTGTGTCATAACAATGGAAAACAATACTTGCATGGGGAACTTCAGGAGCTGAAAGCTAAAGGAGTAAGCACTAGGGCTGGAAGTGGGAGAGAGATTGTATATGATCTTATGTGCAGCTTTTACTTGAATGATTCTGCCACTGCTCTGAAGACCTGTGGGGAAGATGAGGTAGCCATGTGAAGCCAACGTGAAAATGAGGATGAAAAGTTAGCACAAAAAGAAATGAGATATTCATGAAAGTGAATTTTAAACATGGTGTCATTTACTGTTATTGCATGGTTTAATCTGTTATAATGATAGCACAATCACATTAAGCTCCATTTTGCACGTTTATATTTTGTTTAAAAAATTCTTACTTGTCCCCAAATGGCATTAGACTTGTGAAACTTTCAGATTCATTGTTTTAGCTAATTCAAGGGAAGAAGTGTGTTTCAAAGGTATAAAAAGCCAACAAACTTCACTGAGTCACAGTAGGTTGAAAGTTGCCTGAATGTAAGTGCTTAGTTTTTACTTTAAATGTTAGACTTCTGCAAGGGGCTGGCAGATCTGCTGCAGGCCACATGGAAAGCCTATGCTTCTTTGGAAAGGCAGAAAGAATACTGGGGTATTTGAGTCTCCAAAATGTTTAATATCTCTGAAAATGGAGGCCACTGAATCTCTCTTATCCTGCCTTGGAAGCACCATTAAATTAAATGGAACCTATTTCAGTTTCTGAATTACTCCAGTTTGTTATTGCCTCTTCTGAAAGGTACTAGAGTGCCCTCAGAATGATGGTTGGTCCCCACTGTGATAAACTGCTTTTGAGAATGGTTCCAAGTGTGTTTTGATGAAGTTTAAATCAACGTACTTAGTTTTACCCTACAGCTTATTCTCCGTGTCACAAATTCAGTACACTCTAGTGGGACAGACACCTTGTCATTTTGGTAATAACATTCTTGTGAGATTGAGATCCTACTTTTTCTATTAGTCCAGCGTTATTAAAATTGGATTGCGTCTTTGCACACTAGTTTTTAAAATAACTTCAGTGATTTTGGGTTACACATTTGCCATACACTTCAGTTTTTCTGGTGATTTTACTTACTCTGGAAGTTTTAACTTCAGAATTAATCACTTCAGCAGAATTGATGCTCAAGCCTCAGGTCACTTTTCACTATCACGGGTGTACTCATCTATGAAATCTACTGAACTAATTATGGTGGTCTCAGATGCTAAACTTCAAATGTGATGAAATTTTCAGATAAAAATGTTGAGAAAAAAAACACCCAGCATCATTGTAATGGAAAATGTAAATAAAGCATGCATTTTTAATCTTCACGTATGAAAGATGAGGAGGCTTAGTGTAGGCACTTCATTTTTGTTTCATTATTATGCATATATAACTTATATTTGTGCCATGTCTTTTAGTGAGTAAAATGACTTTTAAATGATGACTTTTGAAGGATGTTTTCAGTGTCTTTCTGACACTTGTGTGTTTGTGTGAAAGCATTTACTTAATGTGTATACATACTGTACTTCATTTGTCATATGATTCTGGCTTCCAAGGTTGCCAGGGATTTTGAGTTTATTCTTCTTGTGTGAATATATTTACCAGTGGGGGGAGGAACAAAACAAAAAAACAGGTGAGATATCTAATGTTAACATAGGCAAATACTATATGACTAATTTTGAATTTTCCAGAATCTTGCAACATAATTTTCCAGTGGGTAAGATGACTTGGAAAGTACGGGGAAGCAGGTAGAAGCCTCTTTTTGTACAAAATTCTAAATAGAAAGTAAACATTAGGCTAACTGTTGTAAGAGTAAAACGCTTGTCTGACTTGTTTTAAACAAAAGTGTTAGTATAGATGTTAAGTACACTTAAGTACATGCTATGTCTATTAAATGGCTACTGCAAAACTTCTGCATACTATGCTTGTTTATGACACATAGCAGCTACGTTTAATCATCTTTTTTTTTTTTTCTAGCAACCTTATTTGTATTCACAATTGTATGTACATAGGATTATAGAGTGATAAGTCTTGGGAAGGACCTCAAAAAATACCTAGTTTGAGCTCCCTTGCCACGGGGAACACCAGGTTGCTCAGAGCCCCCATGCAACCCAGAATCATAGAATATCCCAAGTTGGACGGGACCTACAAGGATCATAGAGTCCAACTCCTGTCACCACACAGGTCTACCCAAAAATTCAGACCATATAACTAAGAGCACAGTCCAAGCGCTTCTTAAACTCCAAGAGGCTTGATGCTGTGACTGTGTCCCTGGGGACCTTGTTCCAGTACACAACAACCCACTTGTTGAAGAACCTCTTCCTGATATCCAGCCTGAACCTCCCCTGTTGCAGCTTGACACCATTCCCTTGGGACCTATCACTGGTCACTAAAGAGAATAGATCTGTGCCTTCCCCTCCACTCCCCCTTGGGAGGAAGCTGTAGACCGTGATGGGGTCTCCCCTCAGCCTCCTCTTCTCGAGGCTGAACAGGCCCAGTGACCTCAGCCGCTCCTCATACATTTTCCCCTCTAGGGTCTTTTCTGCCTGTGTCGCCCTTCTCTGAACACTCTCTAACAATTCAGTGTCCTTTTTGTGCTGTGGTGCCCAGAACTGCACACAGTTCTCGAGGTAAGGCCGCACCAGCACAGAGCAGAGCGGGACAATCACTTCCCTTGACTGACTAGCAATGCTGTGCTTGATGCACCCCAGGATACAGTTAGCCCTCCTGGCTGCCAGGGCACACAGCTGGCTCATATTCAACTTGCTGTCAACCACAATCCCCCGATCCGCTGGTCTCCAACATCTCATCGCTCAGTCTGTACACAGGGTTGCCCAGCCTTGAACACTTCCAGGGATGGGGCATCCACAGCCTCTTTGGGCGGCCTGGTCCAGTGCCTCACCACCCTCAGAGTAAAGATTTTCTTCCTTATACCTAATTTAATCCTAGCCTGTCTTAGTTTAAAACCATTACCTCTTATCCTGTCACTACCCTCTCTGACAAAGAGTTCCACCCCAGCTTTCCTGTAGGCCTCTTTAGGTAATGGAAGGCTGTTATATAAGGTCTCCCCTGATTCTTCCCTTCTCCAGGTTTAACAATCCCAGCTGTCTCAGCCATCCTTCCTAGGGCAGGTGCTCCAGCCCTCTGTTCATTTTGAGGTCTTCTTTTGGACATGCTCTAACATGTCTGTTCTTTAAAAGTCAGCAAAATGATACTTTATCTTCTTGGAAGGCAGCAAAAATGAAAAAGAAATGGTAAGGAAAACTAGAAACAAGTTGACTGTGTTTTTTTTTTCCTAGGATTTTCTTTAAGTATTAAGTAAGTGAAATAGTTTTGTTGTCATTAGAGGCTAATATTCTGCCACTTTGCTTGTTCCACTTCACAAATGCATGTCGTTACAGTAGTATGTATTTTAGAGTTTTATTAATGGGGCTGCAGGGTTTGTATAAAACAGTATACTGTGCTTCTTCATATAATTTAAGAGGGACATACCTCATAAATGAATTAGGTAAATTCAAAGGCCAATTTGAATCGGCCTGTTTAGCGAACATTCTGATTTTATACATGTTTAGAGAAAGTTGTAGAAATAGGAAATATGAACCTAACTATAAAATGTTGATTGTCTAATCTGTAGCTAGCTTAGCTATGGTTGTGCACCATAACTTTTCAAAATTATTTTGAAATGAGTAAAAAAATCAAATTTAGGGTAAAAATCAAGTATCCACTAAAGAAACTCATAGGTATGTTGTCAAAGGGGCTGTGTAATGACTATTCATTATTGTTCATGAATACATAACCTGTAGCGACATGTGCAGCATGTACATGATGCCTACATCATATATCTGAACACTACAAAGAATGAACCATACCAAATACTTTAGCTATGTAGAACAAGGATTGTTTGTATCTCAGTTTTACATATATGTTTTGTATAATTACCACTTTTATAAAATAAGCTGATTTCTAATTGTCTCAAGAAATGATGAGGCAGATATGGAAATAAAGGCTATTGGACATTTAGCGTTTTTTATCAGCCTTGGGATGAATTGCTGTCTGTTTTGGGGTTTCTTCAACATTTTGCAGGTTGTTTTGCTCATGCTTCAGCTAAACATGATGGCATAGGAGTTCAATCTTAAGATAATTTCTAAAATGTTATCTGAAGTATTTCTATTTGTAATTTATTATAATCAGCTTTCTTCCATCTAGAGGAATAATAAGATAAGTTACAGAGCATGCTTAAGGAAAAGTTTCATAAATGTTATTCATGTAAAATTAAGTAAAAGTTAAGTAAGCATAGGAACCAGAATGGGAATCATTGGGGATCACTTGGAACAGCTCTAAAGAAATTTTGATTTTGCTGCTGTAAATCAGAGAAGGAGATTCAGCCTTACCAATGTCAGTACCATAATGATTCATTTTCTGAGTTAACTACAGTCCTCTTGACTATACTCTCTCTGTATGCACCTTGTGATGTTAAAAAATGAAGGCAACACAGGGGACATTAAGGTTTCTACTGATGGTAATCGCGATGAGGTTCAACCAGATACAGCCATAGCTGCATCTGAAAATGCTCCTTGTTTTAAGAAGACCGTGAAGAAAGTAACACATGTATTTTCTAAATACTTGTTTAAGATAAGTGCTTCCCTTGACTTTTTAGGGGTTTTCTGACACTTGCATAGTTAAATCGTATGGCTTCTATTGTTGAATACATTTCTTCAGAACGTGAGTTTTCATTTCAATTTGTGTAGTTAAACTGTAAGTTGAGTTGTCCTAAATTAAAAGCTAAGATCAAAAAATATTTAGATCATTTTCAGTTAGGAATCAAAGAAAAGTCATTTCTTTATTGAAGGTGTGTGTAAACCCAACACTTGCAGAAAATCATATATTAGCACATCGTGTTTGTGGCTGTATCTTATTAGTATTGCAGCATATGAGCAACACATGTGCACTTCTGCTTCTCAGGAGTTTTATTTGCTGCTGTTAGAATTCTGGCAGAGACAGCTTGTAGGAACTTTCCTGTGTTCCTATAAAAGTCTGTAAGCTCATGAGAAGTCTAACCAACAAACTTGACCTGATAGATGTTTTACATGCTAATGTTGTGTTGCTCAAACTGACTTTTGAAGAACTGATAAATCAAGCACATTGATGGCTCAGAAATGAGGTAGAAGTTCAGTGAGTTTGAATTGAGTGTGCAATAAGAGAAGTTCTGTGATTTTGGATGTACAGAATACGGAGATGAATTAAACTCTTTTGTGCAGCATAACTGTGGAAGTAACTGTTTGCTAATTTAAATGTTTCTAATTTGTTGTTTTCATGAGTTTATTGCGTAATGGATTAAATTATAGAATGCATGACTTGTTTTAGTATTTCATAATAGAGTACACCCCCTTCCATCATTTTTTTTGGATTAAACCAGACCTACATCTAATTAAATGATGTTCTATATTTAGTTGAGTTATCTCATATTAAAATGTGCCCACTTCTCATAACCCTGTGTAGTAATAAATTACACGAGTTTTTTAGAGGAAAAAAGGATTGCTAAGATTAGCTAGATATGGTTGTTATATGCAGTAATTATCTTATTTCTGTTAGATAAATTGGGACAAATTAATAAAACAAGCAATACCATCAAAACTGTGATATCAAAAAGAGTAGGTAGGTAGAGTCATTTGCAATTTGTATCAAAGCTTTTGGGCAGAAAGTTCTTTATATTGTTGATGAAACTTGCAAAAATACCCTTTCGGCCAGCTTTACTAGCACAGCACTCTGGCAGAAGGAGTTTTTCTTGCAGCTGTGCAGAGTTTGCAATAACTTATTCTCAGCTTTTTGGATGAGATGGTTAGTGACCATTACTTCTTTCGAAACCTGTCTGGAAATGGTAGTGAAGCTCAGCATGCTAGAGTCTGTGATAATATACACTGAAAGGCACAGCAATCACAGTTCCGTGCTTTATTCTACCGAATTCCATTAACCTGCCATGTATACTTATTTTCATCTTGTTTTCTACTGTGTTTGGATTGTGGATGCAGATAATCTGTCAAAATAATAAAACATTTGCCACAGGCACAAAGGCAATAGTTTGATAATCATCTCTGTCCAGAAGTCGTCTTAGGAATTAAGAGAAAAAGAAAAGAAAAGAAAACAACAACAAAAAACGGAGCTCAGCCTTCCACCCTTCAAGACTCATTACTATGTCCATAGCTCTCTTTACAGCCACCAACAAAAACAAAGCTACAGTCAGCATCTTAACAAATGCAGAATGAGGAATTTTCGGTGGAAGACCTCAGTGGCTTATGTTTCTGGGTTCTATATTTGCAAGCCTGTTTTGTCATTGCTTGAATGGCAGACAAAACTGTAGGCAAGCAAAACTATACTGACAACAGTTTCCTACACTGAGGAAAGGGGTGAGAGAGAGCAGGATTCCATCAGGATCTCAATAAGAAAGGTCTGACAACTGGCTTCTTAGGATAACTTCTTTAATAAGACAGGGAAAAAGGGAAATACAGATAGTGAGTCTTGCATTGTTCCCAATGAGGGGAATCTGCCCTCCTGTGGCACCAGGCAGAGCTCAGATGGATTGTCCCATGGCACGCTGTTGGGAGTGGAACTGATCTCTGGAGAGAAGTGTTCCCTTCTGATCATTTGAGCTAATTTATACTTTCCACCCCTTGCTTCATATACAGCTTATCTTTTGAAAGGTTGTTGTAAGTTACAGATTATATTAGTAATGTACAGGCTTAGTAAGACCTAATTACATATGCCAAAGTGGTCATGGCCTGTTGAGGGTGGCTGAATCCTGGAATATAACATCTGGAAGGATTCCTGGTACAGTGCTGTCCATCACGTCAATCTTGCTTTTGTTATGTAAAATGATAATACTCCAGAAGAGCTAGGTTTCTTGTGTTTGGTCACTTTTTTTCTGACAAAGTGGAGCGTTCCAAGCTTTTGAAAGGAATGCCTTCTCTTATTTTTTGATTATGATGGTAAAGGTGTCCAGAGAAACTGAAAGACAGCAGAAACACAGAAATTTTAATTTTGTTCTTTACCCTCTTCTTGGCCTGGAAGCTTTCTTGTGCTTGTGTTGATATGTGATCCTGCTCTATACCGTATCAGTCATGATTCACAAAGAAGAAAGAATTAAGATATTAAAATTGCTTTACTAGATTGTTAGCCAAGTAAACAAATCAAGGTTCTCATCTTGGTTATACTGCATGTCTTTTTAAATTTATAAGAATATGTTGGTGTAACAGTGATGACAGAGGAAGTCAGGGAACCTATTGGTAAGGGAAGGCTCTTTTTCCCATTATTTATGTGAAGCTTACATAGGTCTTATATGCTTACATATATCATATGTATAGTTTACATATATTATAAAGGTGAGCTTATCCTCACCTTTTAGCTCATGCTTGTGAACATCATTTCTGACATGCCTGGTTTTTTATTCCTTTACAAATCTTGCCTGTGAATAGGGTTATTCTTTTTTGTCTTAACTAGCATGATGTATTTGTGTGTTCTTTAATTTAAACTTCTGTGTAGCATACTATTTCATTCTCTTCTATGGTTTACATAGTGGATGTTGCATGAATTATATTTGACTGCATTGTTACGTTATGGTTGTTTTATAGGTGGTGATTCGTGCTCAAAATGGCGAACTGCTCTATCGTATTTCACCTTGGGCAAGATATGTAGTCCGTGATCAAGATAAAGTGAATTACGATTGGGTACACTGGAATCCACCACAATCATATATAGTAAGGCTTAAATACTGTTTTAAAAAGGTGTATGAAAATGTGTATCCTAACCTCTTAGTATTCTTATTTGGAAAAAAAATAGGCTTTCCACAAAAAGAGAGTTAATATACTAGTTAGAATAACCACCTGAGAAATGAAGGGTTTATGGTCAAGACTGCCAGAAACAAATTAATGATGGATGTTTGAGCTACTTTTCCAATCTTCCATTGAACATATACATTAAAAAAAAAAAATCAATCTATTAAAATGGTATTACCTTTCCACATACTGGACAAATTCAATGGCTATTCCAAGGCTAGGTGGTCATGGTCCTTCCCTGATCCAGAGGAGGGACCCGGGTTTAGAACTAATTACCTACAAGTACGAAGTTCAGCGCCAGTAAGAAGTCAACACTGTATGAAGTAAGAAATAGTCATTAAAAGTAAAGTGTTCAAGCTCTGGTATAATTATGTTTTTTACATATCAGGAAAATCCGCTTACAGATTTTAAATCCATCTTTTCATGCAGTGCTGCAAGTGATGGGCAGGATTGACAACTCCTTATGTGGTATGTGAGGAATACCCTAGGAAAACATTCAGGACTTCAGACTGGCATATTATTATAGTTTCCCCCCCTCCTTTTCCCCCCCTCTCCCCAAATAACAATATGCAGGGCATTCTTTGTGAGATATTGCTGACTTTTGAGTTGGGTTTTAGCACCCACCTCAAATGATGAAGTATCTGCTTGCCAGGGTAACTCGTATGTAAAATCTCTTTAAAAACAAAACAAAAAAAGCAAACATTGCATAATCTACAGTAACTTACATATTTAGATGTATAGTCCGTATGAATAAAGTGACCTACCCTGCTTCTATAATGCTCTGTGACTACTAGATCCTCTATAGGAAGAGTAGTTGAGAAAGAACTGGAAATGCAGCAGTTTTTATGACCCAGAGGAGGCAAGAACATTTAGGGTGCAGCAAGCCCTTACTGAGTTATGTCAGATAAAAGGATTTGATTCTTTTTACAAGTAGGGAGGTGCCTAGTGAAAGTAAAATACAGGTAACAAACCTTAACCAGAACTTTATGTTCTTCATACTGTCTCCTATAACTTGTTTACTGTTCACATATATATGTGTTTGTTTTAACTGGTTTTGTTTTAACTTGTCAATCTCAAATATTGAAATGACAAATAGAAAAAAAATACTTTTTTTTTAAATTGGGAGAGGAAGGAATAAAAATCTTGGGGCGGGGGGAGGGAAATGTGTTTTGAGAATTAGCTTTTCTTAGTTTCTTCTTGAAAGAATTTTGTTTTGAAAAATAACTAAGTGTAAACCCTTGTATCCTGTTGCGTCCTAATGACAACTGCTTTTTTTTCTTTATAGCGTAAGCATCGTTCCCCTGAGAGATTAAAAAGCCTAAGAATCTATGAATCTCATGTGGGAATTGCTTCCCCAGAAGGGAAAATAGCTTCTTATAAAAACTTCACATACAATGTACTACCTAGAATAAAGGATCTTGGTAAGTAATAACACAGATACTTGCAGAGATCTTTTTTTAATGTGCCTGTGCTCTTATTAGAAAATGTAATTATCAAGTGTCTATTAGTTGTGTTGTTATGTTGGTGTTTTTTTTGCATTTTCAAGTGAAAATGCAAAAATAGATTCTTGAGGCAGCAAAAATAAAGTGAAATCTGTGGAAAATAAATGCAGACTGAAGTAAAATATGAAACAAAATCTAATCAACAGATTTTAAAGTAAAATGTGGTTCTAAAGGCCTAGATAAAAATTGGAGGGCAATTTGCTTTCAGCATGGCTTGCTTTCCACTTGAAAACAGATCTGTTGTATGATAGTCTTTGGGAAAATACAGTGTTCTTAATTGGTTTACTAATCTACATCTTGCATTTTAGAGAAGACAATGAAATATATGTGGTTAGAAAGGATTGTCCTTTTGTTTGACAGAAAAAGTGTGCTAATCGTTTTTTTTCTATTGCTTAACAGTTGCTTTGAAGTGTCAGAACATGTTAACTTTAAACATGAGAAATCCTCTCTTAGAAAAGAACTTCTAGTATATTGGAGGGCATACATGAAGTAGCTGGCATGATTAAATCAAGAAGCATAGCAAACTGTTCATCTCAATCTGTCTAGTGATTTTTCTCATTTTTATTTTTAAATTCTTGTGTTGTCTTCTCACTATTTATGTAAAGGACAATATTAGAACTTGTTAACTTTTATTTCCTGTGATGAAATATGTTTTATTGCACTGAAATGTCAAAGGTTGACGTGCATAGCTGATATCTCCATGCATGGTGGCTGTGCTTATTGGTTGTTTGTTTTTTACTTATCAGAGTGCCTGTAGAAGCTATATGTCTTTCTTGTAGGGTTACTTGTTGTTTCAGTGTTGCACGAAGCATGTTTTTTACCTTTCAATAAAGTTGAGTTTGTAGGTAGGGATGAGTGAGTATGCACGTCTAGAGGCCCTCACAAAATACATTTGGATTGTTCGTTAAATATCTACATGTATGTTTCTTTAACTGCTGTCAAGATATTTTCTTCTTTCCAGGAGCTTAATAGGTCTACCAGAACTATGGCATCTTTCTGCTTTACATACAGGTTGTTCTTTGGGGAGCAGAAATGTCATTAAAAGGCTGATATACCACTAAATAAAAGGAATACTAAATTTTGGGTATGCAGAACATGATGGCTATTGCTCTTATTTTAAGTGAGCAAAGTCTGTGGGAATTGTATTTCTTTTTTAGGAAAAGTTTTTAAGGGATATTTGATTCAATTTTGAAATATCTTGTTACCTGAGCTTAAAGACATCAATATTTCAAAAAAGCTGAGATATTAATAACTTGTAGAAATATATGCATTAAAATTGCAAAATAGTAAAAATGAGATTAATTCAGTGCAATTATTTTCAGAAATGCTGTAAATAAATACAGTGAGCTTGAATTATAAAATATTGATGCATCTGACAAACTGCCGAGCTCATGCCATCTACTGATAACTTGTTTATGGGTGTGAAAACAAAGCCAATAACAGAAGTATCTGGCTTACACTAGAGAATGAAGTGAAGATTTTGGTTAAACTAATAAAGAGAAGTGATGCGGTTGTGGGTGTCTCAACAGACTGTAGGTTAAACTTAGAAGTTATCTTTTGATGACCATCCTTAATGGCTAGCTAACTGCAGCGCTTATTTGCTGGCACTAAAGATATCTTGGTTCAAAAGTATAGTAAGTAGTTCCATTGTTAGTATGTTATTTTCCTTTTTAGATTTCTCTCCCTTAATACTGCACTGAAACACTTTGGGTGATACAAGGGACACTGACCGCTACACTCTTGTATTGTCTTGGTTCTTTGGTAAACTCAGAACAAAAGTGCATTACTTCTGTCTCATCTTTCTTTTGAAAGATTATTATAGAGGGGGCATGTAATCATTAAACTTTTTGTGAGTGGTAAGACTAAGACTATTATGAGGGATAAGGTATAGTGCATTCCTCCCACCCCATGATCAATGCTGCAAGTATCAAAAGTGAACAGATGCGCATAGTCAAATTAAGATTATATTTGTATTCTGAAGTCAAGTTAAGATAATATTTGCATAACACTCATTTTTAGATGCATTTCATCTCTCAGTTCTAGTGATACATAGATCACTTAAAGATAGAACTTTCCATTTTTAATGGAAAGTCATGCAAGTGTAAACTGTTAGGTAGAACTACCTCTTGAGAGAAACTGAATCTCTAGTTAGGTGCTGATTATGCATTACAGTTAAACCAGACAAAATAAGAGAAGGAATTGGTAAGTTACAGGAGTCGAATCCTTTTTTAAATTATCTTTAACAATAGGGGTGTGTTTGTTTTATGTCTTATGTTTCTATAGGCTATAACTGTGTTCAGCTGATGGCTATTATGGAACATGCATACTATGCCAGTTTTGGTTACCAGGTCACAAGCTTCTTTGCAGCATCAAGGTAGGTATAAGTACTTCAGCATCTCTTTTGTACTTTACCTTACTCCCCACCTGTTGAAATCAGTGTGCCTGTGTTTATTTGCAAGTAGTAGTTTAATGGAAAGAGAAAGTACAGGCTTAGGTATTTGCTTATAGCTTCCTCTTAAGTCTGAAATCAATTTGGCAGTGATCACCTGTTCTGTGAATCACTTCGTATATCATACAAACCAAAGCTGTAACTGTAGCTGTCACGGTATATTCCAGCTAATCCAGCTTCAGCTGCATGCACAAATGTATAATGGTATTTTAAAAATAAAAAAAATAAAAAAAATAACTGTCGGTTTTAATCAATAATTACTACTTCAGAGGGTGAAAAAAAAACCTCTATATACAATTGGAAACTAGGTGATGAACTGGTGACATTTGTGTTTTTACTGTTAGTAATGGTAAGTATTTTTGGCTTAAGTTCAGATTGCCCCCCTTACAACACATTGCTTTTTCATGCTGATAGCCGTTACGGAACTCCAGATGATCTAAAGGAAATGATTGATGTTGCTCACTCAATGGGTATCACTGTTCTGCTGGATGTCGTGCACAGCCATGCATCAAAAAACTCTGAAGATGGTCTCAACAAATTTGATGGTACAGATTCTTGTTTCTTCCATTCCGGTCCTAAAGGAACTCATCAGCTCTGGGACAGCAGGCTCTTTGATTATTCTAAGTAAGTATGCAATGTCATTTCGAGTGTTTAAATGATAATTACCTCTTACGAATTACATTAAAGTTGCACTACTTGCCAAACCAGAAAAAAAAAAAAGTAATTTGGATTGCTTAACAGTTACAATATGCTGAGGTAAATTCACCTATTTTGATAAATATTTAAAAACTAAGATTAAATGCATTCAATTTTTGTTGTTAATCTTTTATCTATGACTATATGTGACCAACATTTTGCAGGTATGTATTTTTAATATGCAAACAATTATATGTAGTAATTTTATATATTTTAAATATATTCAATTATTTGTTAATATATAGAGAAATGTCTACCTGTCTATAAGTATATACTGAATAATTCTGTGTATATATACTATATATTTAATTATAAATGCATATTTAAGTAGAATATATATATATAAAATATAAGAATAAGAAAAACTGAGTAAAACTTGTAATCTCTGGAAATCTGTTGTCAAACTGTTGGACAGTTGAAATGCAGTAAAGGTTTTGGCCCAGGCCAAGTAGCTCTATTCCAAATCTTTACAGAGATGGGTCAACAGTTAATACAGAGCAGAGGTCGTTTTCAGTAGAGTAGGCAGATTGCTTGCAGGCATCTTGGTTTGGAGCCTAAAGAAATTACATGTAGAGTCTGTTCTGAGCAGTATGTCCCAGGGTCTAGAGACCTAGTCCAGGCACACTTAATTTGCTAGTATAAATGTACTGTGTGCCAACACATTAATGCTAGGTGACTATTAGCATCTAGTTTGTGTACCATTGAGGTACTGGGTGGGAACTTGTATGCTGAATATTTAGTTGTTTTACGTAGTGATAGGTGGAGGTAGGGGGGACGACAAGTAGCTAGCTTTTGTCTCCTCTTTTTTTTTTTTTCAACTTCTTCTCTGAACCACCTTGATTTCAGCCTTTACTTGGCTTTGATTCTTCTCCTAAACATCCCACAATAAGTTTGATGCAATCCCACAATCTCCTTAAAACACTTTTCAATACATTTTATATAGTTCAACAGACCTCTTATTCCATAATAAATTTGCTTTCTTTGCATCCTCTTGAGATGTATGATAATTTGTTTTTCTTATTTTATCAATCACAAAATTGTGGTTTAACCTCTTCAAGGTTATGCTTGAGTAGTTCCTTCAGTGGCTCATCAGTCAGCAGTTTAAGAGTTCTGCTCTATTGTTAATCTGTTTCTTATTAGGGTATGTGTGCTTGCAAGTTCAATTTACAGTTGTTTTTTTTTTCCTGTTTTCTCTCCCTTGCTTTCCTTGAATTGCCATTAATTGGATATTGTTATGTTGCAGATGTCCTTAAACCTTGGATCAGAATTCTGTAGGTTCTGGTAGTTGCAAAAAAAATACTTTTTTTTTTATATTGTACTCATAGGCTATGCTCTTGGCTGACGGTTTCATAACTAATGGGGACTGTAAGTGTTTAAGAAGGTCACTCTTGCAGAAGTAATGTTACATAGCATAGGTCAACTTTTTAATGGAAGCTCTTGCACAGTAACTCACAATTTCAATTAAACTGAGTGACCAGTGTAATATGTGACTTATGCACTGTACTACTTAATAGGATGAGCTGTTATTAATTTCCTTTTTTATTTAGGATAATTTTACAATAAATTCAGATGGCCTTCTTGAATTGTGCTTTTAATTATTGCAACATATGCATTGTAGTTTGTCCAAACATAACCATTTCCTTCTTGGGTTGCTTCCTATTAATCTTTGAATCCATGTGCAAGTAAACTCCATTTTGGATAACCCTAAAGCTTTAATATAATACAATAATGCTTCACATTTTATTACATTTTGTACTTACGGATAATCAAACAAGTGTGTTGTGATACAAACTTATCCAGTGAGGAAATTAATTGAATGCAGTTATGGACCTTTTTTGTATTCCAAGCAGAGGCTGGTTGTTCTTATTGGTGAAGCAAGCGGTGATGTTATTGAGTGTTTGGGAAGATAGGTAAATGAACAAAATACGAAACAGTTTTTAGGTAGAACTAGGCAATATTAAGCATCTATTCAGAACAAAAGAACTTCCTACACAGGTCTGTTTAGTTAATGATACATATATTCTTTGAGGAGGAGCACTGCTGCATAATTAGTCCTTATATTATGTGATTGGGGTAGACATCAGACTACAAGAGCCATAAGGGAGACAGAATAGATGAGAAACCAGTAGACTAGAGCTTCTGAGTATATTTCCTATTGAAGATCTTGTATGTCATTCTTTCTCTATCCCCCGTCCTCTAGTGAAATGCATCAAATTCAGTTTTCCTGTTTTAAACTTTTAGGGAAGTCCCTTCTTCACCTTTAAGCATAGGATGCTATGTAGTAAACTGGTTTTAGTCTTAAAGGTTTTCTTTAATCCTTTTATCTGAAACACTGAAGGTGTAACAATTGTGTTTCTTCGTGCTCAGAAATTCCAGAAAAATGTTAAATGAGCAGCTGTCATCAGAAAGAGGTAGACTCAGTTGTTTTTTTTCAACACTAGCTTTTATTAGAAATAGTGTATCCAGTAGGACTAGGGAAGTGATTGTCCCCCTGTACTTGTCTCTGGTGAGGCTGTACCTCGAATAATGTGTTCAGTTTGGGCCCCTCACTAAAAGAAGTACATTGAGGTGCTGGAGTGTGTCAAAAAAAGGGCAGCTAAGATGGTGAAAGGTCTAGAGAACAAATCGTAAGAGGAACAGCTGAGGGAACTGGGGTTGTTTAGCCTGGAGAAATGGAGGTTCAGAGACCTTATTGCTCTCTACAGCTACCTCTAAGGAGGCTGTAGCTGGGTGGGGATTGGTCTCTTCTTTCAAGCAACATGATAGGACAAGATGAAAAGGCCTCGAGTTGTGCCAGGGGAGGTTTGGGTTGGATATTAGGAAGAATTTCTTTACTGGAATGGTTGTGAGGCAATGGAACACGTTGCCCAGGGAAGTAATTAAGTCATCATCCCTGAAGGTATTCAAAAGATGCATGGATGTGGTTCTTAAGTACGTGGTTTAGTGGTAGACTTGTCAGTGCTAGGTTAATAGTTGGACTTGATGATCTTAGAGGTCTTTTCCAGCCTAAATGGTTCTAAATGATTCTAAAATAAATAACACCAAACACAGTCTATTGAATAGTATACAGAATAGTATCTCTTTCCTTCTGTAGTGGGGAAAAGCTGTTAAATCTACAGGTCCTTAGACATCAAATGCAAAGAATGCTCAATTTACACTGGGGTTGAGAGAAACTAATTTTCTGCCATGAAGAAAATTAAGAAACAATTGCTTTATCAGTTTAGTCTGTTAATATTTTCTTTGAATGCCCAGACTTAAAGAACATTGTTTTAGATAATTTGCATGATTATTCTGTTGTCTAGGAATGTGAATGTGAATGCTTACCATAACAGAAGGTGGCAAAGATCTATATCCATGCAAAAAAAAAAAAAAAAAAAAAAAGGCAAAACAAACAACAACAACAAAGCTATTAAAAGTAAAACTATTCAACCTAGATGTTGCATCTCTAGCACCACAGTGTAATATAAGAAGATAAAAGCATGTCATGTTTTTTTTGTGACAACATGTAATGAGAAGCAGAATGTATTTTTAATCCATGTTTATATAAGTGTTGCATAAACAGTGAACTTCTTTGGTAAATTGTAAACAACTTAAAAATTATCCTTTTCAAGGTGGTGTGATGTGAAAATAAAACCTCAATTTCAGTGAAAAGAGAACTTGGAAGTAAAATAACTGGATTGGTAAAATATTTTCTGCTTAAATTTTCTTGAAAACAAGTATTGTTGATTTTTTCTTTAAAAAAACTTCAAAAATAAACCTCCACTTTCATAATTTTGATGTTTTTTCCCCTGTTTTTCTAGTATCTGGAGCTGGGCAGTTTTTTCCTCAATCATGTTAATTTTGTGAATCTATCTTTCCATTCCCTCTTGTTCTTCCACTCTTGTATCCCTTAAATCAAAGCAAACCAAAACCCAAACTCACAAACTGTGGGTGGGAACTGGGGTTTCTTTTAAGTTTCTGTTTTGAAAAATAATATTGCTTTTTATATAATTTGTCCTGATTGATATTAAAATGTGGTTTTCCTCTCCCTGAATTCAGGAAAGGATAATGCTGTAAGGTAAGAGACACTACAAGCTCTGGACCTGTAGTTTACTTGGCACAGTGTAGTTCATTCTGTGGTAAATTAAGTACCTTGTTTCTTCTATGATCCTGTTTGATACAGCTCACTCAAAATGCATATTAAGTAAGGATTCTGCTTTTAATTAACATAACACAAGCTAAGTGTTTCACTTCTTCCCTACTCAAATCATATTTGAACATTATCCAGCTGCCAAGTTCATTAGAAGTGTCACTATAGACCCTGTAGACCAGGTGGGATCACAACCAGAGTAGCTGATTGTGTTTTGATTTAAATTCATTCATCAATTCATCTGCATATAGCAAATGTGTCTAAAATACAAAACAGGTAAAACAATTTAAAAAGAATTAAGAACAAGATATTACCTAGCAAAGATGTTTGCCATTTGATTTCATTCTCCTTGTAAAAGATGCTGCCCTTCCTTGGCTTGTTAAGATCTGAGAGAATTATTTTAATTTTTTTAGACTGTTTTCTTCTCTCATAGGTTTTGTTAGCTTCTACTCTTTGTTAAGCTAATTCTAAGGGACAGTAAGTATCCAGATAAATGCAGATATCTAGGAAAATGATAAAACTTGGTAAAAATAGTGTGATGCTCTAATTTTTTTTCTTATTAATTCTGTGACATCTGAATATTTAGCCAAAATTTTAAGTTGTTGTTCAATCTAGGGGAAGAAGTTGGCACAAAAGTTGGAGTTTAGATTTAATCCTGTTCTTAATTAGTAAGTGCTGCTTCCTTGAACATAGCAATTTAATCAGCAAGTTACAAGGTTCTGGGGCCAGCAGACATCCCAAGAATCTCTCGTAAGGCTTTTTTTGAGGCTCTGTTTTTAAGAGCAAATTTTTGGATGAAATTTTATGTACTTGTGCTTCAGTTCTTCTTTGCAGGCACCAAATCATAGCTAGTGGGAATGCTTTGGCCTGTCCACCTACAACTTCTGTCTAGTTTGTATTTGTTGGCAATACTACTCCAGTTTGGGAATAAAGGCTTGTAATGTTGTAGAGGAACTGAAATTTGCTTAACTAAGCCATGTAATGCAAGAAATCTCATTTTTTTTAATCTTCCTTCTTCAATTTTATATAGTAGGTATCAAGTGATGTTCAAATGTGCTTTGAAATGCTATAGGTAGGGTTCAGAGTATATACTCTGTGTCCCACAAGTCACAGCAATTTATATCAGGGCAGCAGATGACATTCTGGTCGCCTGCTGGAGAACCAGATGTCTTCTCCAGCTCAGTCTTCTGAGCTGTTCACACAGCAGTTCCTGAATTCTGCAGACTATAGTTCAAGTTGCTCAGGTTGTTGGTTTTTAGGTGTTTGTTTTTTTTCCTTCCCCCACAGTTTCTATTAAAGTGGGTTATATACTACTGTAGTTCAGAAACAGCTTTTAAACTGCTGTCAGTGCAGCAGGAGTTGAATAGATGCCTGGAGAGTGATTCAGCTGCCCAAGTACACATTTAGCTCTGTTTTAGAGTGCATGTCCTCTAGCTGCATCTCCAGAATGGTGTGGGTCACCTGGAGGATCTGTGTCCTGTGTTCTAGCCTCATGCAGGTATATTGGATGCTCCCTTACATCACACTTCTGCTTGGATGCTGAGACAGTGGATCTTTCTGCCACCTCGTGCTTAAATCCAGTATAGCTCTGCACAGTATTTCATGGGAAAAGATGTCCACTGGTCTCAATAGTAATTTACTGCACTTGTGGATCTTAAAGGCATGTTGATCTTCTAACGTTTTCCACAACCTCTGTTAAGGTCAATATTTAATTTTTGCTTAAACAGCTGTTCTTTACCTAAGACCATTTTACTTTGTTCTTGCTCCCAACTGCCCTAATCTTTAGTCACCAGAGTTGTTGTTATTAGGTGGAATGACTTGGCAAATGTTCCTTCAGATATTAATGTTTGGTTAGTAATAATTTTCTTAACTTAAATGTTCAGAGAAATCTTCCAGGCATAAGTAGACGACAATTCAATGTTGAGCTCTTCTACATGATCACCTGCTTGCCCTTCAAGTGGCACTTGAAGGGCAAGCAGGTGATCAGGCCCAGTCAGCATGGGTTTATGGAAGGCAGATCCTGCTTGACGAACCTGATCTCCTTCTATGACAAAGTGACGCGCTGGGTGGACGAGGGAAAGGCTGTGGATGTGGTCTACCTTAACTTCAGCAAGGCTTTTGACACCGTCTCCCACAGCATTCTCCTCAAGAAACTGGCTGCTCTTGACTTGGCCTGGCGCACGCTTCGTTGGGTTAGAAACTGGCTGGATAGCCGGGCCCAAAGAGTCATGGTAAATGGAGTCAAATCCAGTTGGAGGCCAGTCACTAGTGGCGTCCCCCAGGGCTCGGTGCTGGGGCCGGTCCTCTTTAATATCTTCATCGATGATCTGGATGAGGGCATTGAGTGCACCCTCAGTAAGTTTGAAGATGACACCAAGTTAGGTGCGTGTGTCGATCTGCTTGAGGGTAGGAAGGTTCTGCAGGAGGATCTGGATAGGCTGCATTGATGGGCTGAGGTCAACTGCATGAAGTTCAACAAGGCCAAGTGCTGGGTCCTGCAGCTGGGGCGCAATAACCCCAAGCAGAGCTACAGGCTGGGAGATGAGTGGTTGGAGAGCTGCCAGGCAGAGAAGGACCTGGGAGTGATGGTTGATAGTCAGCTGAATATGAGCCAGCAGTGTGCTCAGGTGGCCAAGAAGGCCAACAGCATCCTGGCTTGTATCAGAAACACTGTGACCAGCAGGGCTAGGGAGGTGATCGTCCCCCTGTACTCAGCTCTGGTGAGGCCGCACCTCGAGTACTGTGTTCAGTTTTGGACCCCTCGCTACAAGAAGGACATCGAAGTGCTTGAGCAGGTCCAGAGAAGGGCGACGAAGCTGATGAGGGGTCTGGAGAACAAGTCTTAGGAGGAGCGGCTGAGGGAGCTGGGCTTGTTCAGCCTGGAGAAGAGGAGGCTCAGGGGCGACCTTATCGCTCTCTACAGATCCCTTAAAGGAGGCTGTAGTGAGGTGGGGGTTGGCCTGTTCTCCCACGTGCCTGGTGACAGGACGAGGGGGAATGGGCTAAAGTTGCGCCAGGGGAGTTTTAGGTTAGATGTTAGGAAGAACTTCTTTACTGAAAGGGTTGTTAGGCACTGGAACAGGCTTCCCAGGGAAGTGGTGGAGTCACCATCCCTGGAAGTCTTCAAAAGACGTTTAGATGTAGAGCTTAGGGATATGGTTTAGTGGGGACTGTTAGTGTTAGGTTAGAGGTTGGACTCGATGATCTTGAGGTCTCTTCCAACCTAGAAATTCTGTGATATCAGATTTCCGTGGGAGTTAAAATACGTTGACTTATGTGGGAGCATCACTATGGCTTGAAAGAGTTGATTTCCTGGAAGAACCCTAATGCTTTAAGGGATATTACTGTATTAAAGATTATGGTTCCTTGCTTAATGCACTTGAGGAAACTTGGCACATCAGAATTAGTTAGGGAATGCAGATAATCTGGTGTTTATGTTTGACCCTGTCCATCTCAGGGTCACTGTTCTTGTGTGTCTTAACAAGTCTAAAGATGTTATGCTCAACTGCAACCTACCACTGTGTCCTTTTTGTGTGTTAACTATAGGGTTTAAAGATTACTAGTACATTCCTAGCTTCCGTAAGACACCTGAGGAGTCTTTCTGGGTTATCCTCTCCAGACTCCCTGCTTTTTTGCTTTTACAGTTCCATACCTTTCACTGTTTTTCCTCTTTGGACCTTTGAGCTAATAATCTTTATTTCAATTATCCTTTGTAACTGTGTTTCTTACCTTGCATAGCTCTATTTTAAAGACACTTTTACTACTTTCTCTCAACTAAGACGTTTCCTTAGAAGCTTAATCCATACTGGTTTTGGGACACCATGCTCATTGGGAGGGGAGAAGGAAAGATGCAGGGGAAAAATTAGAAGAGATTTAATGTAACATATACAAAAGAGTGGATTCTCCAAAGTGTATGTGTAGCCAATGAATGATTCTCTTCCTCAACTTTTGAGGATGTAGTCAGATATAGCTGCATTTATGCAGTAGCAATGACATCCAGTGGCAGGTCATGTTTATCACAAATGTGTATTCCTTGGGGACATATTTTGATCATAATTCCAACTAGATTAAAATTAATACAGAAACAGTTGTCAATGAACCAGATTCTCAGTCAGTCATTTAATGATTTTTTTTTTTTTTTGTACACTGATTCTAAGGTAATTACCATAGGAACAGAAGTGTAAGTTGTTTCATGATGTAAAAACCTTCAGCTATGTTGACTTTAATTTGTTTTCTACTACTCTACCTTCACTAAGTACAGGAAAGCAGTGTATTTACAGATCCCAATAGTATGCATTAGCATTGGAATTGGATTTGGCTGGCAAAGATTGTTTTGTAATGACTAACAGTTTTTAAGAAAGCACTGCTTGTGATGCAATAGTAAGATTTTATTCCCTCTTCTCTCTCCCCCCCCCCCCAAGCTCATATATTTATTTTGATTATAGTTTGACTTTAGAAACAAAAGAAATAAACAACAACAACAAAAACTGCCTGCATGTGTCCTTAGCGCTCTATTTCTGATAGACTGAACTTTATGAAGGTGACTATAAAGGCACCAAAGTACTTTACAAAAACTTCTATACCTTTAACATGCTTGTGAAAATCATTTGTTACCTTGTTTTCCACTCCTTTTAGTTATAATTGTAGATGTCAGCAAGAAGGCACTTTAAATTACATAATTGGAGTTGTAGCATTCATTAATAGATTGCCTTCCTTGAAGGGAATGAGTAGTGGAAACATCAACAAAAGTAATGAAATACTAGAAATATTATTAAATATTAGAAGTGCAATTGTTTCACTGTACTGTACCGATACGACAGAGTAGGAGAGTTTAAATACAGAGATGCTCTGCAACTTAGAAAATAGTGTGTGAATGTGTAAATTTCTTTCAAGTATCCAGTTTCTCATAATAACATGCAATGCAGCAACCATAGCTCTACATGAAGTCTCTGTAATGCAGCTACACAAGAAGAGTTATATATCAATATATTGATTTATTACCATAAAGCAAAGACTGAAAAATTGCAGCCAATGGTTCTAAACTGTCAGATGGTCTATCTTAAAATATTCAGGTCACCACTGGTAGCCAATTGAATTCATTCTTATCTTGAAGAGCACAATTACTCTTACCTGAATTTAATTATGGTATTTCAGTAATATCATCATCTAGTCTAAAATTAGATCAATTCAAGACATTGTAGAGAATCATTCCTCATCAGTCTAAATGTCATAATGATCTTGCTTTTAGTAATCCACACTAAAATTGACAGCTTTCACAGCATTCTTATGTTATTGCTGCAGCATGTTATGTGAGCAGTTCAATAGGTGCACTGTAACTGTTGTGAATAGGAGCTTTTGCTGTGTGGTGAAAAGGTGATGTTTATATAGATTTGAGATTAGAGAGTATATAAGGAAAATGCCACAAATGAAGAGGGGTCCAAATAGGGATGCATGCAAAGAAGTTACACGTTAAAGGAAGATAAGGCATGCTACCTCTCATGGCAGGGAAGGAGAGTAGGATCATTAAGGCAATTGCCATTTTTTTCTGACCTTAATGTATGTATTGTGTAATATACAGATAATTGAAATCCAGTTTTTGAAAGCTCATGGAAGAGAGACAAAACGGATAATAATGGAATAAAATGATTAAGAACCATATCTAGAAAGTAGAAAACAATCAACTGGCAGTTTTATGTGTAAGGTAAACCTTTTCCAAAAATCAATTGTTTATTTATGGCCATGTTGTGGTTTAACCCGGTCGGCAGCTAACACCACACAGCCGTTCGCTCACACTTCCCCCTCCCTCTCTGGGATGGGGGAGAGAAATAGGAAAGTGAAGCCCGTGAGTTGAGATAAAGACAGTTTATTAAGACAGAAAAATAATAATAACAATAATGATGATAATAGTACTAGTACTAATAATGTGTACAAAACAAACAATGCAATTGCTCACCACTCACTGACCAATGCCCAGTCTAACCCCGAGCAGTCCGGCCCCCCTCCCCCGGCTAGCCACCCCTATATATTGTTTAGCATGACATCAGATGGTATGGAATACCCTTTTGGCTAGTTTGGGTCAGCTGTCCTGGGTCTGTCCCCTCCCAGCTCTTGCTGCACCCCCAGCCTGCCCATTGGCAGGACAGAGCAAGAAGCTGAGACTTCCTTGGCTTAGTATAAGCACTGCTGTGCAACAATTAAAACATGGATGTGTTATCAGCACTCTTCTCATCCTAAGCCAAAACACAGCATTCTACCAGCTACTAGGAAGAAAATTAACTCTGTCCTAACTGAAACCAGGACATCTATCCACCCCTTATTCCATACCATTTATGTCATGCTCTGGTAACATTTTTTCCCATACATTCTAATTAATCGCTACTTTCATCTAGGGTATATAGTAATCATGGTAGTGATGACATACAGTATTACATAATAATTAACATGATACAATTCAACTCATGGGCTATTCTCACCCAGTGTTAAATCCCCCTGAGGTACACACCGGACCTCTCCGTTCTTTTGCATTACCCACCAAGTGCATCCAGGGCCCTGAGCAAAAGCAACTCCATGAATGGGTTTGCCTTTTTCTGAGGCAGGAGTAGCCCAGACTGTTTTACCCAGCATATTTCTTACATGCACTACAGGAACTTTAACCCCTTCTACAGTACGTAACAGGTTTGATTGGGCAGGTCCAGCTCGGTTGGCAGATCCCCTAGTATTGACTAACCAGGTGGCCTGTGCCAAATGCGTATCCCAATTATTGAATGTTCCAGCACTCATTGCTTTCAGTGTAGTCTTTAACAGTCCATTGTATCCTTCAACTTTCCTGGAGGCTGGTGCATGATAGGGGATGTGATACACCCACTCAATACCATGCTCTTTAGCCCAGGTGTCTATAAGGTTTTTTCGGAAATGAGTTCCATTGTCTGACTCTATTCTTTCTGGGGTGCCATGTCACCATAGGGACTTGCTTTTCAAGGCACAGGATAGTGTTCCGGGTGGTGGCATGAGGCACAGGATATGTTTCCAGCCATCCGGTGGTTGCTTCCACCATTGTAAGTACATGGCGCTTGCCATTGCGAGTTTGAGGGAGTGTGATGTAATCTGCCAGGCCTCTCCATATTTATATTTCAGCCATCGTCCTCCATACCAAAGAGGCTTTGACCGTTTGGCTTGCTTGATTGCAGCACATGTTTCACAGTCATGAATAACCTGTGCTATAGCGTCCATGGTCAAGTCCACCCCTCGATCACGAGCCCATCTGTATGTTGCGTCTCTACCTTGATGGCCTGAGGTGTCATGGGCCCATCGGGCTATAAATAATTCACCTTTATCCTGCCAGTCCAGGTCTACCTGAGCCACTTCAATTTAGCAGCCTGATCCACCTGCTGGTTGTTTTGATGTTCTTCAGTAGCTCGATTCTTGGGCACATGAGCATCTACGTGGCGTACCTTTACAGCCAGGTTCTCTACCCGAGCAGCAATATCTTGCCACAATGCAGCAGCCCAGATGGGTTTGCCCCTGCGCTGCCAGTTGTTTTGCTTCCATTGCTGTAACCATCCCCACAGGGCATTTGCTACCATCCATGAATCAGCGTAGAGATAGAGAACTGGTCACTTTCCTTATTCAGCAATGTCTAAAGCCAGCTGAACGGCCTTCACTTCTGCAAACTGACTCGATTCACCTTCTCCCTCAGTAGCTTCTGCAACTCGCCATGTAGGACTCCATACAGCAGCCTTCCATGTCCGATGCTTTCCCACAATACAACAGGACCCATCAGTGAACAGGACGTATTTCTTCTCATTCTCTGGTAACTTGTTATACAGTGGGGCTTCTTCAGCACGACCCACCTCCTCCTCTGATGGTATCCCAAAGTATTTGCCTTCTGGCCAGTCCATAATCACTTCCAATATTCCTGGGCGACTGGGGTTTCCTATTCGAGCCCGCTGAGTAATCAGTGCAACCCACTTGCTCCATGTAGCATCAGTTGCATGATGTGTAGAGGGGACCCTTCCCTTGAACATCCAGCCTAGTACCAGCAGTCGGGGTGCCAGGAGGAGCTGTGCTTCAGTACAAACCACCT
The DNA here is from genome assembly GCF_963932015.1 of Anas acuta. Classification (NCBI taxonomy): domain Eukaryota; kingdom Metazoa; phylum Chordata; class Aves; order Anseriformes; family Anatidae; genus Anas; species Anas acuta. Next base: position 105,987,272 of record NC_088979.1, on the reverse strand, counting down.
CCGAAGCAGATTGAACTCCTTCACATGCTGCCAATATCTCCTTTTCAGTTGGAGTGTAGTGGGCCTCAGATCCTCTGTATCCCCAACTCCAAAAGCCCAGGGATCTATCTCAAGTTTCCCCAAGTTCTTTCTGCCAGAGGCTCCAGGTGGGGCCGTTCTTCCCAGCTGCAGTGTAGAGCACATTCCTTATATCTGATCCTCTTTGAACTGGCCCAAAGGCCACTGCATGAACTGTTTCTTGCTTAATTTGTTAAAAGGCTTGTCATTGCTCAGGGCCCCATTCAAACTCATTCTTCTTACGGGTTACTTGGTAGAGCGGGTTTACAATCAGACTGTAATTTGGGATGTGCATTCTCCAAAACCCCACAACACCTAGGAAAGTCTGTGTTTCTTTTTTGCTAGTTGGTGGAGACATAGCTGTTATTTTGTTGATCACATCCATTGGGATTTGATGACGTCCATCTTGCCATTTTATTCCTAAAAACTGGATCTCTCATGCAGGTCCCTTGACTTTATTTTGTTTTATGGCAAACCCAGCCTTCAGAAGGATTTGGACTATTTTCTTCCCTTTCTCGAAAACTTCCTCTGCTGTGTCACCCCACACAATAATGTCATCGATGTACTGCAGGTGTTCAGGAGGTTCCCCCTGCTTCAGCGCAGACTGGATCAGTCCATGGCAAATGGTAGGGCTGTGTTTCCACCCCTGGGGCAGCTGATTCCAAGTATATTGGACTCCCCTCCAAGTGAGAGCAAACTGTGGCCTGCACTCTGCTACTAGAGGGACGGAGAAAAATGCATTAGCGATATCAATTGTGGCGTACCACTTGACTGCCTTTGATTCCAGTTCGTACTGAAGTTCCAGCATGTCCGGCACTGCAGTACTCGCATGTCCAGCACTGCAGCACTCAGTGGTGCCATGACAATTGATATCACTAAAGATCAGAAGTGACCTGCAAATAATCATGTCAATCTCTTATATTACTTTTAGTCTTAAAATGAATGCTGTTTTTCTTGAGGAATGCTGTTTCATGGATTAACGTAAAGACTAGGTACCTCTTCCTAAAAGTTGATAGAAACTGAAGGTGGAGGTCAGAGCATCCAAACGAGCGGCTAGTACTTCAAGTGGTACCTGTTTGTTCTTCCAAATTAGCTGTAGCCCTTGCATGAGTTTTGGTTTCAGATGGCACTACATTGGTGGTTTTCCCCTAAAATTTAGGGAGACATGCAGTGTTCTTTATAAGGATGATTTCTCTAAGGTTATTTATGTGCCAAAATTACTTTCATTGAGATAAATCGTCTTAAAGCTCAGAAAACTATTAGTGAAATTGTAATAAAGAAAAAGAAAGTACTCATTGGTTCCACACTGATCTTAGCGTAGTAACAGATGAACTGAGAGTAGCGTTCGCTGATTTTTCTTCTATGTTCTGTTCTGGCCCATATGGTTACATGACAGGCCTGAAGAGCTGAAAAAGCGTTTCATGTAAAGTGAGCCTCAGTGAATAAGGGAAGTGTTCTATAAAAATTTTGTCCCCTGAAAAAACAGGGAGAACTGTTCTAAACCTGGTTCGGCAAAGAGAGTTTAACACTTGTCAAAAAGCATTTGATGCTAAATTTGCTCGGCTATTTTTTTTTCCTTTTATTTGTTTTTGATGGTTCCTTGTAAAATGGTAGCTTTATGATGTTTTTTATAGTTTTCAATGTGAATTGCAATCAAACATCTGTTTTTCCTGGTTCCCTGTATCATCTCTCCTTTAAGAAGGCTATTTACTCAATATTTCTACATATCTGTGTTGTAGTCCCTGCTAATTGGTTGAAAATTGATATAATGTTATTTTGAAACAAAATAAGTTATTCACCACATATCTTACCATTATTACTTTAGATAGTACATACCACAAAAGTTTATTTTACTATGATTGACAGAATGAGTTTAGTTGGGAGTGAGTGAAATGTGCAAATAATAATCTGTTAACCGTAGTCCCCTTGATCTCTTCAGTCTAATTATTGTGCAAATAGAGTCCTATCAAATCTAGTTAAAGGATAGACACATCTAAACAAACACAAGATTGAAAAAGCGCATCTGTATAATAAGTCATTGCTATGAGCTCAAGTAATTTTGTTCTGTTGGAGATTTATCAATATGGTCAAAAAAAGAGCTCAGATTGAAGTTCTCTGGAGACTTACTTAGTAAAATAGGTGGTTTTTCTGTATATATAATGTTTTATTTAGTGACTGTACTGAGGCCATTTAAGTGAGTGAATATATCAAAGGGCTTCACAGGAAAGAAGAGTACTCTATCCTTATCTTGCCTATTCTCTTTGCTTTTAAAAGAAGTAAAGAAAGTAACGACTTCTCATTTTCCTAATTAAACAAACACATTAGATTATCTGTTCTTGGAAGGAAGGATTTATGTAAAAAAAAAAAAAAAAAAAAAAAAAAAAAAAAGTGTAGAAATTTAGCACTTCATAATATAGGATGAAGCCCCGCTTTTGCAGAAAAAAGTGACAGCAGTACTGAATTTCCACTTCCCTTTCCTCCCCTTCCCTTCTTCCCCAGAGGAGTGGTAAAAAAAAAAAAAAAAAAAAAGGAAAAAAAAGGAAAAAAAAAAGGAAAGAAAACACTAAAGTTTTTATTTCACTTATTCAAAACCAAATTAGTCATGATGGTAAATAGTCAGGATCATTAATAATCAGGTAATAATAAGGTAACCAGAGTTGTAGATTAAAATGGATTAATCTTAGAAGCTCAAAAATGATTCATTGTAGTTGGTATTTAAAATAAGGAAATAGCAACTTTAAAACATATGACAAACATATTTGATGTTAAGGAGAACAAGGATAGGTGATACTCCTTTTGTTGTTGAAAATCAGCTATTGACATTAGATTCCTAGATGCTTTCCATGTTAAAAAAAAAAAAAAAAAAGTGAATCTAAGTAAATAGAAACAGCTGAAGGCTGGAGAAATTAAAAAAAAAATCCAAAAGATTTAAACTTTCTTTCCTCTTCCCTCCCGCTTTTTACTTCGAGTGTTAGATGTTCATTACTCAAGATTTTTAGGTTTTTCATTTTCCTGAGCTCTGAAATTATATATTTCTTTTTCTATAAAATGAAAAATAAATATTTAAATTGAAGTCTTACTAGTGATTGAGGTCTTATGACCATTTAGGAATTGATGCTCAACCCCAAAGGCTGTTTACAAAATGAATGCATTTTTGAGAGGAAGCAAAAGTCAGTTGCTGAAGACTAAAAATGAAGTTATCGATGCTTGCAGGATTCCTTTGCCAACACCTCCTTGAGTATGAACATTGGAAAAAATGAAAATCTACTTTGACTATGTTATAAGAAATTCCAAGTTAATTATTTTCTCACCGTGTTAAGTGAGAAGGAAATGGAAAGTTTATCAGGAAGC